>NC_133618.1:417993135-418304802 GCF_048593235.1 Sminthopsis crassicaudata | reverse complement strand
ACAACATATTGTAGTATTCTGGCTTTTAATCTAGTGTGCTACTTCCATTTTATAGGAAAGTTCATCTCATTCACATTCACAGATAAAGTTCTTAAAGCTGTATTTCCTGTCAGCCTGTTTACTCCCAGTTATACTTTCCTCTTCCATTTCTCTCTTTCTCTCCTCCAGTATTTTGCTTCTGACAACCACCTCCCTCAATCAATCTTTATCTTTTACATTCCCTCCACCTTTCTTATTCTTTTTCCCTTCTACTTCTGTAGGAGGAGAGGCTGCCAAGCCCAGATGATAGTGAAGGGAGCCTGGGGCAAGGAGCTAGGGTGGAGACCCAGGGTGCTGCAGCATGCACCAGAGAATTTACTTAGCTCTTAAGCTATTCTGTACTGGTTATTATCCAGTGGCTCAATAGATTTGCTTGAAGACACCCAAAGCAAATATAAAAGGCAAAATTGTGAGCCTCTGAACACTAGAACCCAGAAAATGGGACCTGGCCATGCCTACTCAGCACTGGAAGTCATTCAATCACTAAAGTTGTTGTTGTCCCTTTGACTTAAGAACAGACCTCAACTCTTAAAAAAATAATCAAAAAAGCAAAAAGAACTCTGACCACAGACAGCTTTTATGGAGAAAAAGAAGGACAGACCTCAAACCCTGAGGATCCTAAAAGCAAATCAGCTCCAGATGAAGCCACAAAAGAAAAGATGAGTTGGTCTCCATTTCACAGGGCATTTGTGAAATTTCTTTCTTCCAAGAGAGAATTTAAACTTATCTTAAAAGAGTTAGAAAAATGGGGAAAGGGAATGAGATCTTTGCAAGAGGATATGGAAAAGGGAAAAAACAGAAATTATCTGAAGAAATAAGGTGAAGGTGAAGGTGAAGAAACCTCCTTAAAAATAGATTTGATGAAATGGGAAAGTCAAATAACTCCTTACAAAATAGATTTGCTGAAATGGCAAAACATATAATTCCTTATAAAATAGATATGAAAAAGAAACCAATTTGTGAAATGGAAAAAAAAATGCAATGAACAAAACATCCCATTTAAAAGTTCAACTGGTCAAATGAAAAAGGAGATAAAAAAGATAACTGAAGCAAATGATTCATTAAAAATTAGAATTGAATAAATGGAAGTTAAATGACTTAATAAGACTTCAAGAATCAATCAAACAAAAACCAAAAAAAAAAAAAAAAAATGAAAAAATAGAAGAAAATGTAAAATACCTCATTGGAAAAACAACCAATCTGGAAAATAGATCTAGGAGAGACAATCTAAGAATTATTAGATTTCCTGAAAGAAAGAAAGAAAAAAAAAGCAAAGACATCATCTTTCAGGAAATCATCATGGAATGCCTGGATATCCTAGAACCACAGGGTAAAACACTCATTGAAAGAATTCACAAATCACCTCCTAAAAGAGATCCTAAAATGAAAACTTCAAGGAACATTGCAGCTAAGTTTCAAAATTATCAAATAAGGAGAAAATATTGCAAGCAGTTAGAAGGAAACAATTCAAATATCTAGGAGCCACAATCAAGATTACCCAGGACCAAGTAGCTTTCACTTTAAAGGACCAAAGGGTCTGGAATATGATATTTTCAAAAGGCAAAAGAACTTGGATTGCAGCCAAAAATCAACTATCCAGCAAAATTGAGGATCATATTTTAAGGGAAAAAAATGAACATTCAATGAAACAGGTGGATTTCTTCTATTTCTGATGAAAAGGTCACAGTTGAATAGAAAATTTAATCTTCAAATATAGAACTCAATAAAAGCACAAAAAGGTAAAATGGAAAGAAAAAATAATTTTCTTATAAAAGTTAAAAAACCTTATATCCCCATATAGGAAGATTATTAACTCTTGAAATCTGTATCTCTGTTATCAGTATACTTAGAAAATGCAGGTATATTTTGATTTTATTGTGATGATTTAAAAAAAAGAAACTAGAGGAGAAAAGATGATTTTATTGGAAGAAGAGGAAAATGGAATTAAAATGGGGTACATGACATCTCATGAGGAGGCAAAGAAGACCTATTGCAATTTGAGGGAAAGAGAGGAGGAACATGAGCATTGTGAGAATCTTACTTTCATCAGATTTAAATCAAAGAGAAAATAACAGATACATTTAGCTTCCCAGAGAATCTTGTCTCAATCTATAGGAAAGTAGCAGGAGAAGGGGGTAAAAAGAGGGGGAGGCTAATAGAAGGAGAACAGAAGTAGAAGGAGAAAAGTATAAGAAAGAGAGAATGGCTGCAAAAGGGGAAGGCTGTTTGAGGACAGTGCCAAAATATTGGGGAAGAGGGAAAGGGGGAAAGGGAAGAGAAAAGTATAACTTGGGGGAAACAAGATGGCACGAAAAACAGAATTAGTGATTTTATCTGTGAATGTGATTGGGATGAACTCTCTCATAAAACAGAAGTGGATTAAAAAACAGAATCCTGGAAAAAAAAAACAAAACTCATTTATAGCAGAGTGACATTTATAGTAAGGGTAAAAGGCTGTAGCAGAATCTATTATACTTCAGCTGAGGTTAAAAAAAAAAAAAAAAGCAGGAGTAGCAATTCTGATCTCAGATCAAGCAAAAGAAAAATAGATCTAATTAAAAGAGATAAGGAAGGAAACCATATCCTATTTAAAGATATCATATATAATGAAGTAATTTCAATATAAAGGTATATGTATAAAATGGTATAGTATCCACATTCCTAGAGGAGAAGGCAAAAGAGCTATAAGAAGAAATAGGAAAACTATAATAGTGGGGGATCTCAACCTTGCTCTCAGAACTAGATAAATTGAACAACAAAATAAATAAAAAAGAAGTTAAGGAGGTCCCTAGAATTCTAGAAAAGTTAAGGATAATGACAAGGAGAAAATTGAATATAGACAGAAAGGAATATGCTTTTTCATTGGCAGTACATACAACCTATACCAAAATTGATTATGCCTTAGGTCATAAAAACCCAAAATCAATGCAGAAAGGCAGAAATAGTAAATGATTTTTTTTCAGATTATGATGCAATAAAAATTACATGCAGTAAAAGGCCAGGAGAAAATAGACTAAAATTAATTGGAAACTAAAAATTCTAATTCTAAAGAATGGGTCAGGAAGCAACAAATCATAGACACAATAAATAATTTCAAACAAGAGAATGACAATAATGAGATATCATATCAAAATTTGTGGGATGCTGTTAGGATCCTTACTAGGTGCTAAATCGATAACAATTCTCTAGTTCAGAGTTCACACCTTTAGTTCAAACCTTTAAAAGAGTTTACACCTTTAAAAGGAGTTTGCTCATTGGTTGTAAGGAGTTCCCACAAGCCCATTTTCTGGGCGGATATAAGGGGCCAGGATTCAGGAAGGAGGGGTCATTCTAGATTCTACTGTGGTGCTGGCTGGAACTCTTGGACAAGAGCAGATTCACAAATCTAAAGGAAAAACCTGCTCATGGACTTCCGAGAGATTTACAACTAGGATTGAATTCTGGGAAACCCACAATGCCACACTCTTGGAGGCAGAGTCTGATTCATTCCCACATCTACCTTTGTGCTGGCTAGAGGCTTTGGATTCAGAGGGAGCTAGAGACTGAAGCTGTCTGGAGACATTCTAACAGAAACTAAAACTAAGGCTGCCTTCCAGAAGCTCCCCAAGAAATCCTGCTCCCAGAGAAAGATCACAATCTAGAGACAACAGAACTTCATATTTTGGCACTCAACGTGGGGCAAGGACTTTTGCTTATCCTGACTCTGGCTTATTCTGAGCCCTTCAGAGAGCGAGCCCAGACTTTACAGGATGCAGCCAAAGGGATTATTAGGGGAAATTTCATATCTTTAGATTTTTATTTGCATAAAATGGAGAAAGAGAGATCAATGAATTGGGTTTGCCATTGAAAAACCTAGAAAAAGAACAATTTTAAACCCCCCAATTAAATACCCAATTTAAAATTCTGAAAATAAAAGCAGAGATTAATAAAATTAAAAGAAATAAAACTATGGAATTAATAAATAAAACTAAAAGTTTGTTTTATGGAAAACCCAACAAAATAGATAAACCTTTAATTAATTTGATTAGAAAAAGGCAAGAATAAAATCAAATTGTTAGTCTCAAAAATGAAAAGGGAGAACTTTCCACCAATCAAGAGGAATTAGAGCAATAATTAAGAATTATTTTGCCCAACTATATGACAACACATTTGATAATCTAAGGGAAATGGAGGAATGCCTACAAAAATGTTGATTGAGCAGATTAACAGAAGAAATAAAGTACTTAAATAGTCCTCTTTTAGAAAAATAAATAGAACAAGTTATTAATCAACTCTCTAAAAAAAATTCCAGGGCCAGATGGATTTACATGTCAATTTTACCAACCATTTAAAGAACAATTAATTCCAATACTATACAAACTATTGAAAAAAAATAGGAAAAAAAAGGGAGTCCTACCAAATTCCTTTTATGACACAGATAAAGATGTTGATACATAAACTAGGTAGGGTGAAAACAGACAAATAAAATTATAGACTATTTCCCTAATGAATATTGATATAAAAATTTTAAATAAAATATTAGCAAACAGATTACAGAAAGCCATGTCAAAGATAATACACCATGACCAAGTAAAAATGCAAGGCTGGTTCAATATTAGGAAAACTATTAGCATAATTGATTATATCCATAACCAAACTAACAAAAATCATATGATTATCTCAATAGATGCCATTTGATAAAATCCAACATCCATTCCTATTAAAACACTAGGGAGTATAGGAATAAAAGGAATTTTCCTTAAAATGATCTGTAGCATCTGTGTAAACCCATCAGCAAGCATCATATATAATGGGGACAAACTAGAGCCATTCCTAATAAGATCAGAGTGAAACAAGATTGCCTACAATCACCATTATTACTCAATATTATATTAAAAAATTATCTTTGGCAATAAGAGAAGAAAAAGAGATTAAAGGAGTTAGAGTAGGTAATGAGGAAACCAAATTATCATTCTTTGCAGATGATATGATAGTATTCTAAAAGAATCCTAGAGAATCAACTAAAGAACTACTAGAAACAATTAACAACTTAAGCAAATTTGCAAGGTACAAAATAAATTCACATAAATCATCAGCATATTTATATATCACCAACAAAATCCAGCATCAAGAGATAACAAAGATAAACTCCATTTAATATAACTTTTGACAATATAAAGTATTTGGAATTCTATCTGTCAAGACAAAGGCAGAAACTATATGAACACAACTACAAAACACTTTCCACATAAACAAAGTCGTATCTAATCAACTGGAAAATTATTAAGTGCTCATGGATAGGCTGAGTGAATATAACAAAAATCACAATTCTACTTAAATTAATCTACTTATTCAGTGCCATACTAATCAAACTACCAAGAAATTATTTTACCAATTAAAAAAAAAAAAAAGTTCATCTGGAAGAACAAAAGATCAAGAATTTCAAGGGAATTAATTAAAAAAATTCAAATAAAGGTAACCTAGTTGTGCCAGACCTAAAACTGTATTATAAAGCAGCAGTCATTAAAACCATTTGGTGCTGACTAAGAAATAGAGTAGCCAATCAGTGGAATAGTAATCTAATATTTGACAAACCAAAAGACCCCAGATTTTAGGATAAGAACTCACTATTTCACACAAACTGCTGGGAAAATCGGAGACTTGTATAGCAATAACACCATATACAAAGATAAGGTCAAAATAGGTTCATGATTAAGACATAAAGAGTGATAGTATAAGCAAATTTGAAGAACAAAGGATAGTTTGCCTCTCAGTTCTATGGAGAAGGAAGGAATTTGTGGCCAAAAGAGAACTGTAGTTAATTATCGAAAACAAATGGGTAATTTTGATTATATTAAGTTAAAAAGTCTTTGTACAAACAAAACTAATGCAAAAAAGATTGGAAGGGAAGCAATAAACTGGGAAAATATTTTTATATTCAAAGGTTCTGATAAGGGCCTCATTTCTAAAACATATAGAGAATTGATAATTCATAAGAATTCCTAAGAATTCAAGGCATTCTCCAATTGATGAACGGTGAAAGGATATGAACAATTTTCAGATGAAGAAATTGAAAACATTTGTAATCATATGAAAAAGTGTTCCAATTCACTATTGATCAGAAAAATAAATGCAAATTAAGAAAATTGTGAAGTACCATGCACACTTCTCAGGTTGGCTAAGATAATAGAAAAAAATAATGATAAATGTTATAGGGGATGTGGGAAAACTGAGACATTAATACATTGTTGGTGGAAATGTGACCTGATCCAACCATTCTGGAGAGCAATTTGGAACTATGCCCAAATGTCTATCAAACTGTGCATATCCTTTGATCCAGTAGTGTTACTACTGGGCTTATATCCCCAAGAGATCTTAAAGGAAGGAAAGGGACCCACAAATGAAATATGCTTGTGGCAGCCCTTTCTATAGTGGCTAAGAAACTGGAAACTGAGTAGATGCCATCAGTTAGAGAATGGCTGAATAAGTTATGGTATATACATGTTAAGGAATATTATTATTCTATAAGAAAAGACCAGCAACATGATTTCAGAAAGGCCTGGAGAGATGTATATGAACTGATGCTGAGTGAAATGAGCTGAACCAGGAGATAATTATACAACGCAACAACAAGATTATATGATGATCAATTCTGATGGACGTGGCTCTCTTCAACAATGACATTACTGAGGCCAGTTCCAATGACTTTGGGATGAAGAGAGCCATCTGTACCCAGAGAGAGAACTATGGGAACTGAGTGTGGATCACAACATAGCATTTTCACTCTTTTTATTGTTGTTTGCTTACATTTTATGTATATATTGGTCCTAATATGTATTTTTACCATGTTTAACTTATATTAGATTGCTTGCCATCTAAGGGAGGGGATGTGGGGAAAGAGGGAAAAAATTTGAACAGAAGGTTTTACAAGGATCAATGTTGAAAAATTATTCATGCGTTTGTTTTAAAAATAAAAAAAACTTTAATTTATAAAAAAAAGATCCATTTTAAATTCTTCCAAAAGAATCTTTTGAGTTGGCCTCCAACTCATATTACCTTTTGAGACAGTTTGCTTTTAGTGTCCTCAGGAACTGAGTTCTTTTCTTCCCAATCTACCTAATAGCTTTCTATGGGCAGAACTTTTTTTTTTTCTTTTTTCTTCATTTTTAAATACTTAAGTCTGCTCTTAGGGCAAAGGGTACATTGTCCCAAGCTTCCTCTCCTGGCAACAGCAGCTTCACACTGCTCTGGGATCATTGCTGCTGGCTTCCTTCCTGGGCTGAGTGGAAGTGGCCAAGTCCCATGTTATTCAGGGGTTCCAGGGCCCATTTTTGCCTTTTGTAGTTGTCTTGGAGATCTCACAGCTAGCTAATCTACTGGCTTTTGAACCAGTAATTTGGCGCTGTATTTTGGTTAAGAGCCTCCCAGTAGATTCCATTGACTCTAGTTGTCCTCTCCACCCTTATTCCTTGCACTGCCTTTCCCCATGTTCGATTGAGACAGCCTGGAGTTCTTCCCAAATATCCTCTGATGGAAATTTATTACACTTCAAAGACTTGTGGGTTCTGTCACTCCAAAGGCCATGTGGAGGCTTAATCTGTTGTTGATTTGAGGGAGGCCAGGAAGAGCTCAAAGTTCTGTCTACTTTGCTATCTTAGCTCTGTCTCCTGCAGAACTTCTTCAATTCAGAGTGAAAGAATTTTTTAAAAGTAACTTTAAAAAGAGGAATAGAGAAGAAGAGATAGGATACTTAGAAAAAGAGGCTTGTCATGGTAAGGTCAGGTTTAGGATGAGATCTCTTGACTTGGTCATAAAATGAATACAGCCATACAATACTGCTTCCATAGTTTTCTTCATGAATTGCTACTTCCAAGAGCAAAGAACAGCAACAAAAAAGATAAAAAGGTAAGATCTACAAATGCAAAAGTGTAAGCATAAGATAAGTTAATTTCAGATTAATGCTTCAGGATTCTTATATTCATGAAGGATACTGAAATTTTAGTGAAAGAAAACAAAGGGGTCTTCACTAAGAATTGGTAAATTATAGGTTGTGGGACAAATCCAGCTTTACACCTGCTTTGGTATGACTTATGGCATAAAAATTGTTTTTGACATTTTCAAATACAATAAAATCATGTTTAAAAAATGTAAAGCAATTGTTCTCAGGTTCAGCTGCACAAAATCAAACATTTGGTTGAGTTTCACCTTTTACTAAAGTTTGCTGATTTCTGGTATAAACCATGAATCTAAAATAAAATTCAGAATAGGGCATAAGAGAAGAGGTATAAAGAGCAGAGGAAAATAAAGTAAAACTTTAAGAAATTTAAAACTATGAAAGGCCAAAATAAGAAATGAATGAATTAGAAGTATAAGGGATTGGTTATGACCTTATTAGTAAGTTATTTTTTTTAATTGGACTTTTGAATTAATATTTTTATAGTGAGTATTCCTCTTGGAATCCTCTGATAAGAGATTAAACAATACAAATTGGTTGTTTCTGACTTCCTAAAAGACAAACTTTTGGGAGAATGGGCTATCTCTTTTAACTTGGGCCCACTGAAGATGGAGCAAAAGAATTGAATTGATTGCTTATGAAATTTTGTAAGTATTTTTTCTAAATTATCTATGGGCTTTGCTGACTATTTTGCATTAGTTATATAACGAAATAAAGACTGTCCTATAATTTATATTTTATATAGAGTGTTTATATGGACTTTAGAATGCCTTTAATTAACAGCTGTTTATACCTAAGGGTGAGTTATACATAGTCTCATGTGGTTTATATATTTTTAATTAAACTGAATACCTATTTCCCTAGAAGTTCTTCTCAAGAAAGGAGTCATTATTCCTCCATTTGTTTTCATCTTTACTTGAATTAACTGAACATTGGGTTTAGCTTTTTTTAAGTCTTGCTTGTCCACTTTGTATCACTGATCTGCTCTTCTTTTAAAAAATACTTTAAATAATACCAAATATATTTTGACAATTTCTGTTTTAGAATATCGTTTGAAACCCAGAACTGTTGGGTCCTTTTTATTACAGATTTTTTTTTCCTTGGAAAAGGACAGCAATCAATAGTGTCATTGCCCAAAGCAATAACAGAAGATCTGCTATGAATTTGAGTCTTCCTCTGTGCCTGTAGCAGCTGCAAAACCCACATATGAATCCCATAGCACAGAATCCATAGTGGGGCTAGTTTGGCAAATTGTAGAGAATAGCAAGGAGTCACTGATGTGAACCCTTATCACAAACCCATCTACTAACTTTTAATCAGTATTTTACTACATTTGGTACATTTCTTACAGTTATGATACATTGAAAAAGGATAATTTGGCTTAGACAGAGCCTTTGACCTAATTGTCTAATGCTGAGTTTGCCCTTTACTGGATTCTATCAGAGTTTAGAAAGCAGGAGTTTTTAGGGATAAGAATGAATTATTTCAAGCATAGTTACTAAGCAAGTTATGTATTTATGACATGTAAGTGAAGGGAGACTATAGAATTTTGGGGATATGTGTGGTGGGACAATGGAGGATACTTCAAAAACAATATTAATTTTGAATTACTTGTCATGGGATAAGTATGAGTCTAACTGAAGACAGGAACATGGACTTGCTGATATCACAAGGTCTCTTCACACTCTAGGAATCTAGTTTTATTAGCTTTATAAAGAAATTCACTATTTTCTAGTTATAGATGACTTTATTAAAGTAGCCATTAGGACACAGACATCTTTTTTTTTTTTTTAATCTAACAGTATGAGAGCTTAATATTTGAAAATTATTTCAGAAGAAGCCATAATGTCCAATTATTCCAATATCATAACTCTCATTATTATCTCTTATTTATTGCAAACCACATTGTCAATAGCATAACTTTCTACAATAAATATTAGCACTGGCTTTTTTAGCAGTCAGAAAATCCTTAACAGCTTCATGTATTTTCAAGGTACTTGGAGGTTAATTATTCACTTTCATATTTGCAATGTCAACTTAAACTAATTCAAATGTCATGACCCAAATGGGAAATAAAAGTTTTACGTAAGTTCCAAGTCAAATTTTCTTAAGTTTAGTATATGACTATGTTCATGTAAGATTATGAAATACTTTTCAAATTAAAATCCTCATATAAATGTGAACCATTGTGATATGCTATGCTGTATTTTTGGGGGAGTACATATCACACCAAAATCTCCCACTATTCCTCACACTATTCAGAAGTGACATACTGAAACCTCTCTACATATTTTGAGAAATCTCACAGAGAAAGTCATACCCTCTAGGCCAAGAATGTGTAGGGAAGGATTTTTCTTTTGACTAAAGGCAAAACAAACAAAAATGGCTTTGCCTATGGGTATTTTCTCTGAGTAGATAGCACACAAAACTTTTCTTTTTTTCCATTTTCCAATAAAGATAATCTTAGGATTATGGGATTTTGAGCCTGAAAGCTTCTTGCAAAATATCGAACCACTCATTTTACAGATTAATAAACTAAGGCATAAGTGCTTTGTTTTGTAATATTTATGTGATTTTGGGCAAATTTCTTAACCATTCTTGGCCTTTGTTTTATGGACTTCAAAAATGAGGTAATGATCTCTGAGGTGTCTTCTATATCTAAAACTGATCAATCAAAGCAGAGGCATACTTTTTAGGTGCTCTACTAAATTCTAGGAATACAAACAAAGCGGATGAAAAGTTCTTGCCCTTAAGAACCTTACATTTCAATGGAGAAGACAACACAATAGAAAACAAGGTAATGCACATGATTAAAATTTTGTAGAAGGTAATCTTAGGAGAGAATTGCTCTCTCAGCTGGGCAAGATGGGGAGTGTTTGGACTGAGGTGGATTGAGATAACAGAGGGATTTGTAAAGCTTTCTTGCTTAAGGTAACATCTGAGCTACATCTTGATAGAAGCCAAAATTTTAAGAAGTTGGCATAAGGAGAAAAAGAATTTTACAAATGGGAGAGCCAGGTCAAAGGAATAATTATGAAAAGTTTTAAACCTATCATGTTGTATTATATATCATATATTATCATATCATATATTATTATTATATTATATTTAAACCTAATTTGTATCAGAGTTATTGTTGAACTAGTTCTACATACGTTATACAATTTATTTTCCTTATTCTCCTAGGGAAAAGAGCATTTTTATTTTATTTACTTGTTCTGATGACCTAAAGTAATAGTTTGTACCTAGTAGGTACTTAAATGCTTCTTGAATTCAAGATGCTATAGAGATGATAACATATTTTGTTTGCTTCCCATATCTTCAAAATGTCTTTGGACTAAATGTTAGGTTTTTTTGTAGTAATGTGAGTATAAAAATAATAATAAAATTCAAAAATTCTACTTAGGAAGCTAGATCTTATTTTAGGAGTGAAAGTACCTCAGTTTTTCCTAAGGGCAGTGATGGTCTTTGATATAAGGAGAATCAAATGCTATCTGTATGGTTTAATTTCAGGGAATGGCAAAGTACTTCATATTGATTCTTGAAATGATTTTTAACAAGGATGATTTTTTGTTGTTGTTGTTAGAAAGAGATAAAGCTTAAAATGTGAATTTCTCTATGAGAAATGACAAAGTGTTTCAAATTCCTCATCAGACATTTAGAAAAAGCCTGTTCTTTGAAAGTCATTGAGCTAATTAGGTTGAGAGGAGTAAATGCATACATCTACTTCCTGTTCTCCACAAGCCTACAATCCAATATATATATAACATTGCCAATAACATATCATATACTTTTCTGAGGAAAGCTTTGTACTTTTTCTAAAAATACTAAAAGGTATTTAATTTCTCTCAAGTCTATGTAAAATAATTTTAAATATTGCTTTTCAAAACTTTGAGTTCCAAATTCTCTTCTTGAAACTCCTTCTGAAACTAACCCATTGAGAAGGCAATTTTACATAGATTATAGATGTATTGTCATGTAAAACATTCCATTTTAGTCATTTGTAAAAAACTAAAGCCAAACAAATATAGGCCAAAAAAATTTAATGAAAATTAAGTTTAAAAAAATATGCTTCAATCTGTATACTGACGCCATTAGTGTTTTCTTTAGGAATGGATAGTGTTTCTCATAAGTCCTTCAGAGCTGTCTTGGATCACTGCATTGCTGAGAATACCTAAGAAGACCTGCTGGTCATCTTCAATATGGCTATTACTTTGTAGGTAGTAAATTTTTAGTTTTTATCTGCTTTTGGAAGTCTTTCCAGGTTTTTCTGAGAGCATCCAGCTCATCATTTCTTATAGCACAATAGTATTCCATCATAATCAGTTTATTCAACTATTCCCCAATTGATAGGCATCTCTTCAATCTTCAATTCTTTGCCCCCAGGAAAAAAATGTTATAAACATTAATTTTTTTTCATTTTTTTCTCTCTTTTGGGATACAGACTTAATAGTGGAACTACTAGATCAAATGTTATGTATGGTTTTATAGCTTTTTGGGAAAAGTTCCAAACTGTTCTACAGAATGGATGAACTAATTCACAACTCCACCAACAGTGCCTTAATGTCTCATTTTCCCTGTACCCTCTCCAACATTTGTTATTTTTCTTTTTCTTTCCTAAAAGCTAATCTAATAGATATGTGGCAGTACATCAGTATTGTTTTAATTTGCATTTTTCTAATCAATTTTTTCATATAGCTAGATAGTTTTTCATATGGCTAAAGATAGTTTTGATTACTTCATCTGAAAATTTTATATATCTTTATCATTCATATATTTACATATACACACATATGCACTCCTGCTAACTACCTTAATAAAGAGAACACCCTTATGAGTCAAAAGTATTATCTTCCCATGTAGCAATGTAACAAGTTTAACCTTATTAAGTCCATTATGATTTCCCTTTTCTGTTTAACTTTTTATGCTTCTCTTGAGTCCTGTATTGTAAAATTCAAATTCTCTTTTTAGTTTTGGTTCAAGCATTAAAAATGCTTGAAATCCCTCTATTTCATTGAATATCTATTTTCTCTCCTGAAGAATTATACTCAGTTTTGCTGGAGAGGTGATTTTTGATTGTAATTCTAGCTTTTTTTGTCCTCCTTTATGTCATATTTCAATTCCTTAGAGACTTTAATGAGGAAGCAGATAAAATATTGTGTTTCCTTGAACGTGGCTCCATGATATATATATATATATATATATATATATATATATATATATATATATATATATATATATATATATATATATATTTTTTTTTACTGAAACATTATTTTCCTTGATCTGGGAATTCTAGAATTTGCTTATAATATACCTGGGAATTTTCATTTTGAGATATCTTTCAGGAGGAAATCAGTGGATTCTTCTTTTTTTTTTTTTTTGTAGAAAATTAATTTAATTAATTTCTTTTTTAAAATACACATTGCTTTATGAATCACATTGGGAGAGAAAAATCAGATCAAAAGGGAAAAATCATGGGAGAGAAAAAAGAAAACATAGCATATGTTGATTTACATTCAATCTGCATAGTTCTTTTTTTTCTGGATGTAAATGGCATTTTCTATCCCAAGTTTATTGGAATTGCCTTGGATCAATGGATTCTTTCAAATTTCTATTTTATCCCCTGGTTCTAGAATATCAATGCAGTTTATATAATAACTTTTTTTTTTTTTTTGTAAGATGCTGTCTAGGCTCTTTTTATGATCCCAATTTTCAGATAATCCAATAATTTTAAAATTATCTCTCCTATGTTGTGTCCTGCTTTCTAGAGCCCCCAGGTTGGGGTGACAAAATGTACTGTGCTTTCTAAAGCTCCTATCCTCGGGTAATTAGTGGAGAAATGATGAGGTGAGACTCCTGAGGATGGTGGAAAAAATGGACTCCGTTTATTCCCAGTTCTTTCACCCTTATATATACCCTTATGTAACCAAAACACTGGGCATGCACTAAGTATATACTGTGCACATAGCACCACATAAATGGCTTGCTATTGAATATAGTTTGCCACCTGGTATCACTCTGCTTCAACTACAACATAGGTTGCCACTGCCCCCTGACTTTTCAGGAAGGCTGAGAGCCCTTAGGGGAGATGGGGGGCCAAATAAACATTGTTAGCAGGCTCCCTCTGGGCTGAAGGGTCTTATATCTCACCCAGAGTTCCCTCACTGTCTGTGACCCTCTACATTCTTGGATCTATTTTTCAGGTCAATTGTTTTTCCAATGAGATATTTCACATATTATTCTATTTTTTGATCCTTTTAGTTTTGCTTTATTGTTTCTTGGTTTCTCATAAAGTCATTTGTTTCCATTCAGTAATTCAAGTTTTTAAGGGATTATTTTTTTTCAGTAAGCCTTTGTGCCTCCTGTTCCATATATCCAATTCTGCTTTTGAAAAAGTATTTTTTTCTTTAGTGAAGTTTTGTTACTTTCTTTCCATATGATTAATTCTTCTTTTTAAAGATTTTTTTTCCTCTTTGGCTTTTTGTACTTCTTTTAGTATGTGCAATTCTTTTTGTAAAGTCTTATTTTCTTCAGTACTTTTTTGCATGTGTTCTCTTTACCAAGTTGTTGACTTGTTTTTCATGATTTTCTTGTATCACTCACATTTCTCTACCCAATCATTTTTCTATTTTTATTATTTACCTTTTTTTTTTTTTTTTTTAAGCTCTTTCATGGCCTGAGAACAATCCATACTTTTCTTGGAGGCTTCAAATATAGAAGCTTTGACTTCATTACTTTTCCTGTATGTATGTTTTGATCTTCCTTGTCATCATAGTAACTTTCTGTAGTCAGAATATTTTTCTGTTGTTTGCACATTTTCCTACTCTTAACTTTTAATTCCCTGTTAAAGCAGAACTCTGCTTTGGAGTGGAGAGTACATTGTCCCAAGTGTAGGATTTTTGTGCTGCTGTTTTCAGAGATACTTCTAGAAAACTGTATCTTTTCACTTCTATCAAGGTGATATGATCTAAGAAGAAATGTTTACTACTCTCATGGCTTGTGCTCTGGATACTCTTTTCTGTCCTGTAATTGGGAGAAAAGTCCCTGATTCCCTGCAGCCACAAAGTCTGTTGTGATAATACCCTTCTTAATCCAATCACTGTCACCCAGGAGTTTAACCTGGATTCAAATACAGGCAAAGCAACAGAGTCCTGCCTCAGTGCTAACAAAGAGACTCTTGTACCTCCTTCTAAAGAGTTTTTCAAGTTTCTTATCTCAGAGCTTTGAAGGTAGTTACTGTTACTATTGCTTCAATGGTTCCCAAGATCTGCACCTGGTTTCCTGGGTCTTCACTAATTCAATCTACCAGTTCTAACCCTGATACAAACTTTCCTGCTGACCTTCCAAATTTTCCTAATCTGGAACACTTTTTCACTCCATTTTTTTGTGGGTTCTTTCACTCTAGAATTTGTTTAGAGTTGTTATTTAAAAATATTTGGAGAGGCATGAAGAACTCAGACAAGTCCCTGCCTTTACTCTGTCCTCTTGGTTCTATCTCCTTCAGAAGAGCTTTTGATCAAGTGTAGGGAAAGATTGTAACACTTAATTCCACTGGATAGTTGAAAAGGAGGAATGAAATTTGTTAGATATTGAGAAAAGATAAGGTAATGGTACTAATGACTAGTTCCATTTGAAATATACTTATTGGTTTTATGAACCACAAGACACCAAGCCAATCTTTGTATGCAGAATGTCTCAAAAATTAAATACCTAGAGGTTAAAAAAAAAAAAAAAAAAAAAAATTGGAATTCTGAATATTTCCAGGCAAATATTTAATTAATAAAAATAATAATGAAAATAACATTTACATGGTACTTACTATGTGTCAGGCATTATGTTAATCACTTTACAATTATCATATTATTTGTTGCTACAGAACCCTGAGAGAGGTTACTATTAACCCTATTTTAGAGATGAGAAAACTGAGTCAAACAAAGCATAAATGACTTGCTTTTGGACACACAGCTAAGTATCTGAGATTGGATTTGTACCCAAGTTTTCTTGACTCCAGGTCTGACCCTCTATACACACACATAAACACACACAGACACAGACACACAACTCTATGACTCCTAAATTGAATTATAGCCTCCAGATAATCACATTGTCACAAAAGATTTGCATTTAGGTCACATTTGAAGTTTGAAGAAGATGGGAAATAGGCAGATCACTGTGATAATGCCATAATTTCATCCCTATAGCAGGTTAAATTCAAGAAGTTTATATTAAGTACCTATTAGCAACAATCTATTAATTTAGCTCATTGAGAATAAAGAAATGAGTATGTGTATATGTCTGTGTATGTAATATAAAAATATATAATTTGAACTTTCCTATGTGTTTGACTTTTCATATTTTAAAAAAATATGTATGGATACTACCCTGTTATTAATTTGTTATTTAACATTTCAGGAAATATTTTAGTTTTTCTTTCATTTTGGGGGGATCCTTAGTAATATGAGACACAGAGTTAAAAGGGAACATTACAAACCACATTACATCACCCTGCACTTAAAAAATAAACTCAGAATACATGTGACTTCCTTAAGATCATATATGGAGAAAATTGACAAAAACCAGAACTTAAAATAGTTTTGCTGACAAACTCAATCAATTTTGTTGATTAACAAACATTTACTAATGTTAATGTTATGAGCCAACCATTTTGCTTTTTCTGCTACATGAGTCATTGTTGTTATGTTTTAGGTTCTACAATCTTAAAAATTCAGGGATTAGAAAGCTTGGGGCCTTCTTACAACTCCCAGAGAATGGATTTATATCTCTCCTTTATTCCAGTCTAATACATCTACCATAATATAGCAAAAAAAAAAAAAAAAAAGATATTCTTTCTCTATAAGGTGCAAGAAGCAACATAGAATAGCTGCAAACTCCTTGAACATTTCTCCTCACAGAAAGCCACTATATTTGCTATTCATGGTCAAAGTGCTAGAACCCCTAAGTGATTAAATAAATATACAATAGCAAGCCTATTGTATTGAATGCGTGTTCCATGCTATAATTCACTCTTACAAATTGTACTCTTCTACCCTGACTCACTGTTACAGGTGCCAAGCCAAAACAATAAAGGTTTTTAGCTGTATCATAAAGACTTCTGGAATTATAATATTGCTTCTGACCTCTGTGATGACTAAATGCTATTTAATTTTTCCCTTTGTTCACTACAGTGAAAAGGACTTGGAAACATGCTGTAGCTGAGGTAACATTTCCCTTTCAAATCTCCATCTAGACATTAATATGCCTTTGGGGGAGGCCTCATTTTAGTGGCAGACTGTCTAATTTACTGTAATGTTACGAATGTCCTTGTAAATGGTTGATATTCCAAGAACTATAATGTGAAGGCATAGTCAATTATTTCAAATTATAGTGACTAAAACAATTAGGGTTATTCCCCTCCCCACACCCTTCTTTATAGTACAGATCTGGAATTTTAACAGGGATTGAAATGGAACTAGTTTAGATTTGGCTGAATGTAACTATACAGGATCAGCATGGTGATTCCCTTCAGGGAGATTTTTGCTTTTAGATATTGTTACTGCTAATTATTTCAGGTGAGAAACATCATAGCTGTCAGACTTCACAATCAACTAAAATTTGGGCTAAAATGGGAACATAGCATTTAGGCTTAGGTTCATTTTTTCTGGTCATTTCATAAAGAAGCTAAATTCAAAGTAGCTAGAGTCATGATCTCTGTGGGTAGTTACATCTGTGGGCTTACTCAATGGTGTATGATCTGATAAAAAGGTTGTTTTTAAACTTCCCTTGGTACTAAAGCCATAGCTTGATTAAGGAGAGCATGTGCATGGGATTCTGTACCACAAATATGTCCCAGTTATTGAAGTGGCTTAGGTATTCAATTACACAGACAGCAAATCTGGGAATGAGTTAAAAAGAGGGAAGGAAGCCTGGGTATGATAGAGGTATAAGGAATGAGTATCTCTGGAACCAACTGAAGTATTTGTGCTTTATTTTCATTTCTCTGAATGAGTGGAGTATAATCTTGAAGGCAGGAACTATTTCTGTTTTTGTAATATTTTTGTTTTAGTAACTCTTAATTTAGTATATTATATACAACTTCAGATTAATAAAAATTTTTTGGATTTGTTTGGACATACACCAGGGCCTACTCTAGGTAAAATTATGATTTCAAGATTAGACTTTCAATAGCATTTTGTTTGATCTCCCTGCTTCAGGTCTTTCCTCTCTGATCTATTAAAGAGATTTTCTTAAAGTTTAGGTCTTATCATGACATCCTCCTATTCAATGAAAGATGATCCTGTTACCTCCAGGATCAATTACCAATCAATATTTATTAAACATCTACTATGTGCCAGATGTTGTGCTAAATACTGGTGATACAAAAAGAAGCAAAAGATATTATCTTCCCTCAAGGTATTTAGGTTCTAATGAGGAAGATAATATGCAAACAAATATATAGAAAGCAACCTCTCTCTGTCTCTGTCTCTGTCTCTCTCTGTCTCTCTCTCTGTCTCTCTGTGTCTCTGTCTCTGTCTCTGTCTCTCTCTCTCTTCTCTCTTTTTCCAGGGAAGGCTCTGGAATTAAGAAGATTTGGGGAAGGTTTGATTTGTATATCCTATATTTGACTTTGCTTTTCCAACCATTCCAGTATTTAAAAATTTTACTCCTTCCATGTATTCCACTCTCTAATAACACCGGCCTCCTTATTCTTGCTGACCCCAAACATTCCATCTCTGGACTTCAGGATGAATGGACTCATTTGCTGCTCCTGGAGCCTGGAATTCTCTTTATCTCCACCCTCAGCCTTCAGGTATCCTTTTTTGGTTTGTTTTACAAGTGCTGATTAATCCCATTTTCTGCAAAAAGATTTTCCCAGTCCTCTTAGTTCCTTCCTTTGGAGATTATTTCTATTTTGCTTTCTATATATCTTATAAATATATACTAGTTTGCATGTTGTAGCCCCCTGTAAAACATGTCCTTCTTTAGGGCTTGAATTTTTTTTTTTTAATATCAGCACCTAGAATCATCCTTGGCACACAGTGTTTAATAAATACTTTTTGACTTAGACAAAAATTTAAGGATTTAAAGCCAATGATTTCTTAATTTTAATTGAGGAAATTGAATTCCAGAAAACTGCAGTAACTTGTCTATGGTTACAGAAAGTAAATTTCAGATTTAATATATAGAATTCAGGTTTTCTGCTTTAAAACCCACTATTCTTCCCACTATACCACACTGTCTCATTCTGATTTATATTCTGCTCTTACTTAATTCTCAAGCAATTTCTTTATATTTCCAGCTATCTAACATTCTCATTGTAGCTTTTCCTAACCTCATGTCAAAATCTTGTGTAATGGAGAGTACTAGATTTAAGGTCAGAAGACTTGAGTTCAAGTATTCTCTCTGCTACTTCCTATTTAAGTGACCTTAGGTAAATCCCTTTATTTTTCTGGGTCTTCAGTTTCTGAACTATAAAATGAGGGAATGGGCTAGTTGACCTTTGTACTCTTTCTAGTTTGGAAGAAATACTCCTATGATGTGATCTAAGCACTTTTATTTACATTCCATAAATGTAAGAAGCTGGTAGCATTCCCTCTCTACACAAGTGAACTCTATTTAGTAAGAGATAACTTCAAGAATGAAAATCTGACGTTTTGGGGCATCATGCAGATGATTAGAAGAAGAAAGTTTTGAAATCATTACCCCACTCCCATAAAGACAGCTCAGGTCTGTAATGCTGCAACACTGAAATACATATTAGATGATGACTCCATTTTGATGACAAATCTCCAGAAAAATGTCAATCATATTCACTACATCATATCATAACTGGGATTTTCTATTGAAGATCAATTTCTTTTAAATATGTTTTATGAAGAGATGGTGGAGATATCTGCATCATTAAATTTATTATTCTTTTGGGTGATGAAAGAAAAAGGAAAATATTTTGTTTTCTTGAAGTATTTTCATATAAGGTGAAATGAAAGCAGACATGGGACTTTGATATTTTCATACTAAATTTAAGGTTTGATTTTTCTTCCCAGAAAATCTATCCTAGTAGATTTTCCCCTTCAACTGGTGTTAAACATTTTTTTTTAATTTTATGAAGATCATAGACATTGTGATGAGAAAACCTTTATAAGTAAGCATCCTAAAGAACTTGAAACTAGAGACCAGATTTCTAATGGTGGAATTGTAAGAATTCCCTTTGACTAGTCAATTATGTAAATTAATTTGCCCTTCTTAAAAAAAAAAAATATACTTTGCATGTTGTTTACTTCCCAGAGCAAAGAAAAGAGAAGGGTATTAAACCTCAGATAAGCAAGGCACACATCTATGAACTGCAATGATATCATTCAATGCCATGTTTATACCTAGTTAGAAATAAGTGAACATCTGCTGATTAAAAAGTATAACTGCAGTAGTGGCCAGCAGGGAATAAAACACTTTATTGAGCTTTGTTATGTAGATGGAAATGTGCTTTGTAGAAAGTGCTTTATTTGCAAATAAAGCAACTAATTGCCTATGCTGAAAACAGGCACAAAGTGTATTTATCCTAATTTTGAGGAAACACTTTTTTTTTTTTTTTGTAAAGTTGATGTAAATGGATGCCCACTGTTTCCTCCTCATATTCACATTTTAATCATTTCATTCAGTTCTCTATAACTTTTAAGATCCAGCATTGCATAGTTAATAATAAAATCTAACTAGACTTTTTTTTTTTTTTTCTGGATGCTTCCAAAATGTTTATTTATCATGTATTCATTTATTCATCTGTTAAATAAATACACAAATGCCAAAGGTTTTAAAACAATTGAATAAATAAAGAATATTTTATTATTTTTTTCAATGTCATGGGGAAGGAAACCTTTGCTTCCTGTCTCAACATGATAAAAATGACATCCACGAAAATGACTTTTTCCTTTATCAGCATCAGTATTTCTACCCCTCTTTACACTGAAGTTTTCTGGTTTGACTATCACAAAATTGTAGAAAGTTAGTTTCCTTTTCCTTTTTAATTTGTCCACAACACTAGGTAATAGCAGATCCAGAATAAAAACATGAGTATCTGGAGTGTAAGACCATTAATCTTTTTTTTATAGCACAATGCTTCTCTTCACCCTCTGTATTTCCTTTGCCATCACTTATCATTTGCTGGCATTTCTTCTGTCTTTGCTCTTTATTGCAACTTCATTACAAACATCTATAATATCCTAATTATATATTTTTTTGTTAAATGAAAAATGATATTTTCAAATGTAAATCGTAGTATTCCTTGCTCTATAATCTCAATAATGTATTTAATCTTTGAAAATTAATTTAAAATAGCTCATATGATTTTATATTTAATGTTAGACATCATTGAGTCTAACTTCTCCATTTTACAGATGAGAAAATTGAGAAACAGAGAGATTAAAGGGAAAAACCACTAAATTAAAAAAAAAGAAGAAGAAAAAGGAAAAAAATAGTATAGCATGTGTTGATTTACATTCAGTCTCCATAGGTGTCTTTCTGGATGTACATGGTATTTTCTATTCAAGGTTTATTGGATTATCTTGGATCACTGAACCACTGAGAAGAACTTCTTTCATAATTGATCACTGCACAATTTTGTTCTTACTATATACAATGTATTGTTTCTGTTTGTTTCACTCAGCATCAGTTCATATAAATCTTTTCAGGACTTTTTAAAATCAGCTTATTCATCATTTTTTATAGACCAATACTATTTCATTACTTTCATATGCCATGATTTATTTAGCTATTCTCCAACTGATGGGCATCTAATGGGCATCATTTTCCAATCATTTGCCATCACAAAAAGAGCTGCTACAAACATTTTTGCACATGTGGTCCTTTTTCCCTCCTGTATAGTTTCATTGGGATACAGACCTAGTAGCAACACTGCTGGATCAAAGAGTATGTACAATTTTATAGCCTTTTGGGCATACTTTCAAATTGTTTTAATTTGCATTTCTTTAATCAATAGTGACTTAGAACATTTTTTCATATGTCTATAGATGTCTTTAATTTCATCATCTGAAAATTATCTTTTCATATCCTTTGACCATTTATCAATTGGGGAACCTAGACACATTTATCTAACTTGTTTTATTTTGATATAACAATCAAAAGTACTATTAGTTCCTGGATATAATAAGAAACTATTTGAAGGTAGTAATAAATTATTTAAATTTGTTTTTTTAAATCATTTTATCTTCAGTTCCTTTTATATGGTAGGTATATAACAAATATTTATTGATTTGAATAAAACATGTTGGTTAATAGGGACTCTGCCTTGGATAATTTTAAAAATCTACTTTATCATATATTTGGGAAAATAATGTAGACTCCAATGTGGTGTCTAATTGGCAGCAGGAATGGTGGGACCAGAGGATTCCAGCTGTAATAACCTGAAAATCAAAAGATGTTAAAAGTCTTTGGAAAGTGTTGACCTAAGTTAGTATTTAATGGTTTGCATTGTTTACAATTAACTGCATAAATATAAACTTTAGGAGTAAGGTAGAATATTCCATCAGAGCTTTAAGGAAATTTTAAAAAACTGTATATATATATATATATATATATATATATATATATATATACACACATACACACAGACACACACACACATATATATGTATATATATAATATGTTCATATATAATTATGTATATACATATATATGTAAATACAGATACAAAAGAATAGAGGCAAAGTGCTCAAACTTAGCCTTCTCAGCATGAGATGAATGAATTAAAATGTGATATGAAATAGTATTAGAGATGCTGAATAATAAAATTTTTGCAAATGTAAGTAACAAATATAAAATTTTAGGTGCCTCCTAAAATGAATTATCATGGCTCAACTCATATATCTCATGACACTATATAGTCATTATTAGACTTGCTTCTAAAAATTCTTCTCCTGGTGGCCTACTTTTTGGCTATGAAAGATTCAATCTATTGCCAAGCCTGTTCTCAAAGCTTACTAAGACCTGTTCCTCCTTTCAAAAAGACCAAATAAAGAGGTTGTCTAGGAACAAAGCTTGTTTTTTTGTTTGTTTGTTTGTTTTTTGTTTTATTTTAATTTGCAAAAGTATCCTCCATATCTAGGATTCTGAGAAAGTTACATAAATACATCAAACCATTACTGATCTTTTCAGCATGGTCAATAGCAAAGAATGCTTGTCTTGATTTGTCTGATTTAAGAAAAAGGGACTGTTAATATCTCAATGAATAAGCCAGTCATCCTTCTTAATTAGGCACCTGATAGGCTGATGCAGATATATCATAATGGAAATAAGGCATATTGGTCCTCAAAGTCCTCCATTTTTTTGTGTTACTCCTCTGTGCTTTTGGGTTTAAGCTCTCCATTCTATAGGACTTAAATGTCAATGGTCAGCTTATCCAGAGGTGATTAAGTCCTGAGGAAAATTGGCTCACACCACCCAAATTCACACAAATTGATTTGTACCAGAAAGTCAATTAAATAATTTACAGAAAGAAATATAACTGCCAAGCAGACCAATATTCATGTTGGCCAGTCAGCACATTCTCTTCCCAAGAGGAAAGCCTACTTGGGAAACCAAATTAAGATCAGAAATTTGCTTGGTGAGTATTTGGAATCAGAGCAGGGAATGTGCCTATAAGGGTAATATAAACAAGTTGAAGATTTTGCTGGAAGCCAGTTTGGGCACAGTACTATTCCTCAAGCAATGTGAAAAGAATGCTTTCAAACATGTTGGCTATCCAAATCTGATTGACATGAATATTGCTGCTGAGACAAAGATAGACAGAAAGAGGGAGGGAGAGACAGATAGACAGAGACAAAGACACACAAAGAAACACAAAGGATGAGAAAGAGAGTTAGAGACAGACAGAGACAGAGAGACTGAGACAGAGAGATACAAACAGAGAGAAACAGAGACACAGGGACACTCTGAAGAGAAGAGTAATAATTGAATTTTTAGAATAATTTTGTTACTAGATTGTTAAATTTTATATGTGTGTGTTATGTGATTTGTATTTTTTTTCACTGAACTTGTGATTTAATTGTTGTAGGGAGTTAGTCAAGAATAATTTTGTATACCAATGTATATTGACAACTTTTTTGTAATTTGTTGCCTTAGAAAGATTTCTGAAGCACAGAGAGGTTAGTATGACTCGCCCAGGGTCATATAGCCAAGTTTATGACAAGGGCACAAGGAACTTGGTTCTTCCAAATTGAAGCCAACTCTCTTATATAACATGCTACTCAGTTATATTTTTTCCAAACAAAATAAAAAGTAAACCCAATTCTATAAATCACAGTTATAAATAAATCTTATAATTCTTCATTTTCTGCATATTGAAATCTTTGTTGATAAGTGTGAAGTTCACAATGAAGAAGAAACTATAATAAAGTAAGAAATAGAATTGTATTTTCTAAAAATCTAACTCAAAGAGAGCATACTTCCCTACTCCTGGGTTTCTAGAATGACTGCACTGACATGCAGGACATGGAAAGGAGGAAAGAAGGAGGGAAGGAAGGGAAGGAAAGAGAGGGATGAAATAGGTCTTTATCAATCATCTACTATGTGATAGGTACTATGTTAAACATTTTACAAATGCTATTTTATTTGATCCTCACAAAAATCTTGGGAGTTAGGTACCATTACTATCTCCATTTGACAGCTGGGGTAACTAAGTTTCTAAATTAGCTAAAAGGTAAATGGATTGGTTTTTGGCACTCTTCATTTACACAAAGGTTCTCAAAGTAGACAGGGGTGAGTTGATCACTCATTTTTTTTTTGGTTTTTGTTTTTTTTTTTTCCCCAATAAGGAAGAAGCCAAGAAATAAGAACTCAAACCAGATCATATTTCTAGGATTAGAAATTTAGAACTAGACGGAACTGACTAAAAGTCATTTTGTCAAACATAATTATTAAACACACGGAGAAACAAATGAAAAGAAAATTTAAGAATCATAGGAATATATACTCAGAGCAGGAAGGGACCTTGGAATTCTTCTGGTCTATAGCTTTTTCCTATTTTATAGAGAAGGAAACATTCTTTTTTTTTTCTTTTTTTTCTTTTTATTAATTTTATAATTATAAATTTTTTGACAGTATATATGCATGAGTAATTTTTTTTATAACATTATCCCTTGTATTCATTTTTCCAAATTTTCCCCTCCCTTCCTCTACTCCCTCCCCTAGATGGCAGGCAATCCCATACATTTTACATGTGTTACAGTATAACCTAGACACAATATATGTGTGTGAATCCAATTTTCTTGTTGCACGTTAAGTATTGGATTCTGAAGGAATAAGTAGCCTGGATAGATAGACAGTAGTGCTAAAATTTTACATTCAATTCCCAGTGTGCCTTCTCTGGATGTAGTTGTTTCCGTCCATCATTGATCAACTGGAAGTGAGTTGGATCTTCTTTATGTTGAAGATATCCACTTCCATCAGAATACGTCCTTATACAGTATTGTTGTTGAAGTGTACAGTGATCTTCTGGTTCTGCTCATTTCACTCAGCATCAGTTCATGCAAGTCTCTCCAAACCTTTCTGAATTCATCCTGTTGGTCATTTCTTACAGAGCAATAATATTCCATAACATTCATATACCACAATTTACCCAACCATTCTCCAATTGATAGATATCCATTCACCTTCCTGTTTCTAGCCACTATGAAAAGAGCTACTACAAACATTTCGGCACTCACAGGTCCTTTTCCCCTCTTCAGTATTTCTTTGGGATATAAGCCCAGCAGTAGCACTGCTGGATCAAAGGGTATGCACAGTTTGATAACTTTTGGGGCATAGTTCCAAATTGCTCTCCAGAATGGCTGGATTCTTTCACAACTCCACCAACAATGTATTAGTGTCCCAGTTTTCCCACATCCCCTCCAACATTCATCATTATTTGTTCCTGTCATCTTAGCCAAGCTGACAGGTGTGTAGTGGTATCTCAGAGTTGTCTTAATTTGCATTTCTCTTATTAGTAGTGATTTGGAACACTCTTTCATATGAGTGGGTATAGTTTCAATTTCATCATCTGAGAATTGTCTGTTCATATCCTTTGACCATTTATCAATTGGAGAATGGTTTGGTTTCCTATAAATTAGGGTCAGTTCTCTATATATTTTGGAAATGAGGCCTTTATCAGAACCTTTAACTGTAAAAATATTTTCCCAATTTGTTACTTCCCTTCTAAATCTTGTTTGCATTAGTTTTGTTTGTACAGAAACTTTTTAGTTTGATGTAATCAAAATGCTCTATTTTGTGATCAATAATGACCTCTAGTTCTCCTCTGGCCATAAATTCCTTCCTCCTCCACAGGTCTGAGAGGTAGACTATCCTCCATTCCTCTAATCTATTTGTGATCTCATTTTTTATGCCTAAATCATGGACCCATTTTGATCTTATCTTGGTATATGGTGTTAAGTGTGGATCCATATCTAATTTCTGCCATACTAATTTCCAGTTTTCCCAACAGATTTTTTCAAATAATTAATTTTTATCCCTAATGTTGGTATCTTTGGGTTTATCAAACACTAGATTGCTATAGATGTACCCTTTTTTGTCCTTTGTACCTAATCTGTTCCACTGATCGACTGATCAATTTCTTAGCCAATACCTAATGGTTTTGGTGACTGCTGCTATATAATATAGCTTTAGATCATGTACCTAGACCACCTTCATCTGACTTTTTTTAAAATTAATTCCCTTGAAATTCTCGACCTTTTATTCTTCCATATGAACTTTGTTGTTATTTTTTCTAGGTCACTAAAATAGTTTCTTGGGAGTCTGATTGGTATAGCACTAAATAAATAGATTAGTTTGGGGAGTATTGTCATTTTTATTATATTCGCTCGGCCTATCCATGAGCACTGGATGTCTTTCCAATTATCTAAATCTGACTTTATTTTTGTGGCAAGTGCCTTTTAATTTTGCTCATATAATTCCTGACTTTTCTTTGGTAGATAGATTCCCAAATATTTTATGCTCTCGACATTTGTTTGGAATGGAATTTCTCTTTTTATCTCTTGCTGTTGCAAGTTGTTGGTGATGTATTAAAAATGCTGAGGATTTATATTGATTTATTTTGTACCCAACCACTTTGATAAAGTTGTGAATTATTTCTAATAACTTTTTATTAGAATCTCTGGGGTTTTCTAAGTATACCATGATATCATCTGCAAAGAGTGATAGTTTGATTTCCTCATTACCTACTCTTATTCCTTTAAACTCTTTCTTGACTCTTATTGCTGAGGCTAGCAATAATACAATATTGAATAGTAATGGTGATAGTGGACAACCTTGTTTCCCTCCTGATCTTATTGGGAAAGGTTCCAGTTTATCTCCATTACATATTATGCTTACTGATGGTCTTAAATATATGCTCCTGACTATTCTAAGGAATAGTCCATTTTTTCCTATACTCTCAAGCATTTTTAGTAGGAATGGGTGTTGGATTTTATCAAATGCTTTTTCTGCATCTATTGAAATGATCATATGGTTTTTATTAATTTGTTTATTAATATGGTCAATAGTTTTCCTAATATTAAACCACCCCTGCATTTCTGGTATAAATCCTACTTGATCATAGTGTATTATCCTGGGGATGATTTTATGAAGTCTTTTTGCTAATATCTTATTTAAGATTTTTGCATCAATATTCATTAAGGAAATTGGTCTATAATTTTCTTTCTCGGTTTTCAATCTATCTGGTTTAGGTATCAGTACCATGCCTGTGTCATAAAAGGAAGGAGGAAACATTCTAATAAAATCAAATAATCCCTGGTTCAGTTTAGGATTACATAGGTAGTGAGTGTTTGATTTGAAATAGCAATTTGTTTTTTCTGATTCTGTAGTCATGCAGGAGGACAGTATCAGAGCTAGGATACTTACCAATATCTTCTGACTGAAAAGTCAGTGCTCTTTCCACTGAGTTATCTTAAAGTAAAAGTAAAATTTTCATTTGACTTTATCCTGAAGTCAATACCAACATAGTTATTATGAGATTCAATATCCATCAATATCAATTGATTTCAATTTAAGTAATATGATGGGTAACCTATATATATGTAGTTTTGCATCTATATTATAAACCTCTTCTAGGAAAAATGAAACATTGCTTTTCCAACAAAAGAGTCAAAAATGAAAATTGCAATAGTCATGGAAATCTTTCCTGGTTGATATGGAATGTATGTGAAGAATGAGGTAAAAGTAAGAAATGAAAAATATTTTAGGAACAAATAAAGAAGCAAGGCTTGAGCATCTGAAATGGCATTTTTTTAAACAGAAAAATAAATAAGCCTAGCTAAGGAAAAGGTAGAAAAATGTTGATTTTATTCAGTATTAATAACAGGAGAGAGTTGTTCAATGTGGCAACAATTATTTAATGCCCTGCAGAATATCAAATTTATGCCATCCATCTCCTCTGACAAAGGGATTATGCCTTTCTTCTGGTAGAAAAAAGTTCCTTTTTATAAGGCTGATTGAATTTTTTTTCTTCTTTTTACTGATAAGTCTTCTAAATTTTGGTTCTTTCTGGTCCAATTAAAATAGTTGCCTGCATTCAGGTCTAGGAAATAATAAGTAGGATTTCTTTCAGTATTCCTATTCCTAATTAAAAGTTGAGTTTACAGAGAAAGGGCTTTACATACTATATATTATTTTATTCAATCTGAGCAAATTGATTCCCAATGTAAACTTTTGAATCATTTCATTTCTTCAAACATTCATGGCTACTCTATTGTAGATTTTACATTAAATTGGAGAGAGATGCACACATATAGAAAGAAAAAGACAGAGAGAGGAAGACACAGTGAGAGATAGAAACAGAGATAGAGAGAGAAACACAGACAGAGACCAAGAAACACAGAAACAGAGACAGAAGAGAAAGCAATAGAGAGCGAGATGAAAGACACAATACAGAGTCTGAGACAGAGAAACAGAGTCAGAAAAAGAGGAGGGAAGAAATGAAAGGGGAGAAAGAAGAAAAAAGGAAAAAAGAGAAAAATGTACAAATGAAGAGAGAGAAGGAAAGGAG
Organism: Sminthopsis crassicaudata; assembly: GCF_048593235.1. Classification (NCBI taxonomy): domain Eukaryota; kingdom Metazoa; phylum Chordata; class Mammalia; order Dasyuromorphia; family Dasyuridae; genus Sminthopsis; species Sminthopsis crassicaudata. The sequence goes on along the minus strand of NC_133618.1, from coordinate 418,275,783 downwards.
AAAGGAAGTACATTGTAAAAGTAGAATTGGTATTTCCAAACTTTAAATCATGATTGATTTTTATAAATAGATTGCTAGAAGCTCAAGTATCTATAATTTGTAGGGAAAAAAATCTGATTTGTCTTTTCAGATAATGTAGATTAAGGCACAGTTTACCTTCTTTCTACCCATTCCTAGGGAAGGCCAAAAAGGATTTGGCAGAGATAATCTGAGATAATTCAAATTGGCTCTAGAGATGTGATTGAACCTCTCAAAGAATGTCACTTCTTTTGTTTGGTTGTATAGACAGAAACCCAATGGTGACTGTGTGACTCATTTGTGATGACAATGGGTTGAATGAAACTTTTAATAGTAGAGTTGAAAGAGATTGAAGAATTGTTATCACATGGGGCTTGGTATACTCATATGTCTTGTTAGAATGAACCTGCCTGAGGCCCTCACAGCTAGCACTTATCATAGAGTCAGTTCAAAAACTAATATTGTTCGTTAATAGGTATAATCATATTTGTTTTACTTTAAAAAAAAAAAAAACTTCATGAGCATGGAGAAATATTTCAATAGATTTTACTGCTGGGATAAACTAGTTCTGTGGCTGAATGCCAGCCAAAATTGCAGTTCTGAGACTATCCCAAGCTGCCATTTCATTTTGAGGCTGGGGAAGAGAGTCACCACCTCTCTGCCTGCCTGCTCCCTGCTATTACTTTCAAGCTGTCTCTCTACATGTGAAACAAAGTTTAGTTTAGTAAAGCATGACTGTTTTAACTAAACCCTTTCCAGGAGAAATAATCTACAAAACCTATTAACCAGAAATTTACAAGCCAGAGGGGCAAAAAATATCCACATTATTTTAAGGGCAGGTCAATACACCCTTTAAAAGTCAACTGTTGAAGGAGTCCATTTTGATTTTGGTTAAACAAAGTAAGTCAGGATAAGAGTGGGTATGGGTAAGGGTAGGATTTCCTTCTCACTGTTTTATGTAAAAAGAATACATTAGAAATAACACCATTTCCCAAGGTAAAGTTTGATTAGAATATAAGAGGGTGGAGAAGATTATAATCTTTTCCACCTTCATTTACACACACACACACACACACACACACACACACACACACACATATATACATATATATATATATGTATATATATATATACACACATACATACACACACACGTATATGTATAGTCAGATAACTGAAGAGAATTTGTCAAATTTAGACTACAGAGGGGGATATGCAAGTCTAAACTTCTTATGGTCATTTAATTAGGAGAGTAAGTCAAAAGTTGGATCAATGTTTTCTTTTAGATGAAATGTAAAGGGCTGAAACTCTTAAAAGGATAATTACCTATTGGACACTATTAACATATGTTTGGGAAAATGGCCCTTCTCACTATTCCATGCTGGCTTGATCTTTTGGTGTATACAGATAATCATAGGAGGAATTAGAGGGTCCAGTGAGAGAGGCGAGAGAACTTCACTTGGCTGCAGGATGGAGAGGGGATTCTGGACTATAGAATTAAGGAAGAATCCTTGGCAAAACTCCTGGCAGTTTTGTCCATCTCCTTCACTTCTCCCCCTAAAGACCAAGGACTTTTGCTTATCCTGACTCTGGCTGATCCTGAGGCCTCCAGGAGCTAGACTGGACTTTACATTTTGATGCCCAACGTGTGAACCAAGGGACCTAATTTCACTGAAGAAGTTCCAGGTGACCAGGAGATAGAGTGAGTATTTTAATAGACAAATAGGGAAGGGAACTTACTTTGTTAAGAGCTAAACTAGTAACTTTCATTTTCTAGCTGAAATGAGGCAGATATTAGGAAAAGATTCTCCCCCCTCTCCAATCCCACCCTGAAGGAGATCTACAGGAAGCATACTCAGACTGATAAAGAGACAGGGTTTGATTGTAACTTGGGTGCAGATTGATGGACTCATGGATATATTAGAATATACATCCCCTTGATTCTGCAAAGAAGAAGAAATAGAAGCAGATAATTGGAAACTAGAAGAAGATCAACTATGTGACTATTATAATGATAAAGATCCTGATTCAGTTTCTAAGAAAACATTCTATATATACAACATAATACAAATGGCCTTAAAGAATCCTGCAAGTTATAGAAAAAAGATAAGTTTTAAGAACAGCCAGATAAGGAAGTATGAGGAAAAAGAGGAAGACAAAGGACAGATTAATGACAATATCACCAGAGAGCGTGGTGATTCTCACTCTCACAGCCAAGCTTCTACCCTGCCTACACAGGAGCAGGTCATTGACACACCTCCATCAACTTCTCCCTCTAGGAGGGAGGGAGGAGGAGGAGTGGAAGGGGCAGTGATACCATCAGCATCTCCCTCCCAGCAATCACCCCCCCCACTATGAATAGATAGCAAAAGGCACTACTTATAGCCAAAGAGGAAGGGCAGAATACAGCTTTTTAAAAAAATAGAAACATACCCTGTGATTCAAGAGTTTCATTCTTCAGGTCAAGAAAAAATAAGATATACTCCTTTTAATCTAGAAATTATCAAAGATATGAAAGAGGGTTGTACTCTCTATGAGTCTACATCATCTTATGTTAAGATGTTATTAGAGAATTTGGCTTTTGAAGTTTTAGCCCCTAATGATTGGAAATCTATAGCAAGGACATGTTTAGAACCTGGACAAAAGTTGTTGTCGCTTTCTGAGTATCATGAATTCTAGAATATAATCCCAACCAAATAGACAATCATGGGGGTGTTACAAGCAATAAAAGCAGATAATGGACCTGCATATAGTTCTAAACATTTTGCTCACTTTTGTGCACAGTATAAGATTTTACACACCACTGGCATACCCTTTAATCCTTAAGGACAGGCAATTGTAGAGAGGAGAAACAGAGACATTAAGATGCTCCTCCAAAAACAAAAGAAAGGGGGAGCTACAGGTAATCCTGGAGAACTTCTAAATCCAGCTCTTTATACTATTAACTTCTTGATTTTTGACAAAGATGCACTGGCTCCAGCAGACAGATTTTATAACCCACCGGAAGGGCAGTGTGCAGTGCGAGCAGCTCCATTATCTTTAGATAATCGCTAGGTGATATGGAAAGATCCAGAATATGGTGGGAAGGCACCAGATAGGTTAACTGCTTGGGAGAGAGGGTTTGCTTGTATCTCTACAGATGGAGAAGGAATCAGATGGGTGCCAACGAGCCTATTAGCCTTGTCCATCGGAGAGAGACAGAGCAGACCCTTGAAATGAAGGAGAAGACCCAAGAAACATCCATCGCTGACTGTGCCCACCGCTGAAATAGCCTGGCAGTTATGGCATTTGACTCATGGATATCAAAAAACCTTCAGGAATCATTGGAATCCCTGAGACATAATAAGACTGCTGCAAGACTTCAAAATCTGCAGGAATCATTGGATTCCCTAACACATAAAAAGACTGTTGCAGGACTTCAAAAACTTACAGGGATCATTGGATTCCCTGACACATGAATCAATGGACAATAGATTGGTTTTGGACTATCACTTGGCTGCTGAAGAAGATGTATATGTGACTATTGTTTACATACCCTCCTTCTAGGACTTCTGGAAATCTTTTACAAGGCCATGTTGATTTATATTGTTTGTTATATCATTACCTGCATGTACAATTCATGTTTGTTATACCTCATCGAGCCTGCACTGACTGTGGGGAGAGTCATCACTAATAGCCTGTGCATTATTGCTATGTGCTTGTGTAATACCTCCCATGCTAATGCGTTTGTGCAAACCTGTTTCTAGTAAGACCCTTCAGCCCAGAAACTCGGCAACAATATCTGGCCTGACTCCCCACTTTCCTTTTTACTGGTTTTCATCTCTCTTCCTGAGAAGTCAGGGAGGGTATGACCACCTGTGTTCTAAAACAAAAGAAAGTGGGAGATGTAAAGGGCTGAAACTCTTAAAAGGTGTGCTTGAATCAGACAACCAAGCACTTAAGGCTAATTACCTATTGGACAACAACTCTATTAGCATATGTTTGTAAAAATGGCCCTTCTCACTATTCCGTGCTGGCTTGATCTTTTGGTGTATACAGATAATCAGAGGAGGAATTAGAGGGTCCAGTGAGAGAGGCGAAAGAACTTCACTTGGCCACAGGATGGAGAGGAGAAAAGTGTGGAGATTCTGGATTATAAAATTAAAGATGAATCCTTGGCAAAACTCCTGACAGTTTTGTCCATCTCCTTCTCTTCTCCCCCTAAAGACCATAGACTTTTGCTTATCCTGACTCTGGCTCACCCTGAGACTTTCAGGGTGCTAGTCCAGACTTTACAATGAAAACTGTATTTTCTGTAGATTGAAAATATAGAAATAGACAAAAAGAAATGCTAAAAAGTTTTTGGAAATTTTTAATATAACAACAAAATTCCTAAAAATTTACTCACTCACTTTTCCCGAGAATGTTTGTCTTTCTTTCCTTTGTTCCAGTGCTTCTGGTTAGTGGTGCCTATTGTCTGTTTCCAAGTTAAATATTCTATATGTAATATGATACTACATTGTTCTGTATAACTTTCAACTAATGATAAATTTTTATTTATTTGTATCTGACTTTTTTTTAATATAATGGATTGACCTTTTACCACTATATAAACCTATCACAGGTTATAAGGATTTTCTAACTTGCTGTTGAGACTATAGTGCATTCTGAGGTCACTGAATAATGTTCTTGAAGAAGAAAAGTTTTAGCTTTGGCAATTTTACCTCATGTGTTTGAGAGGCCCAGTTTTTGAGTCAGGAAGTGCCTTTTTGTACCTGTACCCTTCTCAAAGGAGACAATCACCAATAAGAGTGTGAGCTATGTTCTAGTGACCTGACAACCTAGCCTTTGAGTTGCTTCATAGACAATGCAGACTAAAATGAAGGTGAACATCTCAAATATCTCAAGCACCTTTCCTAACTCCTGAGACAACATAAAAAGTTGATGTATTACTTTTTCACATTTGAAACATTTGTCAGTACATACATTGAGTCATTTATGTTTTAAACACTTCTTTTGTGGTAAAGGAGATAAATATACCTGGTAGCTATTATTTTATCTAAATATATATTGAGTAATCTTTTTTTGAAGGAATCCCACTTTTATGAGAGATACTAAACAAGAGATATTTGTTGCTATTGTGGTTCAGTTATGTCCAACTGCTTATAACCAAATGGGCCATATCATGATAATCTTGGTCATGGGGTTTTCTGAACAAAGATACTGGAATAGTTTTCCATTTTCCCTTTCAGTGGATTAAGTCAAATAAAAATGATTTGCAAAGGGTCACATAGCTAGTAGAAGTCAGAGGCTATATCTGAACTCAAGTCTTCTTCACTCCAACTCCGGTGATTTATCCACTTAGTCACCTAGTTGCCTTTATGACATCAGGTATATTCAAGGTTTTTTGAGATATTTTTCCCCTTGTGTTTTATGCTAGAAAGGGGAGTTTAATGAATTAGTGAATAAGGGAAAAATGTCTTGGGGGTCAGGTTACTGAAGTAATTTTTTTTTTCTAACTGAACCCAGAATTGTAGTCAGTTCATAAAAGTTTAGTTCTCTCTTTGCTCTACTCTCATCTGCAAGCACAGGTAATGCATACACATTAATGGGATAGGAGAAGATAATGTATACAATGAATAAGTAGACAAGGAAAGGTATTTTGACTTGGATAGTGACCAAGATTCTGATAATCACAACTGCTCCATAAAAGTTGACTGGTATGCCTTTCAGTACCATGGCAGTGGTAATTTGATTATTTTTTTTAGAGTAGAAAGGGAATTATACACATAAAAGTACAAAGGCAGATGATAGGAAGATGTCAATTAAAAAATGGGGTGGAATGGGAAGCATATTTGGTGCTATTACTAGTGGTCCAGAAGAGTCTTTACCCATACCTACATCAATCAAGATAGCATAGACACCAGGGTGTAATTTCCAAAACTTAAGTTAAATCCTTCAGTGCATGGGCTTTGTAGATGTCATAGATGAGAAGGTTCATCAATAAAGCAATATAGGTTCTCACTCATTATTCATCCATTCAATGAAGAAACTGAAATCCAGAAGTGAAATGACTTCTCTTATAATCATACAGGTGATGAAGAGCAAAAGCAGAGGCTGCATCTTATGAATCCAAATTAGAGCTCTTTCTATTCCCCTACAACAAATTCAAACCCCTATTTACTATCTTATTATAGAAAAACCTCTTTTGAAAAGAATCTTTATGAACTAATATATCTAAAAGTTATTGGGGTTTTTCATGCTATCTAAATCTACAGAGTATCTTAAATTGTCTTCCTTCTCCTTTTTAGTTTTTTAGTTTTTAGTTTGATGTTTTGCTTTTGTTCTTCATTTTTAAAATTTTATAATCCCGCTCCTTGCATAGATCCTAGGTCTGATCCTAAGACATGTTTTGGAAGCCAGAAGATAGAGGCAGAGGTATCCCTAAGAAATCACAGATCTGGTCCTTTTAGTGTACTAATTTATATTCCTGACCTCTTTTCCTTCCTCTCTTTCCCATACCTATCACAAAAATCATGCACCAAGGGGAAACAAAAAGGGTACATTTTATATCTTAAACTTAGGAGAAATGCTTGAATGCCATTAAGATAGATAGATAGATAGATAGATAGATAGATAGATAGATAGATAAGCATCTGTCTTTCCTGTCCACTTGCAAAATAATTTGAAGGAGAGGAAAGAAACTACTTCTGAGTCATGGTCCTTGGTTCTCCTTTTGTGAAATGGCATGAAACAGTTCCTTAAAAGATACTAACTGATCCATTTCCTATGCCAGAGAAACATCTCTCTTTCTAGACACAAAACAGGAAATTCTATGTCCTACCAGATTCAGTTTTTTAGGAAGAATTCAGAAAACAAATAAATTACTGCCCAAGTTAGAATCTGCTCTATCCTCCATTTTCTTTATCATATCAGGGGCTCTACTGGCCATAGCTTTATTCTCAATCCATCACCAGGTCATGCCATAGCTCACAAATTGACCCTTCCTATACCAAATAATCTTAGGAGGCTTGTGAAATTTCTAGATTCTTGGACATTTCCCTAAATAAATAAGACTTTTATGGCTGTCATTTAAAATATTTTTGAAATCTGGAGTCAAAATTAGAATTTAGGTCTTCTTATTTTCAATTCTATGCTCATTATCTTAGCATTTTAGATGGAAAGCTAGAAGAGAATTCAGACATCAACTAGTCTAAGTCTCTGATTTTGTAAAATCAAGAGGAAACTGAACCTATATGATTTGTCCAGAGTCTATTGTATATGTGACATATCCACAACTAATGATGTCATAGGCAGGAATGAAGTCAAGTTCTCTGACTTTATAAAACCAATACTCTTTTCAGTGCAATATGGCCTCTGTGACATATAGATACCAAATTTGTCTTTGCTGAATCTCTTCTTTTTATTTCTTTCCTGGTCTCCAAGAAAGACTCTATCCCTTTGAACCCAGAATGATAAAATCTTACATCATGTTCCTCTGTGGAATCCAGGCAGGCAAATTGCTAAGCTTTCCTGAGCTTTAGCTTCTTCATCTGTAAAATGAAGGGCTTGGGCTAGATCTCCTTACAGCTCCTTTCCAGTTCTAGATTCTGTGATTTAAGAATCTTTTCCTACTAATCTATATTGTTAACTAAGAATAACTCAATATTTGAAGTGTTAAGTAAATCAATGAGAACTATTATTCAAAACCCTAAAAAAGGCAGATTTTTGCTGTATTGAACTATTGAATTATTCCCTGTATTGGAGCCAAGATGACTAAGGCATAGCTGTAAGTTTGAAGGAGGAAAGGACAGGCTCATAATTTAAATATATTTAACCTCTCATTATAGCAAGGCCATATAAAACAGGGGAAAAACTACCCTGGAGATCAAAATAGAAGGGGTAAATTTCTACCTATAGCTATAGTAAGATACTATATAGTATACATATATATATATATATATATATATATATATATATATATATATGAAATAGTATAGATATGGTAAGATTTGCCAAGGGCAAATCACATAACCTGAACCTTGTTTTACCTATCTGTAACATGTGACTATTATGAGGATCAAATAAGATTATTTATATATATATATATATATATATATATATATATATATATATATATATATATATGTATATAATTTTTCCAACTTGAAAGCACTGTATACCACCTAATGTTATTTCTTATATTTTAACATAACAAATGCATGTAGATCAAGAACATTTTTTTTTTTGTCACAGTTATTCTTTGGAATGGAAAAAACATGTTTTAGTTGAAAGGAAGTAGAAGACAATCAGACAAATAAATATTAGGGTATATTTAGCATCTCTTATATTTACTTATTTATTCTCTTTAGAAAACATGTTCCTTTACAATTAATATTACACATTGTCCCATATATCTCAATGATAATTATATGTGGGGGTGTTTTATACAGTCAGGGATAATTTCTTCTAATAAACATGTAATGAAGACAGAAGGAGATGGAATATAGTGGAAAGAGAGATGATTATGGAGCTAAAAGCTCCAGCTTTAAATATTATCTCTGTTTGTGACCTTGACCATGTGATTACCTCCTAAGCCTCAATTTATTTATTAGTAAAACAAAGAGAAATGGACTATATGACTTCTAGTTAAGGGGTGGTTAAAGTACTAGACCTGGAGACTAGAAAGACCCATATTTAAATTTGACCTCAGATGTTTGGCAAGTCACTAGACCTGTTTGCCTCAGTTTTTTCTTCAATTGTGCAAAGGGATAATAATAACAAAATCACCTATCTACCAGGGTTCTCATGGAATCAAATAAGATAATATTTTTAGGACACAGTAGTGCCTAATGAAAGCCTGTTTGTTTGTTTTTCTTCTCTTCCTTATTGGCCTTTACAAAATAATAGTTATTCATATAATTATCAATTTATTCAACCATTTCAGATGTGTCTAATTCTTAATCACTTAATTTGGGATTTTTATGGCAAAGATTCTGGAGTGATTTGCCATTTCCTTCTCCAAATCATTTTACAGATGAGGAAACTGAGGTTAAGTGGCTTACCCAGAGTCACATACCTAGTAAGGGTCTAAAGTCAGACTGAACTCAAGAGGATAAATTTGCTTGATTTCAAGTCCAGCTCTATCCACTGAGCTACCGAGCTGTCCATCAGTATTAATTACACCTAGCTATCTTTCAATACTGATTGATTTTAAAGTGAAATCTTTCAATAATATGCAAGATTCACCTACCTGCTTTTAAATTACTCTTTATCCATGTTAACATTTAGCTTTCAGGGTGGGGATCAGGTAATCTTCCCAGAGAACATACACTCAGCATATTCTACTCTAAAGAGATATAATTAATACAGCTTTTACACCAGAGGCTCTTTAAAAGGTGATCAGACACCATTTCAATGGAAAGGACCAGCATGTTGGGTAAATGCACAAGCTAACTACTCCATAAATCATTTTCTTTTACCTCCATATTAAAGAATTTATTAGCTCTACTTATTATTCCAAAGATAACTTCCAGTACCTACAAAAACACCAGGTGAATTCCCTAGGAGATATATTTGTAGCCCCTCTTTTAATACTATTGATATTATCAAATGATGTCAGACTTAATTAGCAAGAAGTAGATTTCTCAGCTATTGACCTTGGTTCAGGTTACATCAGGGAAAATGGGAGGAAAAAACCCCTGCAGATAAGGTGATAACAATTGATGGATATAACATTATTCTATTTGAGAAAACCAAAAACGGTAAAGCATTTAGAAATTGAATTCATGACCTGCAAAACAAGATCAAATTAAGAACTGTCAAATTGGCGAAGATCCCTGAATGTGTGGAGGCAGGAGAATATTCTAGTTCTGAAAATGTAAATGAGGACAGTTAGAAATATTTAAACTGAAAGTTGGTTTTTGTGCTTCGGAAGGAAATGGAGATAAAAAATAGGTAAAGACAGGCTTTGAGCATATGGATGCTGGATTACTTGCATACACAAAGGGAGACATTTTATGAAATGCCAAGGTTCTGAATTCTTGGACCCAAGATGAGGTCATAAAACTATTGAAGTGTAAGTTCCCAAAACAGAGAAATTTAGGATCTTTATTGTGACAGAGAATGTTTCACCTATGATCATATATTCCTATAACACTTTACATGATTTTTTTACTTTTTAAGTATACTGATTAAAATATGTGCAGAGAGGAGCTAGGAATTTTGTTTTAAATGGGTGGGGCTATGTTTTGAGATCTATTTCAAACTGATATCTGATGCTAGATAAATTAAGAGAAGAACTTTGAGAGTTTATCTATCATCAGATATCAGATAAGAGGAGGAATAATAATATTAATACCTTAAATTCTTACATCTGGAGAAGGTCTTTAGAAAGATTTCCTGGATATACAATTCTTACAAGTTCTGGTAATAATAATAAGGAAGGAGGAATAGTAAAACATTAAGAGCAAGCACTAAACATATTAGCTATAATGAAAAGATCGCATGATTTTAATTTACCACTCTAGAAGAAACAAGAAAATCACAGAGGTATTACTTTGCATAAAGATTTTACTAACATTAATGACTTCAGCTGGAAAGGCCAAAAAGGTTGACTATTTAGAGAAAATAATGAATGTTAGAAAATGAAATTGCTAACAATGATGCATTGCTTTTCTGTAGTACTTTATATGTTACCATGTGCTTTCACCTTTTTTATTTTGTTAAATCATAAACTACTATATTGGGTGACAAAATTAAAGCTAAAAAATGAAAATAAAACCTCTGCAGTGCTCAAGGTGACCAATCTAGTCCATAAATGACAAAGATGGGGGTGGAGGCGTAGCAAAAGAGTCTTTTGTGCCACTGATCTTTTCTCTTTGAGGAGAAAGGAAGATTAAGAAAATGGTGAAGAGTATAGGACCACCAGTTTGCTCTTCAACCCTTTTCCCCCCCAACAGAATTGGGCAATGTACCACTTTGTTGTAATGAAAAAGAAGAGTACTCTGGTTCAAATCCTGCCTCTGTTATAAGTTATTTGATCTTTGGCACATCATTTAATTTTCTTAGCTATCCATTTCCCTCTCTCTAAAATGATGGGGTTGGATCTAAACTCAGCTCATCTCTACCTTTCAGTCCCATAGGCCCACAGCTGAATAATTTTCTGAATAAAGATTTAAATTCCTCACTACAGAATAAAGTGTTGGGAGAAATTTTATTTAAGTCTGTAGAATCATTTGAAAAAAACCCAGAGTAAAATAGCTTACATTTCAAAATTAAGACAAATAAGTACCATTAGAGTATCAGAGAGGTTTGTCACAAATTGTGAAGATAATAGGGAAATCTTGAAGGAAAAGGAGCAAATTTTATAGGGGATAAAACACTGCTTAGATTCTGAAAGATCTGAATTCAAATCTTGTTTCAGGTACTAATAATTTAATGCTGGGTAAATTGATTAAACTCTATGCCTGGGTTTACTCATTTGTCAAGACTCAATGTTCTCTAAAATCCTCTCAGCCATTAATTTATACTCCCATGTTTCTAGCACATACTTTTCAGGATTGTTCAGAGAAGCAAATGAGATAATATTTGGAAAGCATTATATAAATGTTACCTATTTTTATTCAAGTTAAGGTAGGCATTTAAAAGTAAATGCGTAATATGAGAAATGTTCTTAAAAAAAAAAAAAAGAAAATGAAACAAATGTCATCTGAGAGATGGTCAATGTATATCTCCTGAAAAAAAAAAAAAGAGACAGGAAAAAATCTCAACCTTTCAATAACTCAAGAAATGTAGTTTTCAAGATTCAAGGATTGCATTGTACCAGGCTTATTGTCCTGACTGAGAGCAATTTATAAATGTTAGAGTAGGGCTGAAAGGTATGGGCTAGAATTCATGTTGATTTATCCTGCTGAATTAATAATTTACTGAGAAAGTGAAATGCATCTTTCTTTCTCTCTTAGACACTGTTGTTTCTTGATAACAAGGCAAATTATACCCAATGTGGTAGTGTAAAAGGCCCCAGAAGACTAGAATGCAGGTAACTTCCACTTTTCTGCAGTAAGTATGTTGGGCATTGATTTCAGAATATGTGAAGTAGGAAGAACTTTATTTCCTACTTGTGCCACTTACATTTTCATTTCTATAAACAATCAATACTTTCTCTTTTAGATTTTTCCCTAAAATGTTTATCTTAAAAGGTATAGATGTTAGACTGCTGTGCAACTAATAATATTCTGTGAATCTGATTTAATAAAACTCAATATATTTCCTATGTATTGAAATTCAGATAGGCCTGAATCTAAGTTACAGATGTCTGAAGTTTTCTCCCTAGGTCCATATGACACTGAGGAGATGTACCTATCAAAGAAGCAAGGTTTTTCATCAGCTTTCTATCATCTTCACAGGCAGATGATCACCAACCAACAATCTTCTCTTAAAATAGGCACAGCAATTACATTACAAATTATGAATACATCTGGATTTTTTTTTTATATTACTCCTCCTGTTCTCCTGTCAAGGCATGACAGTAGAAACCAAGGATCAATAAGGCCAAAACAATAAGGAAGAACACCATCTTGATGGACTTTTGAATTTTAAGTGTATTAGAAGTGTTTTAGAATCCATTTGTCCAAGGTGATCACAAATGTTAACTTATAATACCTATAGATGGACAATTTAGACAATAGTGAAAGGGAATAAATTTAAAAAAAAAAAAGAAAAAAAAAAGAAAACAAAGTTATGCACCCAAATAAAACTTTACAAAGAAACATTCCATAGCAACACTGATTCATTGGTTTTGGTTTCCAAAATTAAATTGAGATGACTTTTTTAGATGGATAGAGGATAGCAGGTAAAAGCTATGATTTCGTTGGTATGGAAAACTAAGCAAAATCTCTCTAATAATGTAGATCCTACTTATACTTTTTCAATCTTAGAGAATTGACGAGGGCCCAGAGAGGTTATATCACTTTCTAAGGTAATATAGTCAGTATGTTTCAGAAGTAGGACTTCCTGATCCAGGTTTTCCTTTCTGCTAGGCCAGCTATATATGTATTATTCTATAGGCAGTATGAAAAATTGAAAGTAATGCAAAATGGGCAAAATAAGGATAAATACTGAACTGAGATTACTTAATCACCTAGTCTGTATTAGGAAAGATTTGTTCTACAATGGACTTTTATTCATAATGAATATTCCATATAATCTATTATCCTGTGATATTTCAAATATCTAAAACAAAAATTCAAAAGGAAGTAAAATAATATTTTGGGATTTTAAAAAGAGTTTTCCGACTGTGAAGCCTACTGCTGTTGATTAAGAGGGTGTCTGGAGAAAAGTTAAATAACACTTCTGAGGTTATGTACCCTAGTTGCTAAGTAGAAAACTCAGGAAAATAGCCAAGTGTAGTTAATTTCCCACAATACTTCACTGTGACCATCTGTGAGAAAGATAATGTTCTCTTCATATGAGAATCAATTACTTAAAAAATGAGGGGGAAAGAGTTAGGGAATAACTTGATACATATCTCTTGTTCTTCAATTAGCTCTTTATTAATAGACTGCTAAAACAAAAAAATAAGTAATTACTGTTGGAAGTAATATTGGACCAAATATCCATACTCTAGAATGAAGTTATCAGCTTATCTTTGATAACTACACTGAGGTTTATCGATGCCTCTTATAAAGTTAAATCAACCCAATTTCCAAATGGATATATAAATGTCCATGTTTACAGGATATCAACAAAACTATTACAGAAAAAGAATCATGAGAATAGTTACACGTTTTAATCATTTTTAAAGAAAAGAATCAAAATGCTGAGAGCATCAAGTGATATCTTTGAGAGATAGAGAAAGAGAGAGAAAGGCATCCACTCAATTTTCAATTCTTTGTCACCACAAAAAGAGCTGTTACAATGTTTTTTCTACATGTGAGTCTTTTTTCCATTTTTTATGTTCTTTGAGATATAGATGCAGCAGTGTTACTCCTGGATCAAAGTTTATGCACAGTCTGATAGCATTTTGGGCACAGTTCCATATTGCTCTCCAGAATGGCTGGACCAGTTCATAACTTGACCAACAATACATTAGTGTTCCAATTTTCTCTCACTATTTATAGTATTTATCACTTTTATTTTCTGTTATATAAGCCAACCTGATAGGGGTAAGGTGGTACCTCAGAGTTGTTTTAATTTGCATTTTTCTAATCTGTAGTGATTGAGAGGATTTTTTATATATTAGTATAGATGGCTTTAGTTTCTTTATCTGACCTTTGACCATTTATCAATTGTATTCTTATAAATTTAACTCACTTTTCTATGTATTTAAGAAATGAGATCTTTACCAGGAATACTCTCTGTAAAATAGTTTCCTATCTTTTTGCTTTCCTTCTAATCTTGGATATATTGGTTTTGTTGGTTTAAAACTATTTAACATAATGGAATAAAAATTATCTATCTTGAATTTCATGATGTTCTTTATCTCTTGTTTGGTTATATATTTTTCCTTTCTCCATAAATCTGACAGGCAAACTATTCCTTGCTCTCCTAATTTACTTATGATATACCCTTTATGTCTAAATCATGTACACATTTTGGATACATAGTACTCACCTTGGATACAAGATACCACTTTTGTATATTATGTGAGAAATTGGCCAATGTCTATGTTTTGCCATACTATTTTCTAGTTCTCCTAGTACTTTTTGTCAAATAATGAGTTAATCAATTTTGTATTATATAATGTATGGCTAAAAACCTATAGATCCTTTCTCAGAAAAAAAAAAAAAGCAATAGAAGGAAAAGCTAAATTTAGTCAGAGATTAGTGGAAATAAAAATGTAAGCCCCACCCCATCCACATTAAAAGATCCCATGAAGTCTATCCATGGATCTCTCTTTCTATGTTACTTAGTTAAAACCCATTAGACTATATGTTCTCTAAATTCCTACATTTCAGAGGATGAAATATACTTTTTTGAGTTATTTTCCAAGGTAGAAGATCCTCTCACGTATTTTGATAGTTTTCCCAGTGTTTTACTGCATCAAATGTACTTTCTTTTGGAAATTATTCAATTTATGTGGCCCATTCTTATGTTATATCACCAGTTTCAATGATTTCAGACTATTTCTTAAAACAGCATTCCCTGAATCAGCAAGAGCTAAAAATCACAAAAAAACCCCACAAATGATATGATGAGATGTCTCAATGCACATGTAATCTAATCATATACTACCCTGCATTTAAATAATAGTATTGTAAACATCCTTGAGAAATATGTAAGGGGGAGAATGAGCAAAATAGATGAAGCATTTGAGTTGTGGGCGATGTCAAGAGAAATTCCCTTGTAAAATTTGCAGGAAACACAATTTCTTTCTTATATGCTTTAAAAGCTAGGGTTGTCCTGGGCAACAGTAGCTTTTGTTCGGCAGTCCTGGCTTTAGATGGATTCATGGGCCGTTTGCAATCAGTGTTGAAATGCAGGCTCCAGTGAAAACTGTAAAAAGCTGAGAAATGTGTTTCATGCATAATGCATATCCCTCACCATCACTGGAGGTATGTTTGTGAGGAGTCAGTCCTCACTGCAACCCTTGCATCTTAAGACTGTGTGTTTAGCTTTGCTCAATACTATTATTCTGGCCTTATACCATCTATGATTTCGATTAGAAGTGTCCATTGCCAGCCAATCTTATTTGGACAATATTTTCCACTAGAACTTAAACTCAGCATATCTGAATTACAGATCCTTGTAGATTTTTTCCAAAGATGAAAAATATTCAAAGCTTATTTTATTTCCTCTATTGAGTATTTTAGGATTTTTATATAAAATCAGATTCTGTCATAATAATTTTCTATGTTATTGACTCTATGATGGAAGTTTAATTTCCTAATCATTGAGATATATGCCCAGGTCAAAATTTATTGTCTTCAGAAATATGTGCATTTTAAAGGACAGTAAAATAATTGCATCCATTAAGAAGAAAAATTATCATGAGAGTATATAACAAACTAGTGGAAGAAGTTTAATTGTTTCCAAAATGTTTTATAAATATATGAGAATAAATACCCTACACAGAGGTCTACAAAAATTCTAAATAGCTACAAATTTTAGTAATTTCATATAAAATCATTATAAGTACATATATATATATATATATACACATATACACACACACACACAAACTTAAATACATATATGCTATCAAATATTGGGAAATAGGATATCTTAAGTGGTCAAAATTTAATGATAATTGAATTCAGAATCATTCAATTTGAAAGCTATCTTTGTTAGCCCATTTCTTTATTGATCTATTTTTGAAGATATTTTAGAATATGTGCTATTATCAGGGGATTTTTTATTATTTCATTAACCATATCTCTAGAAATTTCTGATAATTTACTATTCTTAAGTTTATTTTAAGTGAGTTCATATATGACAAAAGAAATGAAAGCAAACTAGATTGTCTATTATAATAGGAGGAACACAGAATTTAGAGATAAAAGATAATAGATTTTAAAGCTTATCCAGTCTAACCTCTTCATTGTATATATGTGGAAACTGGAGTTCAGAGAACTTAAGTAATTAGTGTTATAGCAAATATTTGAAAGGAGATTAAAACTTAGATTTTTTTGATTCCAAATATGGTACCCTCTCTAAAACATAAAGGCCCTATGTTCAAATTCTTCTTCTAACTTATACTTGCTAGATGATTATGGGAAAGTCAGAATGTGTTTAGAACCTCAATTTCTTCATTTATCTGTTGAAGATGAAAATACCTTCACTACCCTCTCACAGAATTATTCATAGTGGTGTGAAAGCCTTAAATTGTTACCTAAGGAGAGCTATTATTATAAATATCATTATAATTATACCATCTATGATTAATATATACATTACATTTTATTTGAATAATGATATATAGAATTTTATGGATTTTCTGGTGGGCACAATGATAAATTAAAGTTTATCATTTGACCTGCTATTGAATTCCCTGAAGCACTATGCAGTTTTGCAATCTGACCCTAAGAAACGCCAAACCTTACCATCTTCCCATGTTGCATCCTCCAGATCATTATGCTTCATAATTTGTTATGTGGCTATATCTTAAGACCTCTGATCATTTCCATCCATCTTATCAGTCTTTCCCATTGTATATGTGATCTCCTTCGATTAAAATGTGAGCTTCTTGAGCAGGGAGATTAAAAAAAAAAACTCATGTACCCAGTACTTAGAACATCATAAATGCTTAATAAATACTTTTTCATTCATTCATCATCATTACCATTATCATTATAATGCATGAAGGGAGTAAAACTTTTTCCTATTAAATGGTAAATTGTTTGTATACAATCTGGAGTGAGAATTGTGTGTATAATTTTTGTCTACCAGGGTTCATTAAGCTTAAAATTGTATAATAAAATGCATTTTAAAATTTTGTCTTTGGAAGTTTTATTTAACCTCGCTAGTGAATTTTAATATGCATACAAGTGTAATTCCTATAGAACCCTGGGAATGTTCAGCATAAAGCTGTCTACAATTTATCAACTATAAACAACATGCAAAAATTTGATTTTATTTGGTTATATAAATTTTGTTATTTATTGCAATGAAGGATGAAGCTGTAGAATGAAATAGCTATGCATCCATTTCCTTTGCTGAGTCATTGTCCTTATTTCATCCCTTACTAGGTATCCCAAAATCACTGCCCTGGTCCCTCTTCTCTTTTCTTTATATACTCTTTGCTCTCATTGTTTAATCAATCACTAATGGCTTAAACATTTTTAGGTAGACTAATTCCATATTTACACACCCATTCTCTGGGAGCTTTAGGCTCTTTTATTTCAATTACTTATTGAATATTTCTAACTAGATATCCCATTTGCATTCATACTCAAAAGATTAAAAAACAGAACTTAGTATGTTTTCCCCAAAGCAGTCCTCTATCCCTAAATTCTTTATTTGTATTAAAAAATATATATATCTTTCTTGTTACCCAGGTTTGCAAGCATAGTCATCCTTGGCAATTCAGTTTTCTTTCCATTTCCTGTGACTAACTCATCATTTCTAACTTTTAGTCTACTTCTCTACTTACATGGCTACCACTCTAATCTATGCTCTCAATACCTTTGCCCTGTTATATATGAGATGCCCAATGAATACTGGTTTTGGGGCATGTAGGTGGTGCAGTGGGTAGAACACCAGTCCTGAAGTCAGGAGTATCTAGCCGCAAACACTTCCTAACTGTGTGACTCTTAACTTAACCTCACTTATCCTCAATTGCCTCAGAAGAAGGAAGGAAGAAAGGAAAGGAGGGAGGGAAGGAGGGAAGGAAGAAGGAAGATTGGTTTCCTTTTTCCATCTTAGCAAGGCATTTAAATTTGATGTAATCAAATGATTGCATTTAGCTTTTTAAAAAGTTTGATATTGATGTTGCTTTATTAATTATTTCATTCCATTTAATTTTTTTAAAAATGAAAAACATGCATTCTTAGTAATCAAATCTTCCTATTACCCTTTAGGGAGGAAATAAAAATATCCTTCAATTCATATATCTACAGAATTCAGCAAAATAATTTTCCATATTAGTTATATCTGAAAAGGTATGTCTCTTTTGGAATTATAAGTTCATCACCTCTCTGTCAGGAGGTAAATAGCATGTTTTTTCCTTCCTTTTGGACTTGTGATTTCTCATGTTGATTAGAGTTCTCAAGTCATTCAAAGTTGTATTTCTGAATAATGTGGTAAGTAGCGGATACATTTTTCTCCTAGTTTTATTTACTTCATTCTATCAGTTCAAAAAGGTCTTGCCAGTTTCCTCTGAAATTAACTATTTCATAATTCCTTATAATTCAATAATATTACATTATATTAAAATACCACATTGTTTAGCCATTCCCCAATAAAACCACAATCCTTTATTTTCTAATTTTTGGTTATCATGAAAAGAGCTACTATTAATGGTTTCATTGGAGAGGAATAGATGCATATGTGTTAGTATATATCTATATCTATACCCATCTGTCTTTGAGCTATTTATATCTCCTTTGCTTTTTTATTTTTAAAATTTCTTTGGGGGTATAGATTTTGTAAGACTATCAAGTGTCAAATTCTAGAATGATGGGACAGTTCACTAGTGCATAGGTTTTCTCACTATCCCAAATGCACAATGTTTACCATTTTCTTCTTTTTGACATTTTTTCCAGCCTGATGGCAATAATATGGAATTTCTAGATGCTTTGATTTGTTTTTCTCTATTTATTAATAATTGAAAGCTTTTTCATATGATTGTAACTTGAATTTTTTTCTTTAAAAGCTGCTTGCTTTTATTCTGACTGCCCTTTGAAGAATTGTTTTTAGTCTTATAAATTTGAATGGGTTCTATATATATTTTGGAAATAAGACATGTATCAGGGAAACTTATCACAAAATGTTTTATTTTCTATTATTTAAATCACAAATAATTTTAATTTATTTAAAATATTTATTTAAAACTAAATTCAAAATAAAAATAAACAAAATAGAAAGACAGAAAAAGAAAATAATGTAAAACAAAAAATTTCCATATGCCCAGCAGAACATCAGAGACTTTCAAAATATATAACAATAAATTTCCATTTCAAGAAAGCATATATAATAGAAAATATTATATTTATGAAGGTCCATCTTTTCTTTGCTTTCTTGTTAATTATTCTTTTGTTTTCTACAATATATTTTTACTTAATTATTTTTCTCTCTTTGGTCCTTTCCACATCCCCTGAGCAGATTACCATTGGTCAGGCTACGATATCTATATCTATATCTATATCTATATCTATATCTATATCTATATCTATATCTATATCTATATCTATATCTATATCTATATCTATATCTATATCTATATCTATATCTATATCTATATCTATCTATCTATCTATCTATCTATATATATATATGTACACATACATATTTGTCTGTTTATCTATCCTGTGAAGTATATAGATGTACATATATATTATATATTATTCCCTTCTTGTCATTCCTTATGTGAGTCGTTTTTTTCAGAAAAACCAGTCCTCCTTCCCCTCTAATGCCTCTGTGTCAGTTTTTCCTCTCTACTTCATTCTTGTGACATAATTATTTTTACCTTTTTTCTAGACATTGGTTTTTAGAGTCATATCATACTCAGCTCTGTCCCAAAATATCTTTTGAAGTATCTAATTACCCAATGTCAATCTTAAATATATGACATACATTTCTATGTAAAAATAAATAATTTATTTTTGTTGAATCTCTTGAAATTAATCTTTGATGTTGGCTCATATATATTAAATTTTAATAGTTTGAGTTTGGTTGAGGCATAGTCCTGAAAATCTGCGAGTTCATTGAATGTCCTTACTAGATATAAAATTTTTGCCTGCAGGCCTAGTTTTTTTGATTGTTGATATCTATGTATTATTCCAGGAACTGTGATCTTTTATTGTAGCTGTTGATAAATATTGCCCATTTCTAACTGTATCCTCAGAATATTTGAATTATTTTGTTTGTTTCTTGTAAGACTTTCTTTTGATAAACAATTGGAAAAATATCAATTGCTCATGGGTAAGCCAAGCTAATATAATAAAAATAACAATTCTATCTAAATTGGTCTACTTGTTATGTGCCATACCAATCTGCCAAAAATATTTTATAGTGCTAGAAAAAAATAACAAAATTCATCTGGAAGAACAAAAAAGCAAGAATATCAAGGCAATTAATAAAAAAAAAAATACAAATGATGGTGGCCTAACAGTACCAGACCTAAAACTCTATTATAAAACATCAGTCATCAAAATCAATTGGTACTGGCTAAGAAATAGAGTGATGGATCAATGGGATTAATGACTGTAGTAAACTAGTGTTTGATAAGCCCCAAACTCCAGCTTCTGGGATAAGAACTTATTATTCACAAAAATTGCTGGGAAAAGTGGGAGAAATATGTCAAAAACTTGGCACATCCCATAGCAAAATAAGGTCAAAAATAGGTACACAATTTGGGTGCAAAGGGTGATGCCATAAGCAAATTAGGAGAGCAAGGGATAATTTACCTCTCAGATTTTCGCAAATGGGAGGAATTTATGACCAAAGAAGAACTAGAGAACATTTTGAAATGCAAAATGAATTACTTTGATTATTTTTAATTTAAAAGTTTTTGCACACATAACCAACACAGCTAAGATTAAAAGGGAACTACAAACTGGGAAAAAAATTTACAACCACTATTTCTGGTAAAGACCTCATATCTAAAATTTATAAAGAACTGTGTCAAATTTATAAGAATACAAATCATTCCCCAGTTGATAGTCAAAAGATATCAACAGACAATTTTCGGATGATAAAATTAAAGCCATCTATAGTTATATTAAAAAAAAAAAACTTCTAAGTTCCTATTGATTAGAAAAATATAAATTAAAACAACTCTGAGTTACCACCTCAAACCTCTTAGATTCACTGAGATGACAAGAAAAGATAATGCTAAATGTTGGAGGGGATGCGGGAAAGTTGGGACATTAATACACTGTTGGTAGAGTTGTGAAATGATTGAGCCATTCTGGAAAACAATTTGGAATTATGTCCAAAGGGCTACAAAACTGTGCATACTCTTTGAAAGAGTAGTGCCATTACTGGCTCTGTTTTCCAAGACAATCATAATGAAGGGAAAAGGATCCACATGTACAAAAATGTTTGTTGTCGCTCTTTTTGTGGTGACAAAGAATTGGAAAATGAAAGGGTGCTCATCAATTGGGGAATGGATGAATAAGTTGTGATACATGAAGATAATTGAATATTATTGTTCTATAAAAACTATGAACAAATTGATTTTATAAAGTCTTAGACAAACTGATGTTGAGCAAAACATGTGGAACCAAGAAGACATTTTACTCAATAAAACTAAGATTGTGCAATTAGCAACTATGAAAAACGTGCTTCTTCTCAGCAGTTCAGTGATCCAAGCCAAGTCCAATAAACTTTGGACAGAAAATGCCATCTGCATGTAGAAAGAAAACTATGGAGGTTGAAGGTTGAATGCTATATTCACTTTTTTCTTCTGTTTTTTTTTTTTTTTCCCTGTTGTGGTTTTCCCCTTTTGTTCAGATTTTTCTCTCTCAATATGATTAATAAAGAAATATGCATTACAAAGTTAGTATACATATATAACAATAAATAAAGAAAACAAAATATTTTCTCTTTGATCTGGGGTTTTTGAAATTTGGCAATAATATTTCTATGTGTTTTCCACATAGGATCTCTTTGAGATGATGACTGGTGGATTTTTTTTTTCCTATTTTTTTTACTCTCCCCTCATGTTCTATCACTCCAAGACAATTATCCTTGACTATTTTTTGAAGTTCTATGTCAAAGTTCTTTTTTTGGCCACAGCTTTCAGGTAATAAAATTATTCTTATATTTTCTCTTTTTGATCTGTCCTCTAAAACTATGTTTTTTCCTAAAGCATGTTTCAAAATTCAAGTACAGTGGAGTCACAGTTAGAATAATAAAAGATTTACCTATATTAAAGGACTGCGGAGCTTGGATTGTGATATTCCAAGAGAGCAGTGTAGTTAGTATTATAACCAAGTATCACCTACCCAGCAAAACTGAGTATAATCCTTCAGGGAAAAAGTAGAATTTCACTAAAATAGAGGATTTTCCAGCATTCTTGATGAAAAGACTAATGCTAAATAGATAATTTGATTTTCAAGTACAGGACTCAGAAGAAGGATAAGGAGATAATCAGGAAAGTGATATCATAAGGGACTTAATGAGCTTTATCTATTTACATTCCTACATGGGAGAATGATACTTGAAACTCATTAGAACTTTCTCATTATTATGGTTGTAAGAAGGAGTATATATAGATAGAGAGCGCAGGTGTAACTTGAATAGCAAGGGATAAAATCTTTTTTAAAATAGTAACATTGAGGGGTGAGACATATATTGGGAGTAAAGAAAAGGGAGAAGTGGAATATTGCAAGAAAAAGCTTTTACGGTGTAGGAGAAGAGAAGTAAGTAAACTTTAATCAGAATTGGTTCAAAGATGAAATAATATATACACTCAATATGGGTATAAAAATCTATCTTATCCTGTAAGAAAGTAGGAAGGGAATATGACATGGGAAGGGGGGGAGAGTGTTTAAAATAGAGAATAGAATATTGGGAAAGGAAATGGTCAGTAAATACTTTTGAGAAAGTTCATAATGAAAGCTAGAATAGAAAAATGGGAATAGGAGTTATAGTTATTGTGAAAAGAATTTTGAATCAAGTTTCTCAGATGAGGCATTATTCTTCAAACATAAAGAGGGGTCAAGATTATTAAAAATAAAAGTGAGGCCCATGCCCCATGAAGAATTATCAAAAGATATGAACTATGCCCAAAGGGCTATAAAATCATGCATATTATTTGACCTAACAATACCATTACTAGGCATGAATACCAAAAGAGATTTTTTTTTCTTTCTTTCCTACTTTTTTTTTTTTTTTTTTTTTTTTTTTTTTTTTTTTTTTTTTTTGCTAAAGTAATTGAAGTTAAGTGCCTTGCCTAGGGTCACACAGATAGGAGGTGCTAAGTGTCTGAGGTCAAATTTGAACTCAGGTTCTCCTAATTCAGGGCTAGTTCCTGTATCCACGGCACTACCTAGCTACCACCCATAAATATATATATTTTTTAAAAATACCTATATGATATGTTTTTGAATTTTTTACTGATTTAACTTTCATTAATTATTTATTTTGTTTATTAATCAACTAATTATTTAATAATATTTTATTAGATAACATTATTATATATAAGTTAATATAATATAAATTATATATAATAAATATAATTTATTAATAAAAATTAATTAAAACAATAATGATTTACAGACATAATATAAAAATGGGAAGTAAAAATGGAAAGGGGATAGTATCAGAAAAAGGGAAAAGGAGAGATTAAAAGAGGGAAACTACATCCCACGAAGAGGCAAAGGAAACCTATCATATCTGAGGGAACTTAGAGAGGGGGAGGAACATTGTGTGAATTTTACTCTCATCAGATTTGGCTCAAAGAGAAAATGATTGACATATTTGGTTTATAGATAAACTTCTCTCATCTCATTAAAAAGTGGGAGAGGAAAAGGGAAAGGAAAAGAGTAATAAGGGAGAGTTATAAGAAAGGGGAAGAAATTCAAAGGAGGTGGGAGGGATTCTAAAGAGGGAGAGCTGAGTGAGGCAAGTGCTGCCCATAAGTTTAATACTGGAGAGAGAGGTAAGGGGCTAAGAAAAAGAAAAGCATAATCTGGGAATAATAAGATGTCAAGGAAACACAGAAATAGTAATTTTGAACCATAAATGTGAATGGATGAATTCTCCATAAACCAGAGTCAGATAGCAGACTTGGATCAAAAGCCAGAACCTTACCATATGTTGATTACAAGGAAACACATTTAAAGCAGGGAGATACATACAGAGTAAAGGTAAAAGGCTGAAGCAAAATCTATTATGCTTCAGAAGAAGTCAAAAAAGCAGGCCTAGCCATGCTTATCTCAGATCAAGCAAAAGCAAAAACTGATCTAATTAAAAGATCTAAGGAAGGAAAATATCTTGCTAAAGGTAGCATAGACAAATGAAGAAATATCATTACTAAACATATATGCACCAAGTGGTATAGCATCTAATTTCCTAAAGAAGAAGTTAAGAGAGTTGCAAGAAGAAATAGACAGCAAAACTATAATAGTGGGAGATCTCAACCTTGCACTCTCAGAATTAGATAAATCAAACCACAAAACAAATAAGAAAGAAATTAAGGAGGTAAACAGAATATTAGAAAAATTAAGTATGATACATCTTTGGAGAAAACTGAATGGTGACAGAAAGGAGTATACTTTCTATTTAGCAGTTCATGGAACCTATACAAAAATTGACCATGTATTAGGACATAAAGACCCTCAAAATTAAATGCAGGAAGGCAGAAATAGTAAATGCTTTCTTTTCCGATCACGATGCTGTAAAAACTACATTCAACAAAAAGTTAGGAGTAAATAGACCAAAACGTAATTGGAATTAAATAATCTCATCTTAAAGAATGTTTGGGTGAAATAGCAAATTATACACACAATTAATAATTTCACTCAAGATAATGACAATGATGAGACATCATATCAAAATTTGTGGGATGCAGCCAAAGCAGTAATAAGGGGAAATTTTATATCTCTAGAGACTTAGTTGAATAAAATAGAGAAAGAGAAGATCAATGAATTAGGCTTGCAACTTAAAAAGCTAGAACAAGACCAAATTAAAAGCCATCAATCAAATACTAAACTTGAAATTCTAAAATTAAAAGGAGAAACTGATAAAATTGAAAGCAAAAAAAAAAAAACAACTATTGAACTAATAAATAAAACTAAGAGTTGGTTTTATGAAAAAACAACAAAATAGATAAACCTTTGGTAAATCTGATTAGAAAAAGGAGAGAGGAAAATCAAATTGTTAGTCTTAAAAATGAAAAGAAAGAACTTTCCACCGATGAAGAGGAAATTAGAGAAATAATAAGGACTCATTTTGCTCCACTTTATGCCAATAAATTTCATAACTTAAGTGAAATGACTACCTTCAAAAATATAGGCTTCCCATATTGACAGAGTAAGAAATTGCTTAAATAATCCCATTTTAGAAAAAGAAATAGAACAAGCTATTTATCAACTCCTTAAGAAAAAATCCCATGACCAGATGGATTTACAAGTGAATTCTACCAAACATTTAAAGAACAATTAACTGCAGTATTATATAAACTATTTGAAAAAATAGGGAATGAAGGACTCCTATCAAATTCCTTTTATGACACAGACATGGTACTGATACCTAAATCAGGTAGACTGAAAACAGAGAAAGAAAATTATAGACCAATCTCCCTAATAAATATTGATGCTAAAATCTTAAATAAAATATTAACAAAAAGATTACAGAAAATCATCCCCAGGATAATACACCATGACCAAGTAGGATTCATACTAGAAATGCAGAGCTGGTTCAATATTGGGAAAACTATTAGCATAATTGACTGTAAACAATAACCAAATTAACAAAAAACACATAATCATCTCAATAGATATAGAAAAAGCATTTGATAAAAGTCAACATTTATTCCTATTAAAAACACTTGAGAGTATAGGAATAAATGGATTTTTCCTTAAAATAATCAGTAGCATCTATTTAAAAAGTCAGTAAACATCATATGTAATGGGGATAAACTGGAACCATTCCCAATAAGATCAGGAGTGAAACAAGGTTGCCCCCTGTCACCATTACTATTCAATATTGTATTAGAAATGGTAGCTTCAGCAATAAGAGTTGAGAAAGAGATTAAAGGAATTAGAGTAGGTAATGAGGAAATCAAATTATTACTATTTCAGATGATATGATAGTTACTTAGAGAACCCCAGAGATTCCACTAAAAAGCTATTAGAAATAATTTACACCTTTGGCAAATTTGTAGAATACAAAATAAATCCACATAAGTCATCAGCATTTTTATATATCACTAGCAAAATCCAACAGTTTGACTTACAAAGAGAAATTCTTTTAAAGTAATTGTCGATAGAATAAAATATTTGGGAGTCGATCTGCCAAGGGAAAGTCAGGAACTATATGAGTAAAACTACAAAACACATGCCACACAAATAAAGTCAAATCTAACCAATTGGAAAAATATTAAGTGCTCTTGGATAGGTGGAGCAAATATAATAAAAATGACAATACTACTTAAACTAATCTATTTATTTATTGCTCTACCAATCAGGCTCTCAAAAAACTACTTTGATGACCTAGAAAAAATAACAACAAAATTTATCTGGAAGAACAAAATGTCAAGACTTTCAAGGAAACTAATGAGAAAAAAATCAAATGAAAGTGGCCTAGCTGTGCCAGATTTATTATTATTATTAGATTTATATTATAAAGCAGCGGTTACAAAAACCATTTGGTATTGGCTAAGAAATAAGCTAGTTTATCAGTGGAACAGGTTAGGTTCAAAGGACAAAATAGTCAATAACTTTAATAATCTAGTGTTTGACAAACCCAAAGACTCCAGCTTTTGGGATAATCACTGTTTGACAAAAACTGCTGGGAAAATTGGAAATTAGTATGGCAGAAACTAGGCATGATCCACATTTAACACCATCAAGATAAGGTCAAAATGGGCTCATGATCTAGGCATAAAGAACGAGATTATAAATAAATTAGAAGAACATAGGATAGTTTACTTCTCAGACCTATGGAGGAGGAAGAAATTTGTGACCAAAGAAGAACTAAAGTTCATTATTGATCAAAAAAATAGAAAGTTTTTACTATATCAAATTGAAAAGTTTTTGTACAAACAAAACTAATGCAGACAAGATTAGAAGAGAATCAATAAACTGGGAAAAGTTTTACAGTCAGAGGCCTCATTTCCAAAATCTATAGAGAGTTGACTCTAATTTATAAGAAATAATGCCATTCTCCAATTGATAAATGGTTAAAGGATATGAACAGACAATTTTCAAATGAAGAAATTGAAACTATTTCTAGCCATATGAAAAGATGCTCCAAGTCATTATTAATCAGAGAAATGCAAATTAAGACAACTCTGAGATGACAACTACACACCTATCATATTAGTTAAGATGACAGGAAAAGATGATGCTGAATGTTGGATGGGATGTGGGAAAACTGGGATACTGATACATTGTTGGTATAATTGTAAACACTTACAGCCATTCTGTAGAGTAATTTGGAAGTATACTCAAAAAGTTAACAAACTGTGCATGCCCTTTGATCCAGCAGTGTTACTACTGGTCTTATATCCCAAAGAGATCTTAAAGAGGGGAAAATTTGGATGTGCAAAAATGTTTTTGGCAGCCCTCTTTTAGTGGCCAAAAACTGGAAACTGAGTGGATGCCCATCAATTAGAGAATGGCTGAATAAATTGAGGTATATGAATGTTATGGAATATTATTGTTCTATAAGAAATGACCAGCAGATTTATTTCAGAAAGGCCTGGAGAGACTTACATGAACTGATGCTGAGTGAAATGAGCAGGACCAGGAGATCATTATATACTTCAACAACAATACTATATGATGATCAATTCTGATGGGGCATGGCTCTCTTCAACAATGACATGAACCAAATCAGTTCCATTTGTTCAATAATAAATAGAACCAGCTACATCCAGTGGAAGAACTCTGGGAAATGAGTATGAACCACTATATAGCATTTTCAATCCCTCTGCTTTTGTCTGCCTGCATTTTTTATTTCCTTCCCAGGTTAAGTGTACTCTATGGATATGTATACATATATTGTATTTAACATATACTTTAAAATACATAACATGTATTGGTCTAGCTGCCATCTGGGGAAAAAGGGTGGAGGGAACAGGGAGGAAATTGAATAAAAGGTTTTGCAATTGTCAATGCTGAAAAATTATCCATACATATAGCTTGTAAAATAAAAAGCTATAATAAAAAAGAAATAGAAAACTACTCAAATAATTTGAGGGATTTTCAAATAATTCTTAAAGCTGTGCTGAATCAATATAGCAAAAATAATAAAATTACCATAAATTAATAAAATTTAAAAAATATGATAAAAATATTTATAGCTGTTCTCTTCCCAGGCAAAAAAATGGAAACTGAAAGAATGCCAATCAATTAGGGAATGTTTGAATAATGTTATTGTTCTATGGGAAATTATAATGAAGATACTCTCAGAAAAACCTTTATACTTTTCTATGAACTCAAGCAAAGTGAAATGTATTATGTGCAAAATAATAATAGTAATATTCTGATATTGACTTTGTGAATGATTTTGTTATACTTAGCATATTGTATATATATATATATATATATAGATATATATATATACAATACAATAATAAACTATTATACAATATTAAATATTAAATTAAAATAATAAAATATATACAATACAATAATAAAAATATATACAATACAATAAAATAAGCCACAACTACTCTGAAGGATTTATAATGAAAAATCTTGTCCATACCCAGAGAAAGAAATGATTGTTTCTGAATACAGATTGAAGCTCTTTCACATTTTTAAAAAATATTTATATTTTTTTTAAATAATATCTTTTTAAAAAATATATGCAGTTTTCATCATCTACCCTTGCAAAACCTTGTGTTCTAAATTTTTCCTTCCTTTCCTTATATCACCTCCTCTAAACAGCAAATGATCCAAAATATGTGAAACATGTGCAATTCTTCTCTACATATTTCCACAATTATCTTGCTGCACAAACACTCAAAAAACAGATCGAAAAGAAAACAAAAATAGGAAGAAAACAAAAAAGCAAGCAAGCAACAACAAAAAAGGTGAATATACTATATTGTTATCTATAGTCTGTGTCAAAAATACTCTTTCTATTTGCAGATGGCTCTTTCAATCACAAATCTATTAGAATTGGCCTGAATCACTTTATTATTGAAAAGAGTGAAGTCCATCAAAATTGATCAATGCATAATTTTGTTGCTGTGCACCATGTTCTCTTGGTTCTACTCTTAGCCTCAGTTCCTGTAAATCCATGCCTTTCTGAAATCATCCTGCTGATTGCTTCTTATACAAAAATAATTTTCCACAACATTTATGTACCATAACTTTTCAGCCATTACCCAAGTGATGGACATCCACTCAGTTTTCTGTTTCTTGCCACTATAAAGACAATTCTGGATCAAAAGATATGCACAATTTGATAGACCTTTGGTCATAGTTTCAAATTGCTCTTCACAATGGTTGGATCAGTTCACAACTCCACCAACAATGCATTAGTGTCCCAGCTTTCCCAATCCCCTCCAATATTTATCATTATTTTTTTCTGTCATCTTAGGAAATCTTAGAGGTGTGTAGTGGTAACTCAGAGTTGTCCTAATTTGCACTTGTCTTATCAATAGTAATTTAGAGCATTTTTCATATGACTAGAAATGGTTTTAATTTCTTCACCTGAACATTGTCTATTCATAGCCATTGAAAAATCTATTGAAGATCTATTTATCTATTTGAAGAATGACTTGTATTGTCATAAATTTGTGTCAATTTTCTATATGTTTTAGAAATGAGGCTTTTATCAGAACCTTTGGATATAATTTTCCCCAACTTTTTTCTTCCTTTCAAATCTTATCTACAATGAATTTTTTGTAATTTTTTAAAAATTTAATATAATCGAAAAATTATATTTTACATTTTATAATGTACTCTAGTTCTTTCTCGGCCATAAATCCCTTCATTCTCTACAGATCTGAGAGGTAAGTTCTGGTTTAGCTTTATGGAAGTCTTTGGACCAGCCTTCCTTTCAGCAGAGTAATCACCATGAAAATAGCCAAGGATAAAGTCCAAATTCTTTTTTATCTCTTTCAGTCTGTCTCCTTCACTTGGGACCTGGCTAGCTTTCTGGAGGGCCTTCAGATGGGACTTGGTTTTAGTGGAGAAATGAAGGAGAACCACCAGGAGCCTGATCAAAGAGGGAATGTCTCTCCTCCAGTCCCTGTTGACTCTTATATACTCTATTATAATTACATTATCATAGGTGTCAATCTTGTAGAACTATATTAAGTACTAAGTACATGTACTGAACTAGAGAACTATTGATCACCATGTTAAACTAGATAACTATTGACTTATCAATTCCTCTGAGTTAACACCTTGTTTCAAGTATGTTTCCCCAGAGTTCTGGCTCTCTAGACTATCCTTTGTTCCAAATTGTTTATAGTTATATAGTTAAATAACTTTACTAGCTTCCCCAATTCTAATTTTGAAAGAGTTAATTTTCTTCTTTAAAACTTTGTATTGCCTTCTTATTGGTTCTCGTTTTTTTTTTTTTGTTTTTTTTTTTTGTCATAATGTCTATTTTTTATTTATGTCTAAATCATGAACATATTTTGACCTTATTTTGGTATAGGTAAGGTATTAGATATTAGTCAATGCCTGGTTTCTACCATACTATTTTTCAAACTTCCCAGCAATTTTTTGTCAAATAGTTACTATCTCAATTTTTTAAAAACAAATATAAAAATAGTTTTAAATTTAATTGAGGAAACATTTTAAAATAATGTAATAAAAAATGAAAGAGTTGTAATAGGTACAGCAGCAGCTGCCTATTAAATTTTTTTTCACGTTCTCTTCTATTTTTTTTCATTCTTTATATATATATATATATATATATATATATATATATATATATATATATGTATATATATATATATATTATTTTTTTTTTTTTTGGCTAAGGCAATTGTGGTTAAGTGGCTTGCCCAGGGTCACAGAGCTAGGAAGTATTAAGTGTCTGAGGTTAGATTTGAACTTAGGTTCTTCTGACTTCAGGGCTGGTTGCTTATTTTGTTATTTCTTGGTCTCATAGCTTCACTAACTTCCCCTTGTCCAATTCTAATTTTCAAAGAATCATTTTCTTCTTTAAGACTTTGTATCTCCTTTCTTTTTTTTTTTTAAATTTTTTTATTATATATATATATTTTTATAATATTATCCCTTGTATTCATTTTTCCAAATTACCCCCCCTCCCTCTATTCCCTCCCCCCGATGACAGGCAATCCCATACATTTTACATGTGTTACAATATAGTCTAGGTACAATACATGTGTGTGAATATCATTTTCTTGTTGCACAATAAACATTAGAATCCGAAGATACATGCAACCTGGGCAGACAGATATTAGTGCTAACAATTTACATTCACTTCCCAGTGTTTCTTCTCTGGGTGTAGCTACCTCTGTCCATCATTGATCAACTGGAAATGAGTTGGATCTTCTTTATGTTGAAGATTTCCACTTCCATCAGAATACATCCTCATACAATATTGTTGTTGAAGTGTACAGTGATCTTCTGGTTCTGCTCATTTCACTCAGCATCAGTTGATTTAAGTCTCTCCAGGCCTCTCTGTATTCCTCCTGCTGGTCATTTCTTACAGAGCAATAATATTCCATAACCTTCATATACCACAATTTACCCAACCATTCTCCAACTGATGGACATCCATTCATCTTCCAGTTTCTAGCTACTACAAAAAGAGCTGCCACAAACATTTTGGCACATATATGTCTCTTTCCGCTCTTTAGTATTTCTTTGGGATATAATCCCAGTAGTAGCACTGCTGGGTCAAAGGGTATGCACAGTTTGATAACTTTTTGGGCATAATTCCAGATTGCTCTCCAGAATGGCTGGATTCTTTCGCAACTCCACCAGCAATGTATTAGTGTCCCAATTTCCCCACATCCCCTCCAACATTTATCATTATTTGTTCCTGTCATCTTAGCCAATCTGACAGGTGTGTAGTGGTATCTCAGAGTGGTCTTAATTTGCATTTCTCTGATCAGTAGTGATTTGAAACACTCTTTCCTGTGAGTGGATATAGTTTCCATTTCTTCCTCTGAGAATTGTCTGTTCATATCCTTTGACCATTTATCAATTGGAGAATGGTTCGGTTTCTTATAAATTATGGACAGTTCTCTATATATTTTGGAAATGAGACCTTTGTCAGAACCTTTGTTTTTAAAAATATTTTCCCAATTTGTTACTTCCCTTCTAATCTTGTTTGCATTAGTATTATTTGTACAGAAACTTTTTAGTTTGATGTAATCAAAATCTTCTATTTTGTGATCAATAATGATCTCTAGTTCTCCTCTGGTCATAAATTCCTTCCTCCTCCACAAGTCTGAGAGGTAGATTATCCTCTGTTCCTCTAATCTATTTATTATCTCCCTCTTTATGCCTAAATCATGGATCCATTTTGATCTTATCTTGGTATATGGTATTAAGTGTGGATCCATATCTAATTTCTGCCATACTAATTTCCAGTTTTCCCAACAGTTTTTTCCGAATAATGAATTTTTATCCCTAATGTTGGAATCTTTGGGTTTGTCAAAGATTAGATTGCTATAGATGTACCCTTTTTTGTCCTTTGTATCTAATCTGTTCCACTGATCTACCGGTCTATTTCTTAGCCAATACCAAATGGTTTTGGTGACTGCTGCTATATAATATAGCTTTAGATCAGGTACACTTAGACCACCTTCCTCTGAGTTTTTTTTCATTAGTTCCCTTGCAATTCTCGACCTTTTATTCTTCCATATGAATTTTGTTGTTATTTTTTCTAGGTCATTGAAATAGTTTCTTGGGAGTCTGATTGGTATAGCACTAAATAAATAGATTAGTTTGGGGAGTATTGTCATCTTTATTATATTCGCTCGGCCTATCCAAGAGCATTGAATGTCTTTCCAATTATTTAAATCTGATTTTATTTTTGTGGCAAGTGTTTTGTAATTTTTCTCATATAATTCCTGACTTTTCTTTGGTAGATGGATTCCCAAATATTTTATACTCTCAACATTTGTTTGGAATGGAATTTCTCTTTGTATCTCTTGCTGTTGCATTTTGTTAGTGATATATAAAAATGCCGAGGATTTATGTGGATTTATTTTGTATCCTGCCACTTTGCTGAAATTTTGAATTATTTCTAGTAGCTTTTTAGCAGAGTCTTTGGGGTTCTCTAAGTATACCATCATGTCATCTGCAAAAAGTGATAGTTTAATTTCCTCATTTCCTACTCTAATTCCTTGAATCTCTTTCTCGGCTCTTATTGCCGAGGCTAGCATTTCTAGTACTATATTGAATAGTAATGGTGATAGTGGGCAACCTTGTTTCACTCCTGATCTTACTGGGAAAGGTTGCAGTTTATTTCTATTGCATATTATGCTTACTGAAGGTCTTAAATATATGCTCCTGATTATTCTAAGGAATAGTCCATTTATTCCTATACTCTCAAGAGTTTTTAGTAGGAATGGATGTTGGATTTTGTCAAATGCTTTTTCTGCATCTATTGAGATGATCATATGGTTCTTATTAATTTGATTATTAATATGGTCAATTATATTAATAGTTTTCCTAATATTAAACCAACCCTGCATTCCTGGAATAAATCGTACTTGATCATAGTGTATTATCTTGGAGATGATTTTCTGAAGTCTTTTTGCTAATATCTTATTTAAGATTTTAGCATCAATATTCATTAAGGAGATTGGTCTATAATTTTCTTTCTCAGTTTTCGATCTACCAGGTTTAGGTATCAGTACCATGTCTGTGTCATAAAAGGAGTTTGGTAGGACTCCTTCATCCCCTATTTTTTCAAATAATTTATATAACATTGGGGCTAATTGTTCTTTAAATGTTTGGTAGAATTCACATGTGAATCCATCTGGCCCTGGGGATTTTTTCCTGGGGAGTTGATTAATAGCTTGTTCTATTTCTTTTTCTGAAATGGGACTATTTAAGCAATTTATCTCCTCCTCTGTTAATCTAGGGAGCCTATATTTTTGGAGGAAGTCATCCATTTCACTTAAGTTATCAAATTTATTGGCATAAAGTTGGGCAAAGTAACTCCTTATTATTTCTCTAATTTCCTCTTCATTGGTGGAAAGATCCCCCTTTTCATTTGTAAGACTATCAATTTGATTTTCCTCTTTCTTTTTTTTGATCAAATTTACCAAAGGTTTATCTATTTTATTGGCTTTTTCATAAAACCAACTCTTGGTTTTATTTATTAATTCAATAGTTTTTTTACTTTCAATTTTATTGATTTCTCCTTTTAATTTTTGTATTTCAAGTTTAATTTTTGGTTGGGGGTTTATAATTTGGTCTTTTTCTAGCCTTTTAAGTTGTAAGCCCAATTCGTTAATCTTCTCTTTCTCAATTTTCTTCAAATAAGCCTCTAAAGATATAAAATTTCCCCTTATTACTGCTTTAGCTGCATCCCAAAGATTTTGATATGATGTCTCATCATTGTCATTATCTTGGGTGAAATTGTTAATTGTTTCTATAATTTGCTTTTTCACCCAGTCATTCTTTAAGATGAGATTATTCAGTTTCCAATTACTTTTTGGTCTTTGTACCCCTAACTTTTTACTGAATGTAGCTTTTATTGCATTGTGATCTGAGAAGAAGGCATTTATTATTTCTGCCTTCCTACATTTAATTTTGAGATCTTTATGTCCTAATATATGGTCTATTTTTGTATAGGATCCATGAACTGCTGAGAAGAAAGTATATTCCTTTCTATTGCCATTCAGTTTTCTCCAAAGGTCTATCATACCTAGTTTTTCTAATGTTCTATTTACTTTTTTAATTTCTTTCTTGTTTGTTTTGTGGTTTGATTTGTCTAAATCTGAGAGTGCAAGGTTGAGATCTCCCACTATTATAGTTTTACTGTCTATTTCTTCTTGCAGTTCTCTTAACTTTTCCTTTAGAAAGTTAGATGCTATACCACTTGGTGCA
This sequence comes from Sminthopsis crassicaudata, assembly GCF_048593235.1. NCBI lineage: Eukaryota > Metazoa > Chordata > Mammalia > Dasyuromorphia > Dasyuridae > Sminthopsis > Sminthopsis crassicaudata. Next base: position 418,240,453 of record NC_133618.1, on the reverse strand, counting down.
TATATGTTTAGTATTGATATGGCTTCATTATTTATGCTACCTTTCAGCAGGATATAGTTTCCTTCCTTATCTTTTTTAACGAGATCTACTTCTGATTTTGCTTGATCTGAGTGTATCTCCTTTCTTTAGTTAATTAAGTATTTTTTCATAATTTCATTTTTTCTATGATAGTTTTTTTCCTATTAGTTTTCTTCATTCTCTCTCATTTGATTTTTTTTTTTTTCCAGGGGCAATTAGGGTTAAGCAATTTGCGGAAGGTCACACAGCTAGGAAGTGTTAAGTGGTCTGAGGTCAGATTTGAACTCAGGTCCTCCTAACTTCAGGTTTGGTGCTCTACCTATTGTGCCACCTAGTTACCCTACTCTCTCATTTCATTTTAAAAGTCTTTTTTGAGTTTTGAATTCTTTCTGGGAAGTCTGTCAAGGTATACACAGAAACTTTGTAAAAAGCTCTTTATACAATTAAAAACTAAATCTATAATATAAATCTTACATATTAAAAACTAAATCTAAAATATAAGTACTTGAAAAAATATTAATAGCTCATGCATAGGTGACAAATGGCAAAAATGACAACAGGACCAAATTAATTAATTTATTTAATGTATACTAATCAAGTTATACATTAATTATATTCTAAAGCTAGAATTAAAAAAAAAAATTTCATCTGGATAAACCAAAGGTCAAGAATATCAAAGCAAATAAGGAGGGCGATTGAAAAGAGGGAGTATTAACACTATCAGATATTAAATTGTACTATAAAGTTGTAATTATGAAAATAACTTAATCCTGACTAAGAAACAATGTAATTGATTAGTGAAACATAGTCAGTATACAAATAGAGTATTCACACACATATACATAGTACTAAAGTTTACTTTGGAATAAAACACTGATAAATAGAGGAGATGAAAAACCAGAATTTTAGAGTTGTACTTGACAATATCTTGTAGACAATTATAATTGTAGTTCTGCTTACAATGCATAGAACAAAAAGAGTAAAACTTTTTTTAAAGTTTCTAATTATAAATGTAATTTGTAGCAACTTTCTATCTTGCTTCAGTACAATCCTCAATTTACTCTATACTATTATTGAGATATTTAAATACTTAAAACAAAAATTTTACAGATTAATTGAAAATAGTAAAATTTAAGTAAAATCCTTACATTGATTTTTTAAAAATAACAACCAAAATCATATTAAAATGGCAGGCACAAGTTCTGCTCTCATTTGCAATGTTACTTCAGATTTATTCTTCTAATAATAACCACAGAAAGTAAAGATTAACAGAGCCATAGGGAAGCTACGTGCCATATATAAATCCTAGCAAGCTCTGGTAATAAAATTAGATTTACAAAGTTGTAGCAAATTGTCATTTTCCTAGCCCGCACTGATATAAATCTTCTCTTTGATTCATTAAATTGGAATTTTCTACTTTTGTAGAATTTTGTAAAATTGTTTGTTCTTCTTTTCTTTATTATTTACTGTGATCTATTCTTCATTTCTAAAAATTCCATCCTCTTGGTATTTTTCACATATCCGTTTTGTAGTGCTATTTAATTTTTTGAAGTGAAATGACGCTCTGCCACATTGGAAAGTGCCATGGCCTCTTTCACTTTTGGCTTAATAATCTTCACTATCATCCCTGTCATCATGAAACTCTCTTTTGAGGAGTCTGACTCCTGTAAAGCCTGAATATTTTTGGATTTGTGGTACACTTAAACTCTTCTGCTCTTCCTTTTTTTTTTTTTTTTTTCTTGAGAACTTGCTTATGAGGAAGATGAAGATCGAAAATGGTCTTGCTCTCACTTTTATGCTTACCATTATCTTGTAAGATTTGCATTCTTTATAATCTTTATGAGTTTTTCTTTCTTTCTGGATCTACTGGATTCCCTGGAGTCTTTGGAATCCCCCTGTTCTTTTTTTCTTTTTTTTCAGACAGTCAATGTCATATTGAAGATCAGCAGAATCACACCTTAATTTTTTATTTCCCTTTTGATTTTGTTTTCTTAAAAAAATGTCTCTCCTCCTGATAAGCAGTTATGCTTCCTCAGGCCACTCAGAAATGTCAATTGTCCTGTGCATTGGTTGTTTTTTTTTTTTTTTTTTTTGTATTGTCACATGTAATGTTCTTCAGTAGCTTTCTGATAAGAAATAAACATTTTAATTAGAGTTATTGTAGCTGATATGAAGTATTACTCTTTAGCATGATGAAGCAAGGACACAATTTGCTAAACAAATGAGTTTGATGTGCTTTTGCTGGCCTGTGGTAACTTAATGTGGTGAAAGATGGATCAGACTTATTGTTACCTCTTGAGAGAATGGAGAAGTGTAATAGTGAGCAGCTTATCTTTAGTCAAGGAAGCAGGTCTGTTATAATCATCAAGGGGAGCAAGTACCATTTTAAGTTTGATTTCAAGGTGATGGAAATCATTGGCTATCATTTTGATTCTAAGTGGGCTCTCTTCTCTGAAGATAAACTTTTCTCTTTCAGTTTTTTTGTAGAAGGTTACTATTTTCAAAGAATTCTTTGAGCTTTTCAGACTACCTGATCATATGACTGAGTTTCTTTCTTCACCATTATTCTCTCAGAACTTTTTTCATCTTCCTTGTGCTTATCTTTTTCAGTGTTAGACTTTTCCATTACATATCTAAGTCTTTAAGTTCATTTTTTTCTTTTCTTGAATCCATTATTTTCTCTATCACCTTTGAGTGAAACTTTAAATTTAAACTTGGTTCCCTCCTCCTCAGCATTCTAGTTAGATGCAGTAGCAAATGTTTTTACCCTAATCTGCCAAGACAAACTTTCTGAATTTCATATAATCCTTTATCTCCTCTGTGTCACCTCCTTCTGAATCAAACTTTCATTTTCCAGTCTCTTTATCACTAAAATAATCTAAAGCTTCCTGATCCCCTCAGCCTCTTTCCCCCTTCCTTTTGCTGTTCCTTTCTTCTTTGGGGACTCATTCTCTCTAGTAATTGCATGTATGAAGCAGATACACTCTAGACTCTTGATCTCTGTACATTTTATTTAAAAAAAAATTCCAGTCTTTGTAGTTTCCTGAACTCTAACATTAGGATAAAATGAAGGAAGCATCCTAATTTCTTCCCTTGGAACATTTTGTCTTGGGATTGTCTTTGCAGTGCTTCTTTGTGAAAGTATATGTTGAACTGGAGTATTCTCAGAGGGACTGTCATGACTAGAACTTTGTCCAAAGTACAAAATCCAGACTTCTCAGGGGAATGGTATGCTGAATGGAATGTGAATGTTGAGAAGGATGATTTTTTTTTTTTTTTTTTTTTTTTTTTTTTTGCAGAGTAGGCTCTGCTGAACATGGGAGCATCTCGATAAGATGAACTTTGATGAGATGGTATAGCAATAGAAGAAAGGCTATAGAGAGAGTGATTTGGGGCTATTATTGTATCCTGAAAAACCAGGCCAAAGCACACCAAAGCTACTTTGATTTATTAAAATCACCAATGATTTCAATAGGGTCATATTCAAATATATATTTCTGTTCTTCCTGTGATTTGCTTTTACAAGGGTTATCGTTCCAAGGGCCTTTTCATTTTTTAGTCTGATTTTAAAGAGACCTTTATTTTTTTGAATAGGCAGACGATTTCTTATAAGGGGGTGGTAAGCAAGATGCTAACCTTGGAAACCTGAGATTGGCTTTTAGATCCCTAAGAAGACACAGATCTTTATTTTGGATTCCAGGAATATGAACAACTCCAACTAGGTCTGGTGAAGTGTTTTCTATTCTTCTAGAGTGAGCTTGATCTACCATCACCTCCTTAATAATTTCCTCTACCCCTAACTCTGCACTCATAAGATTTTCCCCTTCCTCTATTACATCTGAAATCTTGATAATAATTTCTAGATAAACATGATATCTACTAAAATGTCACAAATATGTCCTAGAACTGGACCTATAATGCATGTTGGCATTACTAGGTCTTTAAAAATGAGATAAAATTCTTCTTTATATATATCTAGATCAGGGTTTTTCACTGCCCTCTTTAATAGTTCCACATACCTAGCTTAATTTCTTTTTGTGAGATTTTGTTATTTAAGATGTCTTCTAGACATTGTTAATTTGGTTAGTTTATGCTCGCCCTCCCAACTTTAGTTCATAGTAAGCTTTAATAAGTCCTTTTTTTTTTTTCTTCCTGGATTTTTTTGTGATTAGCATTGTTCGTTTATTTTATTTTATTCTTCTCTTTTTAAACAGTTTATCTATATTTTATTCATTTAATTTTTCTTATTAAAGCTTTTTTATTTTCAAACCATGTGCATGGGGGAAATTAGGTGATGTAGTGGATAGAGCACAAGCCCTGAAGTCAGGAGACCTGACTTCAAATGTGACCTCACTTAACACTTCCTAGCTGTATGACACTGGGCAAATCACTCACTTAACCCAAATTGCCTCAACCAAAAAAAAAAAAAAAAAAGCATAATTTTCAACATTCATTCTTGCAAAACTTTGTGTTCCAATTTTTTTCCTTTCCCTTTTTCTCACTTACTTCCCCATTCATTATATGTTAAACAAGTGCAATTCTTCTATATATAAATTTCCCCAATTATTATGCTGCACAAGAAAAATGAAATCAATGAGAAAGAAAACAAATTACATGCAAACAACAACAAAAAGAGTGAAAATTCTATGATGTGATCCACACACATTCAGTTCCCACAGTGGTCTCTCTCTCTCTAGGTACAGATGGCTCTCATCATCACAAGATCATTGAAACTGGCTCAGTCATCTAAATGAAAAGAGCTACATCCATCAGAATTGATCTTCATATAATCTTGCTGCTTCTGAGTACAATGATCTCCTGCTTCTATGTACTTCACTCCTTGATGATCTGTTTAGCATACAAGCCCAGTAGAAACTCTGTTGGATCAAAGGATGTACAGTTTAATAGCTTTTTGGGTATAGTTCTAAATTGCTGTCCAAATGTTTAATCAGTTAGTTCACAACTTCACCAACAATGCATTAGTGTCCCAGTTTTCCTACATCTCCTCCAATACTCATCATTATCTTTTCCTGACATCTTAGCCAATCTGAAAGGTGTGTAGTGGTAGCTCAAACTTGTTTTAGTTTTAATTTCTCTAATCAATAATGATTTAGAGCACCTCTTCATGTAACTAGAATGGTTTCAATTTCTTCAACTGAAAAATGCCTATTCATATCCTTTAACCCATTATCAGTTACAGAATGGCTTGAATTCTTATAAATTTAAGTCAATTCTCTATTTTAGAAATGAGGCCTTTATCAGAACCTTTGAATTTAAAATTTTCCCCAGTTTATTGCTTCTCTTCTAATCTTGTCTGCATGTACTTTGTTTGTACAAAATCTTTTTTAACTTAATATAATCAAAAGTATCCATTTTGCATTCCATAAAGTACACAAGTTCCTCTTTGTTTTTTTAATTAATTTAATAATTATAATTTTTTTGACAGTACATGTGCATGAATAATTTTTTTATACCATTAACCCTTGTATTCATTTGTCCAAATTTTCCCCTCCCTCCCTCTAATCCCTCCCCTAGATGACAGGCAATCCCATACATATTAAATGTGTTACAGTATAACCTAGATACAAGTGTGTAAATCCAATTTTCTTGTTGCACGTTAAGAATTGGATTCCAAAGGTATAAGTAACCTGGGTAGAAAGACAGTAGTGCTAATAGTTTACATTCAATTCCCAGTATACCTTCTCTGGGTGTGGCTGTTTCTATCCATCATTGATCAACTGGAAGTGAGTTGGATCTTCTTTATGTTGAAGATATCCACTTCCATAAGAATATATCTTCATACAGTATTGTTGTTGAAGTGTATTGTGATCTTCTGGTTCTGCTCATTTCACTCAGTAGCAGTTCATGCAAGTCTCTCCAAACCTCTCTATATTCATCCTGCTGGTGATTTCTTACAGAGCAATAATATTCCATAACATTCATATACCATAATTTACCCAACCGTTCTCCAATTGATGGACGCCCATTCATTTTCCAGTTTCTAGCCACTAGAAAAAGAGCTGCCACAAACATTTTGGCACATACAGGTCCCTTTCTCATCTTTATTATTTCTTTGGGGTATAAGTGCAGTACTAGCACTGCTGGATCAAAGGGCATGCACAGTTTGATAACTTTTGGGGCATAGTTCCAAATTGCTCTCCAGAATGGCTGGATTCTTTCACACCTCCACCAACAATGCATTAGTGTCCCTGTTTTCCCACATCCCCTCCAACATTCATCATTATTTGTTCTTGTCATCTTAGCCAATCTGACAGGTATGTAGTGGTATCTCAGAGTTATTTTAATTTGCATTTCTCTGATCAGTAGTGATTTGTAACACTCTTTCATAGGAGCAGAAATAGTTTCAATTTCATTATCTGAAAATTGTTCATATCATTTGACCGTTTATCAATTGGAAAATGGTTTGATTTCTTATAAATTAGGGTCAGTTCTCTATATATATTTTGGAAATGAGGCCTTTATAAGAACCTTTAACTGTAAAAATATTTCCCCAATTTGTTACTTCCCTTCTAATCTTGTTTGCATTAGTATTGTTTGTACAGAAACTTTTTAGTTTGATGTAATCAAAATCTTCTATTTTGTGATCAATAATGATCTCTAGTTCTCCTCTGGTAATAAATTCCTTCTTCCTCCACAGGTCTGAGAGGTAGACTATTCTCTGTTCCTCTAAATTATTTATGATGTCATTGTTTATGCCTAAATCATGGACCCATTTTGATCTTATCTTGGTATATGGTGTTAAGTGTGGGTCTATATCTAATTTCTGCCATACTAATTTCCAGTTTTCCCAACAGTTTTTTTTTTCCAAATAATGAATTCTTTTCCCAAATGTTGGTATCTTTGAGTTTGTCAAATACCAGATTGCTATAGTTGTACCCTATTTTGTCCTGTGTACCTAATCTGTTCCACTGATGGACTAGTCTATTTCTTAGCCAATACCAAATGGTTTTGATGACTGCTGCTTTATAATATAGCTTTAGATCAGGTACAGCTAGTCCACCTTCATCTGACTTTTTTTCATTAATTCCCTTGAAATTCTCAACCTTTTATTCTTCCATATGAATTTTGTTGTTATTTTTTCTAATTCATCAAAATAGTTTCTTGGGAGTCTGATTGGTATAGTACTAAATAAATACGTTAGTTTGGGGAGTATTGTCATCTTTATTATATTTGCTCGGCCTATCCACAAGCAGTGGATGTCTTTCCAATTATTTAAATCTGACTTTATTTTTGTGGCAACTATTTTGTAATTTTGCTCATATAATTCCTGACTTTTCTTTGGTAGATGGGTTCCCAAATATTTTATACTCTCAACATTTGTTTTGAATGCAATTTCTCTTTGTATCTCTTTCTATTGCATTTTGTTGGTTATGTATAAAAATGCTGAGGATTTATGTGGATTCATTTTGTATCCAGCAACTTTGTTAAAGTTGTGAATTACTTCTAATAACTTTTTATTAGAATCTCTGGGGTACTCTAAATATACCATCATATCATCTGCAAATAGTGACAGTTCGATTTCCTCATTACCTACTCTTATTCCTTTAATCTCTTTCTCGACTCTTATTGCCGAGGCTAGCATTTCTAATACAATATTGAATAGTAATGGTGGATCGTGGGCAAGCTTGTTTCACTCCTGATCTTACTGGAAAGGTTCCAGTTTATCTCCATTACATATTATGTTTACTGACAGTCTTAAATATATGCTCCTGACTATTTTAAGGAATAGTCCATTTATTCCTATACTCTCAAGTGTTTTTAGTAGGAATGGATATTGGATTTTATCAAATGCTTTTTCTACATCTATTAAGATAATTATATTATATGTTTTTTTTTATTAATTTGATTTTTAATGTGGTCTATTATACTAATAGTTTTCCTAATATTAAACCATCCCTGCATTCTTGGTATAAATCCTAATTGATCATAGTGTGTTATCCTGGGGATGATTTTCTGAAGTCTTTTTGTTAATTATCTTATTTAAGATTTTAGCATCAATATTCATTAAGGAAATTGGTCTATAGTTTTCTTTCTCAGTTTTCAATCTACCTAGTTTAGGTATCAGTACCATGTCTGTGTCATAAAAGGAGTTTGGTAGGACTCCTTCATCCCCTATTTTTTCAAATAGTTTATATAACATTGGGGCTAATTGTTCTTTAAATGTTTGGTAGAATTCACATGTAAATCCATCTGGTCCTGGGGATTTTTTCCTGGGGAGCTGATTAGTAGCTTGTTCTATTTCTTTTTCTGAAATGGGACTATTTAAGCAATTTATCTCCTCCTCTGTTAATCTAGGAAGCCTATATTTTTGGAGGCAGTCATCCATTTCACTTAAGTTATCAATTTTATTGGCATAAAGTTGGGCAAAGTAACTCATTATTTCTCTAATTTCCTCTTCATTGGTGGAAAGATCCCCCTTTTCATTTTTAAGACTAACAATTTGATTTTCCTCTTTTCTTTTTCTGATCAGATTTACTAAAGGTTTATCTATTTTATTGGCTTTTTCATAAAACCAACTCTTGGTTTTATTTATTAATTCAATAGTTTTTTACTTTCAATATTATTGATTTCTCCTTTTAATTTTTGTATTTCAAGTTTGATTTTTGGTTGGGGGGTTTTAATTTGGTATTTTTCTAGCTTTTTAAGTTGCAGGCACAATTCATTAATTTTCTCTTTCTCTATTTTGTTCAAATAAGCCTCTAAAGATGTTAAATTTCTCCTTATTACCGCTTTAGGTGCATCCCACAGATTATGGTATGATGTCTCATCATTGTGATTATCTTGGGTGAAATTATTAATTGTTTCTATAATTTGCTGTTTCACCCAGTCATTCTTTAAGATGAGATTATTCAGTTTCCAATTACTTTTTGGTCTATTTACCCCTAACTTCTTATTGAATGCAGTTTTTATTGCATTGTGATTTGAGAAGAAGGCATTTACTATTTCTGCCTTCCTGCATTTAATTTTGAGATTATTATGTCCCAATATATGGCCAATTTTTGTATAGGTTCCATGAACTGCTGAGAAGAAAATATACTCCTTTCTATCACCATTCAGTTTTCTTCAAAGATCTATCATACCTAGTTTTTCTAATGATCTATTTACATCTTTAATTTCTTTCTTATTTGTTTTGTGGTTTGATTTACTCATTCTGAGAGTACAAGGTTGAGATCTCCCACTATTATAGTTTTACTGTTTATTTCTTCTTGCAACTCTCTTAACTTTTCCTTTAGAAAGTTAGATGCTATACCACTTGGTGCCTATATGTTTAGTATTGATATGGCTTCATTGTTTATGCTACCTTTTAGGAGGATATAGTTTCCTTCCTTATCTCTTTTAATTAGATCAACTTCTGCTTTTGCTTGATCTGAGATAAGGATGGCTACCCCTGCTTTTTTGGCTTCACCTGAAGCATAATAGATTCTGCTCCAACCTTTTACCTTTCCTGTGTATGTATCTCCCTGCTTTAAGTGTGTTTCCTGTAAACAACATATTGTAGGGTTCTGACTTTTGATCCAGTCTGCTATCCGCCTCCATTTAATGGGAGAGTTCATTCCATTCACATTTACAGTTAAAATTACTAATTCTGTATTTCCTGCCATTATATTATCCCCTGATTATGTTTTTTTTCTTTTGCCCCCCCCCCGAGCCCCTTCCCCAGTATTTAGTTTATGGACCCCACTTGTGAGGTGCAGCCCTCCCTTTTTAGTATCCCTCTCCCCTCTTTTTAAGTCCCTTTCCCTTTCTTGTACTCTTCCCTTATTCCCCTTTTCCTTTTCCCTTTTCCTCTCCCCCCTTATAATGAGGTGAGAGAGAATTCTCTGAAAAACAAATATGTCAATTATTTACTTTTTGAGCCTACTCTGATGAGAGTAAGATTCACCCAATGTTTCTCCCCCTCTCTAAATACCCTCAGATGGGGTAGATTTTTTATGCCTCTTCCTGGGATGTAGTTTACCTCTTTTTATCACTCCTTCCCCTTTTTCTTATACTACCCCCTTCCCTTTACTACTCCCTCCTTTTTATATCAGTAAAATCAAATTATCCATGTAGACTTTCTGTATATCCCCAACAGAGATACAGTTCTCAAGAGTTCTTTTTACCTTTTTCTGCTTCTCTTGAGTCTTGTGGATATAGATCAAATTTTTTGTTTAATTCTGTTTTGTTTTGTTTTTTTTCCTTAGAAATAAATTGAATTCCTCTGTTTCATTAAATGACCATCTTCTTCCATGGAAGAAAATGCTAAACTTAGCTGGGTAGCTTATTCTTGGTTGCAATCCTTGTTCTTTTGCCTTTCAGAATATCAGGTTCCAGGCCCTTTGATCTTTTAATGTGGAGGCAGCCAGATCTTGAGTGACCCTTATTGTGGCACCTTGATATTTGAATTGTTTTTTCCTAGCTGCTTGCAACATTTTTTCCTTAGTTTGGTAGTTCTGCAGCTTAAACACTATGTTCTGTGGAGTTCTTTTTTAGCGTCTTTTTCAGAAAGTGTTTGATGAATTCTTTCAATGCCTATTTTCCCTTCTGTTTCTCTTATCTCTGGACAGTTCTCTTTGATGATTTCCTGTAAAATAGAATCTAGGATCTTTTTTTCATCATAATTTTCGGGAAGTCCAATGATCCTCAGATGATCTCTCCTAGATCTATTTTCCAGGTCTATAGATTTTCCCAGTAAATATTTGACATTATTCTCCAGCTTTTCATTTTTGTTTTTGTTTTGTTTGACTGATTCTTGGTTTCTCAATGAATCACTTATTTCTATTTTTAAGTCCTGATTTTTAATGAGTTATTTTCTTCATTCACATTTTTTATTTCTTTTTGTATATGTCCAATTGAGTTTTTAAATGAATTATTTTGCTCTGTTGAATTTTTTCCATTTCACTATTCTATTTTTTTTAGCGAGTTATTCTTTTTCCACATCACAAATACTATGTTCCTGTGATTTTTTGACCTTTTCTAATTCACAAATTTTGTTTCCCTGCACCTCCTGTGAATTCTTTATTTTTTCCAACTCAAATTTCAGGACGTTGTTATTCTCTATCATAGCTTCTCTTTCCTTTCCCCATTTTTCTTCAGACTCTCTTAACTCTCTCTAAGAGAGAGTTATGTGATGGGGGGCAGGTATCATTCTCCTTTAGGGTGTTATCTGGAGACTCTCTGCTGTTAAACTCCTTGGGGTTGGATACCCACTCTTTCTCTGTATAGAATGTGTCAATCATTCTCTTCAGCTTCTTACTCATTGATAAAATTCTGTGGGGGTCTGCCCTTGGGTAAGAAATTTATTTATCAGATTCCTTCCAGACCGGATGGATGCAGCAAAAAACAAAGGAACACTGGGCTAAGAGACAGCTCTAAGCGAGATTCCCCTCCCCCCTCCCCAGAAATACCTCAGAGGTGGTTAGCACAGCTGTGCTGGGCAGAGTGCCCAGTGAGGAACCCCGCTGTGTGGCCTAACGATTGCCTTGAAGTTTAAGGCTGAACATTGAAAGTGTCACAAACCCCAGCCAAAGCCTTCTGTGGGGCAGTGGGGCAATATTTTTGCAGCTGATGCAAAAGGCCCCTGTGCAAAAGTGGGACACTGATACATTGTTGGTGGATTTGTGAAAGAATCCAGCCATTCTGGAGAGCAATTTGGAACTATGCCCAAAAAGTTATCAAACTGTGCATACCCTTTGACCCAGAATTGCTGTTATTAGGATTATATCCCAAAGAAATACTAAAGAGCGGAAAGGGACCTGTATGTGCCAAAATGTTTGTGGCAGCTCTTTATGTTGTAGCTAGAAACTGGAAGTTGAATGGATGTCCATCAATTGGAGAATAGTTGGGTAAATTATGGTATATGAAGGTTATGGAATATTATTGCTCTGTAAGAAATGACCAGCAGGAGGAATATAGAGAGGTTTGGAGAGACTTGCATGAACTGATGCTGAGTGAAATGAGCAGAACCAGAAGATCACTGTACACTTCAACAACAATACTGTGTGAGGATGTATTCTGATGGAAGTGGAAATCTTCAACATAAAGAAGATCCAACTCACTTCCAGTTGATCAATGATGAACAGAAATAACTACACCCAGAGAAGGAACACTGGGAAGTGAATGTAAATTGTTAGCACTACTGTCTATCTACCCAGGTTACTTATATCTTCGGAAGCTAATAATTAATGTGCAACAAGAAAATGGTATTTACACACATATATTGTATCTAGGTTATATTGTAACATATGTAAAATGTATGGGATTACCTGTCATCGGGGGAGGGAGTGGAGAGAGGGAGGGGATAATTTGGAAAAATGAATAAAAAATTAAATAAATAAAATAGTTAATTAATTAATTTAAAAAAAAAAAAAGGCTCCTGTGCTCAAATTGGAAGTGTCTGCCTGGAAACCATTGTCTCTGCTGCGGAGGTTCTGTTGCTCTGGGAGTTTCAATGCTGTTGGAGTTTCACTACTGCTAGAATTCTGCTCCCTCAGGCTGAACCCTGCACTGTGTGGATTAAAGGCTGCCCCAGGCTGTGTCCCCCCCACTGTTCAGGTTCTCAACTGCCCTAGAGAAAAGCCCCAGACAGCAGAAGGTCCTGCATAGCCTTGCCAAGATTGGTGTTAGGTCACTTCTGGATTGGGGTGATTCTAGGATCTGGCTTTTTATTTTAAAATGGCTTGATTTCTCTTCTGATCTGCTGTTTTATAAGCAGAGTAGAGTTATCAGCTTGTGCCAGATTCTTCTATCTCAGTGGCTTCTCTGATCCCAGAGTTCTCCCCAGCCTGTTTGGCACAGTGTGCTAGCACCTAACCCTGTCTGTGCTGATCTTTTTTTCCTCCCCTCGGAACTGACCTTTTCTGTTGAAATTCCAGATTATCTTCATCTGGTAAATTGTGCTTCTAATCCTTGTGGTTTTTATCAGTAAAGTGTCATTTTTTGTGGCTGATTTAACTAGTTGGTATTGAGGGAAGAAGGGAGTTTACAAATTTGCGTGTATCTTCTCTGACATCTTGGCTCTGCCTCCCCACAAGTTCTTCCTTGACCACAAATACCTTCCTTCTCCACAGATCTGAGAGGTATACTATCCTGTGGGCTTATACTATCACTCTTTATGTCTAAATCACAAATCCATTTTTATCTTAGCTTGCTAAGGGTGTTAAATATGGGTCAATGCCTAGTTTTTGCCATAAAAATTTCCAGTTTTCCCAGATTTTTTTGTCAAATAATGAGTTCTTATCCCAGAAGCTGGGGTTTATTGAACACTAGATTATTATAGTCATAGACTACTATGTCTTGTAAACCTAACCCATTCCACTGATTGACTACTCTATTTCTTAGTCAGTACCAAATGGTTTTGATGACTAATGCTTTATAATGTAGTTTTAAGAATAATACAGCTAGCCCACCTTCATTTGCATTATTTTTCATTAATTCCCTTGGAATCCTTAACATTTTGTTCTTCTAGTTTACCTCTGGTATTATTGTTTCTTGAGCTGTAAAATAATTTCTTTGGAGTTTGATTGGTATAGCACTGAAGAAGTAGATTATTTTAGGTAGTACTGTCATTTTTATTATATTAGCTTGGCCTACCCATGAGCATTTGATATCTTTCCAATTGAATAGATCCGACTTTATTTGTGTGGAAAGGTTTTTATAATTGTGTTCATATAGTTTCTGACATTGCCTTAGCAGATAGACTCCAAAATATTTTATATTATCTACAATTATTTTAAATAGAATTTCCCTTTACATCTTTTGCTTTTAGACTTTATTGGTAACGTAAAAATGTTGAAAATTTATGTGGATTTATTTTGTACCTTGCAACTTTACTAAAGTTATGAATTGTTTCTAGTAGTTTTTTAGTTGATTCTCTAGGATTCTTAAGCCTACCATCATCTCATCTGCAAAGAATTATATTTTGGTTTCCTCATTATCTACTATATTTCCTTTAATATTTTTTTCTTCTCTTTTTGCTAAAGTTAACATGTCTAATACAATTTTGAATAATAATAGTGATAATAGACAACACTGTTTCACCCCTAAATCGTTCTAGTTTATCCTTATTACATATGATGTTTGCTGATGGTTTTAAACAAATGCTATTGATCATTTTAAAGAAAATTAATTTATTCACATACTCTTTAGTGTTTTTGATAAGACTGGTTGTTGGATTTTGTCAGTGCTTTTCTGCATTTATTGAGATAATCATATGGTTTTTGTTAGTTTGGTTATTGATATAGTCAATTATACTAATCATTTATCTGACATTAAACCAGCCCTGCATTCCTAGCATAAATCCTACTTGGGTATTAATCTTGACTGTAATGTTTTTTGTTAATATTTTATTTAAGATTTTTCATCAATATCCTTTAGGAAAATTGGTCTATAATTTCATTCTCTGCTTTGACCCTATCTGTTTTAGGTATCAACACTATGTTTGTGTCATAAAAAGAATTTGGTAGGATTCCTTCTTTTTTCTATTTTTCCAAATAGTTTGCCCAGAATTGTAATTGTTCTTTAAATGTTTGGTAGAATTGACAAGTAAATCCATCTGGCCTTGGATATTTTTTTTAGGGAATTGATTAATAACTTGTTCAAATTCTTTTTCTAAAATGGGACTATTTAAGTAATTTATTTCCTCCTCTGTTGATCTGGGCAATCTGTATTTTTGTAAGTATCCATCCATTTCACTTAGATTATCAGATTTATTGTCATATAGCTGGGCAATATAACTCCTAATTATTGCTCTAATTGCCTCATGATTGGTGGAAAGTTTGTCCTTTTCATTTTTGATACTAACAATTTGATTTTCTTCTTTCCTTTTATTCCTAATGATATTTATTTATTTTGTTGTTTTTTTCATAAAACCAACTCTTGGTTTTGTTTGTTAGTTCAATTGTTTTTACTTTCAATTTTATTAATCTCCCAGTTTGTTAGAATTGTTACAAGGTGCTAAGTCACTGGAATTGATAGAGACAATGATTATGTACTTAGTACACATTAGAGTTCACACCTTTAAGAGAGTATATATATATATATATATATATATATATATATATATGGAGGAGCTCCCACAAGCCCACAGAAGCCTACAACCCCACTCAGAGGCAGAGGCAGATTAATTCCAACTTCCACCTTTGTTCTGGCTGGAGACACTGGGAAGAGGAGAGGATGAAGCTGGCAGAGACAAAGGACTAGCAGCAAGAGCTCTCAGAACCAAGGAGAGAGATAGGGCTCTTTTAAAGCTAACCAGGCCCTAGAAAAAAGATTCAAGACTTTGAAGGAGAAAATAATTTGGACTTTAACTCCTGTCTGCATTTGGGTGATTATTACACTGAACTCAAAAGGAAGGCTGTTTCCAGAAGCCCCCCAAGAAACCTGCTCACCGAGATTATATTTTTGAGAAGAATATTGTACCCTTTAATTTTCAGAATTTCAAAATTGGTATTTAATTGGGGAGTTTTAATCTGTTCTTTTACTAGCTTTTTTAATTGCATGTCCAATTCATCAATCTCTATTTTTTTCTTCTCTATTTTATGCAATCAAGCATCTAGAGATATAAAACTTCCCCTAAGAACTGCTTTGGCTGCATCCCATAAATTTTGGTATGTTGTCTCATTATTGTCATTCTCTTGGATGAAATTATCAGGTGTGTCTATGATCTTTCAGATCAGATTGTTTAGTTTCCAATTAATTTTTAGATTCTTTTCCTTGGCCATTTATTACATGTAATTTTTACTACATCATCATCTGAAAAAGAAGCATTTACTCTTTCTGCATTTGAATTTGAGGTTTTTATGCCCTAATGCATGGTCAGCTTTATATAGGTTCTATGAACCACCACGAAAAAGTGTACCCCTTTCTATCTCAATTCAATTTTCTTCATATTCTCTCCCTCCTTAACTTCTTTCTTAATTATTTTATGGTTCAATTTATCTAGTTCAGAGAGAACAAAGTTGAGATCCCCCACAGTATCTTTATGTCTAATTCTTCTTGGATCTCTTTTAACTTCTATTCTAAGAATTTCAATGCCATATCATTTGGTGATTATATGTTTAGTAACATCAATGCTAAACATATATTTTTATCAGTATTATTTATATTTTCAATACTAAACAAATATCATTATCTGTGGCATCATTTATCAATGTTTTTTTCATCTCTCCTTTTTCATTGTAATAAATTTATTTATTTTTGATACACATATGAATCATTTTCAGAGAGAAAAGTAAGAGCAAAAGGAAAAAAGCATGGAAGAGGTTAAAAACAAGAGAAAAAAGAAGTAAAAATAGTTCAGATCAACATGTGTTGATTTACATCAATCTCCTTAGATCTTTTTTTGGTTGCAGATGGCATTTTCTGTTCAGTCTATTAAGATTGCTTTAGATCACTGAAATGCTGAGAAGAATCAAGCCTTTTGTAGTGGATCACCTCACCTTCTTGCTGTTATTATGTACAATAGATTCCTTGTTCTGCTTTTTTTTCACTCAGCATTAGTTCATATGATTTTTCCAGGTTTTTCTATGGTCAGTTTGTCTATCATTTTAACAGAACAATAACATTCCATTACCTTCATGTACTTCATGTAGCTTGCTTAGCTATTCCCCAATTGATGGGGAGGCACTGCTTTTCCAATTCTTTGATACCACAAAAAGAGCTGCTACAAACAGGTTTGCATATATGTGACATTTCTCTTTAATTATCATTTTCTAAGGAGATAAACCCAGTAATGACACTGTTGGGTCAAAGGATATGAACAGTTTTATAGCCATTTGGGCATAGTAACAGATTGCACTCCAAAATGGTTAGATCATTTCACAATTCTACCAACAATGCATTAGTGACCTTACATCCCTTCCAACATTTATCATTATCTTTTTCTGTCATCTTAACCAATCTGAGAGTTGTTTTAATTTGCATTTCTCTAATCAATAGTGATTTAGAGCATTTTTTTAATATAACTATAATTGGATTTTATTTTATCATTTGAAAATTGTCCGTTCATATACTTTGATCATTTATCAATTGGGGAATTTGTGTTTTTATAAATTTGACACAGTTCTTTATATATTAGAAAAATGAGACCTTTATCAGAAATATTGTCTGAATTGTCTGAATGTGTGCTTTATAATATAGTTTTAGATTTGGTACTGCTAAGGCATCATTCTTTTTATTTTTTCCATTCCTTTTCTTTTTTTTCCAGATGAATTTTGTAATTATTTTTTCTAGTTCTTCGAAATAATGTTTTGGAAGTTTGGTGAACAAGTAGACCAACTTAGGCAGAATTGCCATTTTTATTATATTAGCTTGGCCTATACATGAACAACTGATATTTCCCCAATTGTTTAGATCTGATTTTATTTCTGTCAGAAGTGTTTTGTAATTGTGTTCATATAGTTTTTGGGCATGTCTTGGCTAGTAAATTCCCAAGTATTTTATTTTTTTCTACAGTAATTCCAAATGGAATTTTTCTTTCTATCTCTTGCTGATGGGCTTTATCAGTAATATACAGAAATGCTAATGATTTGTGTGGGTTTATTTTATATGTTGTAACTTTGCTAAAGTTGTTAAATTGTTTCCAGTAGGTTTTTGAATGGTTTTCTAAGATTCTCTTAATTATATTATCCTATCATCTGCAAAGAGTGATAGTTTTATTTCCTCATTGCCTATTATAATTTCTAAAATTTCTTTTTTTTTTTTTTTTTTTCCTAACCTCCCTAGTTTTGGCTAAGGCCAAAATTTATAGTACAATGCTGAATAATAGTGGTGATAACTAGCATACTTATTTCACCATGATCTTATTGGGAATGCATCTATCTTCTCTTCCTTACAAATAATACTTGCTGTAAGTTTTAGGTAGATACTATTTATTATTTTAAGGCAAGTTCCCTTTATCCCTATGTTCTATAGTGTTTTTTTTTTTTGCATTTTTTTTTATTATATATATATATATATATATATTTTATAATATTATCCCTTGTATTCATTTTTCCAATTTACCCCCCCTCCCTCTATTCCCTCCCCCCGACGACAGGCAATACCATACATTTTACATGTGTTACAATATAGTCTAGGTACAATACATGTGTGCGAATATCACTTTCTTGTTGCACAATAAACATTAGAATCCGAAGGTACATGCAACCTGGGCAGACAGATATTAGTGCTAACAATTTTCATTCCCCTCCCAGTGTTTCTTCTCTGGGTGCAGCTACCTCTGTCCATCATTGATCAACTGGAAGTGAGTTGGATCTTCTTTATGTTGAAGATTTCCACTTCCATCAGAATACATCCTCATACAGTATTGTTGTTGAAGTGTACAGTGATCTTCTGGTTCTGCTCATTTCACTCAGCATCAGTTGATTTAAGTCTCTCCAGGCCTCTCTATATTCCTCCTGCTGGTCATTTCTTACCGAGCAATAATATTCCATAACCTTCATATACCACAATTTACCCAACCATTCTCCAACTGATGGACATCCATTCATCCTCCAGTTTCTAGCTACAACAAAAAGAGCTGCCACAAACATTTTGGCACATATATGTCTCTTTTCGCTCTTTAGTATATAGTGTTTTTTAATAGGAATGGATGTTGTATTTTTTTTCAAAAGATTTTTCTTCATCTTTTGAAAGTATCATATGGTTTGTTGATTCTGTATTTATATAGTCAAGAATGGCAATAGTTTTCCTTATATTGCACCAGGCTTGCTTTGCTGGTATAAATCATAGTATATTATTCTGATGATATGTTGCTATAATCTCTTTGAAAATATTTTATTTAAAATTTTTGCATCAATATTAGGGAGATTGATCTATATTTTTCTCTCTTTGTTTTGGCTTTCCTGGTTTAGATATCAGTACCAGTGTCATACAAGGAATTTGGCCATTTTCCTTCTTTACTTATTTTTGAAAATATTTTATATAGTATTTCAATTAATTGTTCTTTAATTTTTTAGTAGAATTCATTTGTGAATTCACCTGACCCTGAAGTTTTGTTTTTAAAGAGTCCATTAATTACTTGTTTAATTCCTTTTTTTCTAAAACAGGATTATTTAAGTAATTTATTTGCTGTTCTGTTAATCTAAGCAATTTATATTTTTGCAAATAGTCATCCTTTTCTATTAGGTTGTCAGAGTTGCTTTCCTAGAGTTGTACAAAATAGTGCCTAATTTTTGCTTTAATTTCCTTTTCATTGGTGGTTGAGTTCACTCTTTTCATTTTTGATGCTAGTGATTTGGGTTTTTCTTTCCTTTTTCTGATTGAATCAACCAAAGGTTTATTTATTTTCTTAGTTTTTTTTCATAAAATCAACTCTTAGTTTTGTTTATTAGTTCAATAATTTTCTTAATTTCTGTTTTATTCATCTCTTCTTTGTTTCAAAATTTATAATTTGATATTTAATTGTCTTTTAATTTGTTCTTTTTATAGCTTTGTTAATGCTTCAATGAATACCTAATCCATTGATCTCATTTTCCATTTTATTTATGTAGCTATTTAAATTTATACAATTTCCCTTAAGAACTGCTTTGGCTGATCCAATAGGTTTTGGCATATTATCTTATTATTGTCATTTTCTTGGATGAAATTATGATTATGATTTGTTGTTAGACCCATTCTAAAGAATGATATTCTTTCATTTCCAGTGGTTTTTCTAGTTTTTCTTGGCCCTTTATGGAATATAATTTTCAATGCATTGTGACTATTTCTGCCTTTTTGTATTTGGTTGTGAGGTTTTTATACCCTAATATATGGTCACTTTTTGTGTAGGTGCCATGTATTGTCAAGAAAATGTTGTATTCTTTCTGTCCCTGTTCAATTTTTTCCACAGGTCTATCATATCTAGGCTTTCCACTATCCTATTAACCTCCCTAGTTTCTTTCTCATTTATTTTGTGATTAGATTTATCTGATTCTGCCAGGGGAAGCTTAAGATCCACCAAAAAAATAGTTTTGCTGTCTATTTTTTTTCCTGTAAATAACTTAAAATCTTCTCTAGGAATTTGGCTGCTCTACCATTTGGTGCATAAACATTTAGTATCATTATTGCTTCACTATGTATTGTACTATCTATCAAGATGTACTTTCCCTCCTTATTTCTTTTAATAGCATCTATTTTTACTTGTGGTTTTTCTGAGATCAGAATTGCTACGCCTGCTTTTTTTTTTTTTTAACTTCAGTTGAAGCATAATATGTTCTTTTCCAAACTTTTACCTTGATTCTGCATATGTCTTTCTCTGTATCAAATGTGTTTCTTGTAAACAACATATTGTAGGATTCTGTTTTTTAAACCACTCTGCTCTTTGCTTCCATTTTATGGGGAATTTCATCCCATTCACATTAACAGTTATGATTATCAGCTCTGTATTTCCCTTCATACTATTTTCTCCCCTGTATTATAATTTTGAGCTCTCTTTCTGCTCTGTCCTTAGTCATGTGGTTCTTTTTAATCACCTAACACACTGCTTTATCTCCTATCCCCTCTTTCCTTTGTAGTGTTTTTTTAACCCCCTTCACTCACTATACTTTACCTTCTATTAACCCTTCCCCCCTTCTCTTATCTGAACCCTTAGTTTCTACCCTCTTTTATATCTTGTCCCTCCCTTTTCTTTTCTTCTTTCTTGTTCTACTTTTTTATAGCATTAAATAGATTTCTACACTCAACTGAATGATTAAATTATTCCCTCCTATATCCAAAACTGATGAGATCAAGCTTCAGTCAATGCTTTTCTCCATCCTTTCCCCCCCTTGATTTAAATAAGTCTTTTGAGTCTCTTGGTGGGAATTAATTGTCCTATTACACCTTTCCTCTCTTCTTTTTCTCAGTACAGACCTTTTCCCTTTTAAGTGTCTTTTTTCTTTGATGTCATTACATCAGAGTTTATTTATAACCACATCCTCAGTCTACGTGATGCCCTTTTGTCTGCCCTACTGTAATTTACAGTTCTCAAGAGTTATGGATATTGTTTTCCCTTCTAGGAAAATAAATAGTTTAATATGCACACACACACACACACACACACACACACACACACACACACACACACACACAGTTTTTGTTTTTTTTGTTTTTTTTTTTTTTTTTTTTTTTTCCTGTTTACCTTTTAACAGTTATCTTGAGTCTTGTGTTTGTGGATTAAATTTTCTATTTAGTACTTTTTTTTTTCAATAGAAACTTTCAATAGAAAGTTTCTTATTTCATTAGAACTGCATCTCCTCCTCTGAAATAGAATGTGGAATCTCACTGAATAGTTAACTCTTAGTTGTAAAACCAGGTTATTTGCCTTCTAGAATATGGTATTCCAGGCCTTTTAATATGTTATTGTAGTAGCTAACAGATCCTGGGTCATCCTGACTGTTGCTTCTTGATATTTGGACTGTTTTTATCTTGAAGCTTGCATATTTTTTCCCTTGAGATTTTACTTTTGGAGTTTCACAATGTTCCTTGGGGTTTTCCATATGGCATCTCTTTTCAGAGGTGTTCTATAGATTCTTTCAATAAGTATTTCTCCCTATGTTTCTAGAAAATTGAAGCAGTTTTCCTTAATGATCTCCTATAGAGGCTTTTTTTTGGTCATGGCCTTCAGGTAGACCAATAATTTTTAAGGTGTCTCTTTGGGATCTATTTTTCAGGCAGCTGTTTTGCCAATGAGGCATTTAACATTTTCTTCTACTTTTTCATGATTTTTAATTTGTTTGATGGGTTCTTCCTGTCTCACAAAATTATTAGGTTCCATTTGCCATGTTTTAGTTTTTAATGTGTAATTTTCTTCAGTTATCTTTTGTATCTCTTTTTCCATTTGCTTTATTCTAATGCTTAAGTAGTTGTTTTCTTCAGACATTTTTTTCCTTCTACACTGTTGACTCTCTCATGAAAACCTCTCATTTCTTTTCTCATTTTTTCTTTTACCTCTCTTATTTGCATTTTTAAATCTCTTATGAGCATTTCCAAGATGTCTTTTTGGACTTGAGTCCAATTTATCTCACCCTTTGAAATTTCTTCTGTGGACATTCTGTTCTCATCTGAGTTTGTGTTTTTGTCTACCCTGTCACCATAGGAGCTTTTGAAGGTCAAGGTTTTTTTTGTTTTTGTTTTTTGCTTACTTTACTTTTCTTTTGGTATCCCACCCCCCTCTTTTTTTTTTCTTTTACTTTTATGGTAGAACTCTGTTTCTGGGGTAAAGTGGGTGCTGTCCCAAGCTTCCTATGCAGCTCTAATCCCTGGCTTTGAGCATAGGAGCCCCTTGTGTTTGTAGGGGGTAGCTTTGCCTGCTCTGTTGAGAAAACAGCCTGGGTTCACAGAGTTTGCCTTCTGAGCTGGGACTAGAAGCTGCCACATTGATTTGCTCCTCTACTGAGTCAGGACTGAAAGTTTTAGTTGCTGATTTGGTGTGTTTAAGACTCTCTCACTGATTTTTCCAGTGTCTATCTGTCCTGAGCTGAATATCCTTTTCACCCTAGTGAGACTTATTTTTCTTGAATTTTTTTTCAATCTATTTTGAGCTGGAGAGAGGTTTTATTTTATCAGACTCTGTTTAGAGGTTTTGTTTCATGTGCTTTTCAAGGGAAATGGACAGCTTTAGCATCTTCCTGACTTTACTCTGCCATCTTGGCTCCACCTCCTCTTTATCTCTCTTAATCAGATCTATTTTTGCTTTTGCTTGATCTGAGATCAGGATCTCTACCCATGTTTTTTTTTTTTTTTTAACTTCAGCTGAAGCATAGTCGATTCTCTCCAGTCTTGTACATTTACTCTGTATGTGTCACTGTGTCACGCTGCCTTAAATATGTTCTTGGAAATGATATATTGTAGGATTCTAGCTTTTAATCGAGTCTGCCATTGTTTCTGTTTTATGGGAGAGTTCATCCAAGTTATACTTTTCTTTTTATATTCTCCCCCTTTCCTCCTCCCCAGTGTTTTGCTTTTGACTATCAAGTCCCTCAAAAAACCCTCCCTTTTTATAACCTCTCCCCCTTTTGTATACCTTCCCCCTTCTACTTCTATTCTCCCTTCTTTTAGTCTTCTCCTTTTCTTTCCCATTTCTCCTCTTACTTCCCTTTAGGGTAGAATAAGTTTCTTTTCGAAGCTTAATGTGTCTTTTTGAGCAAAATGTAATAAGAGTAAGATTCACACAATGCTCACTCACTTGTCTTCTTTCCTTCAATTGTAATAGGTCTTTTTTGTCTCTTCATGAGATATAAGTTACTTTATTTTACCTCCATTTTCCTCATCTTTCAGTACAATCCCATTTTCCAGCTCTATTTTCTTTTTTTTTTATATTATCATAATAAAATCAAATTATACTTATACCCTCTAAGTATACCCATAACAGAGATACAGTTTTCAAGAGTTAAATATATCTTTCCATATAAGGATGTTAAACTTTTTAACTTTTAAAAGAAATGGTTATTTTTTTCCCTTTTTATCTTTTTATGCTTCTTTTGAGTTCTATATTGATGACAAAATTTTCTGTTTAGCTCTGGTCTTTTCATTAGAAATAAAATAAATTCATCTGTTTCATTGAATGTCCATCTTTTTTTCCTGAAAGCTAATGTTTAATTTTGTTGTATAGTTGATTCTTTGGATGCAGAATATCAGATTTCAGGCCCTTGGATGCTTTAAAATGAAACCTGCTAAGTCCTGGGCAATCCTGATTATGGCTTCATAATATTTCTTTTTGACTGCTTGCAATATAATTTCCTTAATCTGATACATTCAAAATTTAGCTATGGCATTCCATAGAGCTTTCATTTTGGGATCTCTATCAGGAAATGTTCAGTGAATTTTTTTAATGGTTATTTTAACTTCTGATTCTAGGACAGCAGGGCAGTTTTCCTTGATGATTTGCTGAAAGATGAGACTAAGCTTTTTTTTTTTTTTTTTTTTTTTTTTTTTTTAATATCATGATTTTCAGGAAGTCCAATAATTTTTAGATTGCCTCTTCAAGAACTATTTTCCAGGTCAGTTATTTTTCCAAAGAGGTATTTTATATTTTCTTCTATTTTTTCATTTTTAAAAAATTTGTCTGATTGATTCTTGAAATCTCATCTAGTCATTTGCTTACATTTGTTCAATTCTAATTTTTATTGAATTATTTTCTTCAGTTAGCTTTTTATCTCCTTTTGTATTTGGCCAATTAAATTTTTAAATAAGTTATTTTGTTCAATGGATTTTTTCCATTTCCCAAATTCTGTTTTTCTTTTTCTTTCTTTCTTTTTTTTTTTTTTTTATTAATTATAGTTTTTATTTACCAGATATATGCATGGGTAATTTTACAACATTGACAATTGCCAAACCTTTTGTTCCAATTTCCCCCCTTCTTTACCCCCACAGATGGCAAGTTGACCAATACATGTTAAATATGTTAAAGTATAAATTAAATACTATACACACACACACACACACACACACACACACACACACACACACACACATATCCAAACAGTTGTTTTGCTGTACAAAAAGAATCAGACTTTGAAATAGTATACAATTAGCCTGTGAAGGAAATCAAAAATGCAGGCAGACAAAAATAGAGGGATTGGGAATTCTATGTAGTGGTTCATAGTCATCTCCCAGAGTTCTTTTGCTGGGTGTAGCTGGTTCAGTTCATTACTGCTCTATTGGAATTTATTTGGTTCATCTCATTGTTGAAGATGGCCACATCCATCAGAATTGATCATCATATAGTATTGTTGTTGAAGTATATAATGATCTTTTGGTCCAGCTCATTTCACTCAGCATCAGTTCACGTAAGTCCCTCCAGGCCTTTCTGAAATCATCCTGTTGCTTATTTCTTAACAGAACAATAATATTTCATAACATTCATATACCACAATTTATTCAGCCATTCTCCAATTGATGGACATCCACTTAGTTTCCAGTTTCTGGCCACCCCAAAGAGAGCTGCCACAAACATTCTTGCACATACAGGTCCCTTTTCCTTCTTTAAGATCTCTTTGGGATATAAGCCTAGTAGTAACACAGCTGGGTCAAAAGGTATGCACAGTTTGACACTAAATTCTGTTTTTCAAGAAGTTGTTTTCTCTTTCCATATCATCAACTTTACTTTGTAAGGAGTTATATACTTTTTCCATTTTTCTAAATGTCCTTTGTAAGAAGCATTCTTCAGATAATTTCTATGTGTCTTTTTTCATATTCTCTTGCATTATTCTCATTTCCTTTCCCCATTTCTCTTCTAGTTCTCTTTTAGAATCCTTTTTTTTTTTTTAAATTCTTCCAATAGATTCTTGTGATATGAGAACCAAATCATATCACCCTTTGGAGCTTCAACTGGAAATGATTCATTTGCCTTTAGTGTCCTCACAGCTTGAGGTCTGTTTTTTTCTTTCTCCATAAAATATATCTATGAAGAGTTCTTTTTGCTCTTTTGCTCATTTTTTAAATGTTGAGATCTGTTCTTAGGGTAAAGAGGAGATTTCCCCCAATCTTCTTTTACAGGTGATAGCAGATTTTGATGCACTGGGGCAATTCTGCTGACTTCCTACCTGGTCTTAGTGATGTGGCCAACTCCCACATTATTCTGGGGTTCAGAGGCTCACTCTTCATTTCATATTAGTTTTGGATGTCTTGCAGCTAATCTGCTAATCCACTGGCATCTGAATCAGAAGAGCAGCCAAAATTGTTGTAGATTCCTTGGCACACCATCCTGGATCCCAGGCACTGTGCCTGTTCTGTCCCTGTTCCGCTCTTCCCTCCCCCCACCCTGCCTAATTGAAACAGATCTTTTTTTGATTTTCTTCCAAAATATTTTCTTTTGGAAATTTGTTACACTCCAAATACTTATGGGTTCTGCTACTCCAAAATAAGTTGAAAGGCTTGATCTGGTGTTGATCTGAATGATGCCAGCAAGAGTTCAGATGAAGACCTGTATACTGTCTGCCATCTTGCCTCTGTCCTCTATAGTTTATTTTAAAAATATATTTGTTAATATTTAAGTAGAGTCTGATCTTAGTTTTATTTGTTTATTCTACACTTTCTCTGCTTTTGACAGTATTTCTCCTCTAATTTTCAAAATATCAATTTTGAGACTTATTTTTCTTTATTTATTGTTTGATTTTCTATTTTGTTTATTAATTCATTAAAACTTTTTCCTCTTTTTAAATGTGTGTCTTAACAATGTAATTTTCTGTCAGAAAAAATGCTTTTGTCTGCATTTCAGAAGTTTTGGCATATTTTCTTGTCATTATCTTTGTTTTCATATACTTCTTTGTTGTTTTTATAGTTGATTCTTAGAACTATTTATTATTTAGCAACTTATTACTATTTCCAATTATATCTGTGTCTTTTGTTCCTGGTACTGATTACTATTTGTGTCTGTGTGTGTTTGTGAATGTTTGTAAGTTATGATCTTTAAAATATGTATTTGACATTTCTAATTTTAATTTTTTTGTAATTTCTCTGTTCGTATACATTGTTAATTTTTGTAAAGGTGTTATATGCTTCTGAGATGTTTGTGCTCTTTAATATTTCCATCAAAAAGAAGTCACAATCTTCACACTCTAAATTCTCCAATATTTTGAGGAGTTTTATATTTTTCTTTATCTATATTAGATTTGTCCAGGTCTGAGGGAGAAACATCAAATCTCTTTCTCATGAATGTATTATCTATGCCTATTTATAATTCAGTTAGCAATAATATGAGATGCATATAAAAGCCCCAGAGTAGGGGTACATTAGTAAATATTTAATAGCCAGTTCTTCAAAATAAATGCACAAGGCACTATTTAAAAAAACCCACAAAAATAGTTATTAATATATATTATATGATACTCCATAAGAATCAACCAAGGCACAATCTGTTTCTTTCCATGGCCATAAATGCTCCTTGAGGAGTGGGATTCCAATAAGTCTTTCCTTAACTCCAAGTTTAACATTTATTTCAAATTAATGATATCTTAAATAGAAATATTAAAGGAGAAATAGCAAACTTTTTATTTATTTTCTGAAGCAGATCACATATGTGAAAGATATTGCTGATTTCAGGATTAGATAATACAGCATCCTTTTTAGTTTACTGTTTTTTAGTTCCCAAAACCAAAAGTGACATTATTCCTGACAGAGTAACATTCAGTTATTAATTTTCTCCAAATAGGATCTCTTTTGTGTGTATAAGATCAAAAAGTAAAATACTGTCCCAAGGTCATCCTGAAATATTTCTAGTTGGTTTGCCCAAACCTTTGTACCTAACACCATTCTACTGAGAGACAAAGGGGAAGTCACTATAAGTTAACCCTTTCAATTGGCAAACAGTAGCAAGGGAAACAATTGTTTCCATCAACACAATAACCCATGTCTAAGGTACCTTTTTTACTTCAAATATTGGTTTCTGAACATCTTTTTACATTCCCATGTATAAATTTAATATTCTCCTGGAGACTTTTCCTACAGATTTCAGCTGCTTCTTCTATAGGTTATATTGTGTAAGTGTCAACCTTCCTAGGATTATAAACAGGGCACACAGAGTAGAGTCTTAACCAGGACAGTTTCTGAGCCTTTTGGAGTCTGTTACATTTGCTTGGTCCCTCATGCCTCTGGGTTTCCTTTTCCTCAAAGTGGATTTTTTTCCCTTTTCCTTAAAGTGATTGTAATAGCTCTTGACCAGGAGACTTTCCTACATTTCTGTATAGGAGATAGACATAAAGACATCATTGGATCCACTGAGACAAGATTAGCAAAATTTTTGTCCACAAAAGATAGTCACTGGGACTGTAAGATAGACCTAACAAATGCTGCTGGGAACACATTTTGTAGACTTTAAGTAATCTCTATAGAAGCTATGATCTTCTTAGTCCTATTATGTTCTTTTCAGTAACTCAGTTGAAGAAGAAGAGTTAGTTTAGATCAGGAATGTTCCACATTACACTTCTTAAAGTTTAATGCATTATTCAATTTTTCAATATCACTTTTTAAATGAACACTTATCAACAACAACAAAATATATCAGACCTTAATTTATAGCATTTGGTGATCTATTTTTAAAGTGTTATTATTTATTTTAAACTTAAATACAAAATTATAAAAAATATTGCATGTACACACAGAACACAAGAAGATTCAATGTAAAACAATAAATTTCTATTTCAAGAAAGAAATAAACACTACACATTGCTTTTAAAGCTGCCTGACTTTGCTTCCTTATAGATTTTCTTTTGTTCTCTGCTGTTCACCTTTTATTTTATCTTTCCCCTTCCACCTCCCATTCAACTTACTCTCCCCATACCCTAAAGAAATCTACAGTTAAGTAAACACACATACACACACACACACACACACACACACACACACACACACACACACACACACACACAAAAAAAAAAAAAAAAACTTGCTTATTGCCTTTTGTTATCTGTTCCTCTGGAAGTGAATAGCATCTTTTTGCATAAGTCTTTCATAATGTTTTTCTAGCCTTATTTGGTTACTGAGTTGTAAATGATCATACTAAAAATTTAACAACTAGCTGTCATGAGGTAGGTTGAGCTTGGTCCAGAACATTATTGCCCCCAAAGAAATCCATTTATTAGTTTTTTTATTATTATCATTTTACCACATATGTTGTGGCAAATGGCAGAGGAGTTCATAGTACTTTAAAGATTAGTTTCTTCCCTTACCTTTGTAATATTAGTCAAATTACTTTCACTTACATGAGCATTTTTTTGTTGTTTTTAACATAAGGGAGTTGGGCTGCAAGGCTTCTAAAATCTGTTTTAGCTTTATATCTGTGATGTTCATATGCTCATAGATACATAAAAGACAAAGTAATGAAATATGGGCTTGATTAAAAATACCTCATGCCTGACTATAACCTTAAAAAGACAAATTTGAAATTGCCAGCTAATTAAGTATTTTATTTCATCTTAAGTTAATCTGGGCAATCTATATTGTGTTAAATATTTATCCATTTCAATTACTTTATCAGGTATATTGGCACATAGTTGGGCAAAATATCTCCCAATTATTTATTTACTTTCCTCTTCATGGTGGTGAATTCACCTTTTTTACTGTTGGTAGTGGTAATTTGGTTTT
Organism: Sminthopsis crassicaudata; assembly: GCF_048593235.1. Lineage (NCBI taxonomy): Eukaryota > Metazoa > Chordata > Mammalia > Dasyuromorphia > Dasyuridae > Sminthopsis > Sminthopsis crassicaudata. The sequence continues at coordinate 418,211,392 of NC_133618.1, read as the reverse complement.
CTTTTTTTTAATCAAATTAGTCAAATATTTTTTCTATTTATTTTTTTTCTTTTCATAAAATCAACTCAGCATTATTAATTAGTTCAATAGTTTCCTTATTTTCATTTGTATTAATCTCTCCTTTGATTTTCAGAATTTCAAATTTGGTACTCATTGGGAATTTTTGATTTGTTCTTTTTCTAGCATTTTTAGTTGCATGACCAATTCACTGATTTCTTTTTAAATCCCTGTTTTATTCATGTAAACATTTATGGATGTAAAATTTCTCCTAAGAACTATTTTGGCTGCATCCCAAAAGTTTTGGTATGTTGTCTCATTGTTGACATTCTCTTGGATGAAATTACTGATTTTTTCTATAATTTGTTGTTTGACTCACTTTTCTAAAGTTCAATTTACTTCCTCAACTTCTTTTTTTATTTACTTTATGGGTACATTTATCTAGTTTTGAATGTGGGAGGCTGATATAGTTTTGCTCTCTATTTCTTCCTGTAAACTTACATAACTTCCTCTAGGATTTGGAAGCTATACCACTTAATATATATGTTTAGTATTTATATTATTACTGCATTGTCTATGCTATCCTTTAGCAAGACTAGTTAGTTTCATTATTTCTTTTAATTAGATCTGTTTTTGCTTTTACTTTGTCTGAGATCAGTATTGGTATCCCTACTTTTTCTTTTTCTTTCTTTTTTTTTTTTTTTTTTTTTTTACTTCGGCTGATGCATAATATATTATGCTCCAGCCTTCTCCTTCATTCTTCATCTATCTCTCTTCTGCAAATGTGTTTCTTTTAGACAACCTATTGTAGGATTCTAGCTTTTAATCCACTCTGCTATCCACTTTATTTTTATGGGAGAGTTCATCCTCCTTATGTTCACATACTAACTGTGCAATTCCTTCCATCCTATTTCTTTCCACTCCATTTGTACTTTTCTCTCTCCTTTACCCCTATCCCTACTCATCTGAGTTTTGCTTTTTCCCTGACCTCCTCAATGTGCCTTCCCTCCCTCCCCATATCTTTGCACTTTTCCCATCTTCTTCTGTGTAGGGTAAAATAAAAATAAAATAAATTTCTATATTCAACTAAGTGTGTATGTTATTCTTTCTGAGACAAATCAAATGAGATGAGATTCAAACAATGCTCAACCCTTTCCTTTTTTTCTCTACTGATAACTCTTTTGTGCTTCTTCCCCTTTTATTTTTCTTCCAGTATAATCATTTTTTACTCCTTTTATATAGAATCATGTAAATGTCAACTTTGCCCATGTATACTTTTTTCTAACTACAGTACTAAAGATTCAATTGTCAAGAGTTATAAGTAATATCTTCCTATGTGGTGATGTAAACAGAATGCCAGTTATTAGTAAATTAGGTCAAAGAAAGTAAATACCAAGAAAGTAACAGAAAGTATTTTCAAATCATGGCACCATGTATATACCTATTATAAAATAAAACAATTTTCTCTAATACTTATATTCAAAAGGAACATGGCAGTTGATGTTTTCACTTAGACAGTATTGTAAGCATTCCCTGATATGGTGTTTGTATGATAAAGTTAAGGTCTTATTATTTACACATGTTAAAAGCCCTGAGCTAGTTTAGAGAAGAATGAAATTACTCAAGTGAAACCTCAGTTAAGATGATGTCAAAGAAGAGAAAAAAAGAACAAAAAATATTTTTGAGATAATTTCTTCTATCCATTTTTCATTTTCAGGAATCCTGAACCATTTTCTTTAGGATGTACACAAATTAACTATGTTTGATTTTAGCATCACAAAATGTTTGGTATAAAGTCTAATTGCAGTTTATTTTTTTTTTCCTATAGCTTGGTTGCAACTCAAGTGTAGTCTATTCTCCATGTATTTCAAACATAATGAGACTCAGTTGTTATGTGTTATACTCTATCATTTTCCAGGGGTTCATAAATTATACAATGCACTGCTTAATCTTCCACACCTTCACTCACTCTTCTCTGTTTACATATTCCCACTATATGTCAACCAATATCTGCATTTTGATTATAAACAGAATGAAACTTCTTTCAAAAACCTGTTAGCATATACAGCAACATATTTTATAATATTTTCTTGTATTTTATTTCACAAATGTATAAGCTGTGTAACATTTCTTTTTGCATTGCATGAACTTGGCATTTTAACTAGTTTGGGATTAGCTTTTTCGTGTGTTCATAAAGCATTAAAGCTTTACTGAACAAAACAGCTTCTTCTGACCTCAGCTAGAAAAAAGGAATAACTTTAAACATGCTCCTTTTATTAATAGATTTTTTCACTTGTAATTCTTCTCCCAAATCCCTCCCCTGTTGCTCTTATTGCTATGCCTGTTTGTGTGTGTCAATGTCTAGAAGGATCATCATTTTCTTCCCTTGCAATATTTTTTATTTGACAAATGTTGGGGATCAATCAAGGCATTCTTAACATCTCCTTCTCTGCAACCATGCTTCCCTATTTTGTAGTTTGCAAATCTGTCTTTCTTAGTATAATATATTTTCCGAAATATTGCTCTAATCTTCCTTTGCAAAATTTTAATATAATCACCTTTAAATTCTCTGTACTCCACACCAACTAGTTGGTCCTTGAACTCGATATTCCATATATCCTCTCCATTTTTCCAAGTTGGCAAGTTCCAATGCCTGGGAAATGTTTCTAACCATTCATCATCTCTAGCTTCATTCAAGGTCCTGAAAAAGTGTCAACTTATTGAAAAAAGTCTTTCCTGAAACCAACCTCCCAGGAACAAATATGCTTTCCTTCAAATGGGCTTTTCTTGCTTATATTTGTCCTTTTTAGAATCTCCTTTTTCTCTAACATCCACAAACCATGATTTATATTTATTTAAAACAAGAGTTTTAAATTATTTTTTTTTGTTTGGCTTGATCCATGTTTATTGAATTTAGTTTAACATTTGGCTTTTTCCATGCTGTCTTTACAGGTTTAGGTTGAACTGAAAGGTTATCTTAAGTCCTTCATGCTTAATTTTTATCTACTGTTAACATTAAAAGAATAACTACATTGATGATATAGGTGAAATGGTATCAGTAAGATGTGTATTTTAGTTGCTGTTGTTGGCCTTAAGTAGTAGGGATGAAGGCATACTTTTCATGTGTGGATAACTGAATATACTGTGACAAAAATAAGGGTGCTTTCTATGGCTATTGAATAAAGGCCTGTTTGGGACTGATGTTATAATTAACAACTCCATTGTCACTGTTTTCTCACCTAAGAGGTCCTAGCATAATTATAATATAAAAATATTTTATGGCTTATAAAGTACTTTCCATATCTTAATTCAGAGTTTTTAAGTCTTTCACAAAGGGTTTTTGGTGAAGAAAATCCTTTACCAACTTTGAAGCGATGGAGAAATGTGAATTGTTGTTGTTGACCCAATCACCCAATCTGTGAATGCATTCTATTATTACTTTTATTTTGGCCAAGAATGGTAAGGGGTGGGTAGTGAATTTGGAATTTAATTAATATAAGAAAATCTTGATAAGAAAACTATCAATACAGATTCATATTTTCTTTGTTTATTAGTTCTGAGATTGGTTCTCTACCATGCCATACTGTCTTTCCTCATTATTTGATACATGATGGACATGAGAACAGAGTTTCATTGCTAAGAGGAGATGGAGTCAAAAGTCAAATCCATTTTTTCTTTGATTCCAAATCTGATATTATTTCCACTACAATTTACTGGACTCCTCAAATTGTCTCTTCATTAGACTAAGAATTGGAAGGGCCTTCAGAAGTATGGGTAACGTACTAATTATTTCATATAGCATCATATTTTGTCTATTTCCAACATTCTGGACATCCTCTAATTGTTCCTTTCAGGGAAAGGAGGGAAAACTAGGTTTCTTTTCTAACTATACCTGAGAAAGCTATATTTAGAACAGGAAATTTTTTTTTCATAATATCATTCAACTTTGTTAATAAAATATGACAGGATCAATACTAGATATATGGTCATATGTCTTCTTTATTAAAAGTAGTGAAGAATCATCCTGCTTTGTTTTGATTTGACTTCTTTTTCTCTTATAGTTTTTAAGATCAGTGAACTTCGTATTGTATTTGTTTGGAAATAAGATTTGTCTCGTGCATTCCTTAATTTTTAGTTCAGGCACAGAATTCTTTTGGACTCTCAGAAGTGAGGTTATACAAATGTGATCCCATAATATGCATCATTATGATAATAGATAAGGTACACTTAGAACAAAATCTACAATCTCCCCCCTTCTGTGAATGCTAGCAACCCTAGTTTATCTTAATTTGTGTATCTCATTAAGATGATTACAAATATTGACAGGCTTGTGCTCAAAAGTATACTTGATAGGGAAGGTGAAGGAAAGGAGACAATAAAGGGTATTTTGGACAATTTGATCTTTGTAGGGAATGTTATTTATATCTTTTAGTTTCTAAGCTAGATGTAGGCTAGTAGAAACATGAGTAAAACCTAATAATTTTCTAAATCTCTGTCAGGGAAGCATATTTTATTTTTTAGTAGTAGTTTAAACTTCTCCAATATAATGATTTTGAAGTCCATTGATAATGAATTTGTATATGTGTGGAGGACACTATGCTAAGAGTTGGACACAAGTAAAGAAAATATATGAATCCTACCCTAAAAGGTTTACTATATAATTGGGAAGATGAGATGTTTTGATGTAATCATGATTTAGGTAGTATGGCTACTTCCCCATAACCCAGTGTTTTACTGTTTTACAGCCTTCTTATCTTATGATATTCTTTCTCATATTTTCCTGTAAATTTTCCATACCAGTTCTTCCCAATGTGGAAGATGACACTTTTCTCATTCTTTTATTTGCTGATCTATCCAAATATTGCTTCTCATTCTGGCAATCTCTCTGGTCAATTAACTTTAAAAAATCTCTACATAGTCCCAAAGAAGTCTTAAAATACAGTAACTTTTGCTTATTTATAGCTAGCATAACATTTTTTTTTTATCGTTAGTTGGATCACTGATCATTGGAATCATTTTGTTCTATGAGTTACAATAAAAAATATTATTGAAAGAATAATGGTGTTAAATGGATGGGCTTTTACTTAAAATAATGATTTACCACCATTGAAAGCAATAGGGTTTTTTTCCCCCCAGAAGTTTAATTTCATTATCTCTGACTACTGCATTCTTAAGTATCTCTTTATTTTTCTGTACATGAATGAAGAATTGAGTCACTTGACAATTATTTTATTCAACTTTATGTCATTGCCTGAGCAACCTACATTTTTTATCCACTTTGTTTTTCCATTGTGGGTAGTTAGATTAAATTTCTTCATATTTCTGTAAATTTTACCAAGGTAGGTTATAACTGCGGAATCTGTCTACTGAGATATAGTCAATTTAATTTTTTATAATTTCATTCAACCTTTACCACAATTTATACCTTCATATTTTTAAATATGGATTTTAAAAGTAAATATTAAATATAATTGAAATATAAGAATAAGTTTACAATACATTCATTTGATTTGATTCTCAAAGAAAGTATGGCTTTAATATATACAACTTTTTTGAATAGTAGAAGCACTTAACATTTATAGGCCTTCAAGATTTTTTTTCACCACTCTAAGAAATATATTCTATAAATATTACTTTTTATTTTATATTAATGAATAAACTAAATATCAGAAAAATTAATTGACTTTACCATAGTAATACAGGCAACAATTTTGTTTTGTTTTGTTTTTCCCTGAAGCTGGGGTTAAGTGACTTGCCCACAGTCACACAGCTACAAAGTGTTAAGTGCCTGAGACCACATTTGAACTCGGGTACTCCTGAATTCAAGGCTGGTGCTCTATCCACTGCGCCACCTAGCTGCCCTGCCAATAATTTTAAGAACTCTTCCATACCTGTACCATAAGTCCAATGCCCTCCCATTACCATTCTCCAATCTCAAATATAACTTAAAGTTACAAAATAACTTAGAAATCCACATTAATGCTTTATTATAATTTTTATTTATTAAAAAAACATTTCTTCATTCCATTTTAATATGGCATAGGCAGGAAGCAGATATAAGTTTCTGCTTGATAACTTGCACTCTTTAATTCTGTATCTCTTCATTTTTAAATTCCTTGATTCTGAACTATAATTTGTTACATAAAAACACAGGAAACAACACTTTATAGTGACCATCACAAATTCCCAAGTGGTATAAAAGGGCAAAAAAGAGACTAGGAATCCAATTTTAGATAGTTTAAGCCTTTTAACTTAGAACTCGATACTTTAAGAGTAAATTATTTTCAGAGACATTTCTCAATTGAAAAATAGTCAAAAGATATGAATAGTTAGTTTTCAGATGAAATATTCAAGGCTCTCTATATTCATATGAAAAAAATACTCTAAATTATTGTTGATTGGAGAAATAAAAACTTAATCAATTTTGAAGTACTATATCACACCTATTACATTGACTCATGGGACTAAAACGGAAAATGAGAAATGTTGGAGGGGAGGTGGGAAAATTGTGATATTAATGCACTGTTGGTGAAGTTATGAATTGATTTAATCCATTATGTAAAATAATTTAGAACTATACCCAAAGGGTTATAAAGCCATACATATTCTCTGACTAATATCATTATTAGGTCTGTTTCCAAAAAAAGAGGGAAAGGACTTATTATGTACAAAAATATTTATAGTAGCTCTTTTCTGTACATAAATGTTTATAGTAGTAGCAAAGAATTAGAAATTGAGAAGAAGCCCATTATTGGGAAATGGTTGAACAAGTTGTAGTATATGATTGTGATGGAATACTATTGTGCTTTAAGAAATGATGAGCAGGATTGTAATGTTTTTGGTGGTTTTCTGGAGGTCTTGGGGCAGCCTTCATTTCAGCTCAGTAATCTCCATGAGAATAGCCAGATGTTAAAGTCCAAAAGTCTTTATTGTTTCTTTTTCCTTGTGCTCAGCTAGCTTTCTCGTGGCCTTCAGAAGGGATTTGGTTTCAGTGGAGAAAATGCAGGAGGACAGGCCAGCCACCACAAGGCTAATGGAGATGAAAATGAATCTCTCTCTTCTTGGCTCAGAGAGCTTGAGCTCCTAGCTCAAGTTTGCTTATCTTCTTTGGCTCTCAGTCTGAGTCCAAGGGCTTTTGCTTCAGCCTTCAGCCACCACAAAGGTGGAAAATGGAACGAATCTGTCTCTGTCTCCCAGTTTATATGCTCTACACGGAATGTAAACCAATCATTTTATCACTAGGTAACCATTATTTGTTTTAAGATTAAATCAATCATACTAAATTTAGAGAACTATTAAGCACCATGCTATACTAGATAACCATTGTCTCATCAATTCCACTGAATTAGCACCTTGTAAGAATCTTTGTATCAAGTTCAGAGTTCTGGCCCATTATACAGGATGCTCTCAGATAAACCTGGAGTTACATAAACCGATGCAAAGGGAAATGGTTAGAACCAAGAGAACATTGTACATAGTAACAGCAATATTGTAAAATGATCAGCAATATGATGATCTAAGGCAACTCTGTAGGATTTATGACAAAAAATTCTATCCCAAAACCAGAAAAAAAAAAAAAAAAAACTGAATACATGTCAAAGCATATCTTTCTTTTGCTTTAATTGTCTTGGATCTTTTTTTTTTGGGGGGGGGGTCCTATGTTTTCTTTTGTAATATGGCCAATATGGAAATATGTTTTGATTGACTATACATTCATATCCTTTCCTAAATTGCTTGCCTTCTCAATGGGGGGGAGACAGATAATCTGAAACTCAATATTTTATAAATGAATTAAATTTTTTCTCATGTATTTGGGGGAAAATACTAAGTAAATTATTTTAAAAAGCTAAGAAATTTATTCAGTGATTAAAAGTTAGAGTTGCTACCAGGGAAACATCTTATTAATCTTATATCCTCACTTTAAAAGAGATCAGAAAGCAAATGGAAGTTGCCCCAAATTTTGTTATACATGTTCTGCATGAATAGAAAATCAAAAGAATTTGTTTTTATCACATTTCCAAAGGCAATAAGAAAACTCATTTCATCAAATAGTTGCTAATCTTATATTCAGTACTCCTGATAAAATTGCTATGTAGCACAATGGATAAAATTCTGAGCCCAGAGTTAGTACTCTTTAGTTCAAATATGAACCCTAATACTTGTCCACTGTGTAATTCTGTTGGGTAAGTCACTTGAATTTATACTTGCCCTAGTTTGTTCAATGGTAAAATGAAAATAATAACAGCACCTAACTTCAGAATTGTGAGGATAAAATGAGATAGATGAGTTTTTATTCTTTATTCTCAAAGACAACCAAAATTACATCACTATGTTGGGGTCAAAGTACACTGTATCTAAGCAATATGGACTTCCAAAGCTCTGCTACACACTGTGCACAAATATACAATTATATATCTGCCATATTAATATAGTTTTAGATGTATGTATATACATATATATAATTTGTATATATACATGTGTATATATTTACACACATATACACATGTACATAAACAAAAATTCATATATATATATATACATATATGCATACATATATATATTCATGCTCAATCCCAATTTGCTTTGGGGATGCTGGGTGAGGGGTGGAAAGGGAAAAAAAAGAATAAAGTAAAAAGTGCATAACAGACAACAAAAGAAAACAGAAGCAAAGATGGACCATTATGAATACAATTTTATACATGCTTTCTTGAAATGGAAATTTATTGTTACTTATTTTGAATCCTCCCTGATATTCTGTTGGGCATATGTAAAAACTTTGTTCTATTTTTTTTCTTTTTCTGTCTATTTTGTGTTTTTATTGTTTTGCATCTAAGTTTTAAATAAATACATTAAAAAGTTTATAATAGAATATTATATCTTAATTTTTTAATGAAAATAAGAAGTAATAAAGTGAAACATATATTTACAGTAGACTTGGTTGGAAATTGCATTAAGCTCTCATCCTCAGAATACTTAAAGATAAAATTGGAGGAATAAAACTTGAAAAAATTAAGATTTCTATAAAGAACTGTCCTATCAATTATAGTATTATCACATTTACACTGTAATATTATAGTACCTGATATAATTCAGGAGAAAATAGAAATGTCTTTGAAGAAAATAATGACAAGAAAAGTGACTGGGCTAGACCAAATATTCCTAAAAGTCCATATTATATATGTGTGAGGAGAATGATTTTGATGGGATCATTTTTAAAATTACCCAAATGAGAGAGTACTAAACTCTCAGAGAAAAAAAAAAATCAGGGACTTTATTATTACAAAGAGTAGCAATTAAGGAAATATCAAAATACTGCCACTGAATATTTAAAATTCTTATAAGAAGAATCTACACAAGTACCAAAGAAATCCTTGATGAAGGCAAGAATAAAGATCAGAGAGCCATTTGTAAATGATATTTCAGACAATAATTTGCAAGTTATATATTAAGATCCCATTATGCTTATTATCCATTGACTATGAAAAAGGATATTGTGTCAAACAAAGCACCACATTTAAGGTTCTTTTTTAGCAAGGTATCATGCAGGTGCTAAGATCATAATGTTTCTTTTAAAGATGCATAGGTAGAGGTATCTGATAACACTCTGCTTATTCTTATGAAGTAAGTCATAAAATAAGCAGAGACAAGTTTTTCAAAAGTGTTTGCTACTTTCATTGAAGATGATTAGTACAGAGTCCAAATCTAAGAAGAATTCCTTATACATGGTCCTTGATCTATCCTAGTAGGCAGGTGACATTGTTTTGATTTTATTAAACTCTGGAATACTACAAAGCCTTCTAATTTAAATCTATAATCTCATTTCTCATACTAAAAACAAACAAACAAACAAAAAAAAACATGAAGTGTTAGGATTACAAGGTGAGAACTCAAGTTGTCTGGGCAATTCTCTAGCTCAGAATTCACAGCTTTATTTCTGGCCTTTAGGGGGAGTTTACACCTTTGAACTTCTGAAAAGGAGTTTACACAACCTTTAAAAGGAGCAAGTTCATTGGTTGAAGTATTTTCTCACAAGCCCGGTTCAGTTCTCACTACAATCTCTGTGGGGATAAAAGAGGGCAGTATTGGGTCTGGAGAGTAGTCCAGTCTGGGACAGAGTTGGGATGGCAGCCTGGAAGGAGAGAATCTGGTTGGGAGATTGAATTGAGATGGCAGTCCCCAAGGATAACTTAGAGACGACCAGACCTTTACAATTCCGGACCTTTACATTTTGGCGCCCACAACATGGGGCAAGGACGTTTGCTTATCCTGACAAGGACTTATTCTGAGCCCTTTAGAGGAGCTAGCCTGGACCTTCACAATGAAAAATGTCTATTATCTGAACTACCATATGCAATTGCATAGATAACCTATAGAGGAGATGAATCAAAACATATATCTTTGAAAAAGTTTGAGTCCAAAATTGAAAATGAAGAAGAAATCAGGTTGCACTGCCTTTGGGAAATTGCACAGTAACTATAATGACCACATTCTCTAAATCAAAGGTCAATCTTTTTAGAAATCAATATTTTTTTCATGATACTATATGGTCATGAATCACAGAATATTAGTCTTCAAAGAATTAAGTCTACATGTCTTATAAAGAATAATAAAGAGACACATGTTAAATACTAAATGGTTGTACTAATGAGGAAATACACTGAAGAGGAGGCATAAAGTATAATTTCAAAACAATGTATAATTTAAAAAGTTGTCTAGTGAGAGTAAAGGTTGTCTTCAAAAGAACTTATTGTTTCCAATGATATCTATAAAATAGCAATAGATATGAAACTCCCCTCTCCAGCACATTGGATGTGCCTTCTCCCACATTATGTAATATTTATGAACAATTATAGACAAGAAATAATTGAATTGCTGTCAATATCACTGGGGTGGGTGGGTACTATCAATCTGAATACAAGTCAACTTGCTCATTCATCTTTTTTATACAAATTCATAATTTTCCCCCCAATTTGTAGGGGGTAGAACAGTGGGATAGCATTGAGTAAAGCTTGCCAGATCTTAAGGAGTTATAGACCTTTTCCAGGATTATCATTTAGCCATAGTGCTTCATGAAAAAGGCATTTTCTTCCCTTTATCAACAGCATAATTTTTAAAGGTTTCACTAGTATCTGCTTAAGTGGTTTTAAGAATATTAATGACACCTAAAATTTCTTAGTTCTTTTTCAATATCAAAGAGCAGATCAACAAAATGGATCAAATCCCTAGGGATATAAGCAGAAATAACACTTAATTCATTTTCCATTCTGGTCACTGTATCTCTCTAGGTTGGAGAAGATAGAGTCAGGAGTCTTCAGTGTCCGAGGATAAGGAAACTGAGATTAATGAAAGAGAGAGTGTTAAAATAATGGAATGGGCAGCAATTGGAGCTGAAAAGGCAGGATCTGGAATCTGAGCTGTCAGTGGAGAAGCAATAGCTGGAGGTGAAAGGGCTTTAGAAAAAAAAAATATATATATATATATATATAAAACATGTTGACCTTCCTGTGAAATGATCCTTATTTTCTTAATTTTCAATTAATAGATATTTAGTGAAGACTATGTTACACATAATAGTGAAACTTAATAAATTAAATACATAAATATAAAAATAAATTGAAATATGTAAATTATATTTCATATTAATATGGTATCACACATTTGAAGCTAGAAGGAATCAAAGAGTTTATTTTGTCTCTTTCATATGGCACCCAATGAACCCCCAATAGATTATGTGACTTGACCAAGGTCATACAGGAAACAAATGACAGAATCAGGACTTAAACTTAAATCCTCTAACTTGCATCCTTTGTCTTACATAGTTTTAAATGACCATGGCATTATATTGCAAAACAGACAGCAAATATACATTAATTGATTACCTGATTATTGTTTTTACATACACACACATGCACACACACGCACATGCACATACACACATGTATGTGATTAACAAATGTGTTAATTAACTGATCTATTATGATGGTAACAAATAGAATCAAAGTTTACTGTAAAGATACCATGCTTACAAAGCAGACTAAAAGCCAAAGGGAAAAGTCTTCCAGGAGTCCACTAAAAATGAAGTTAATGAGACCATTCTATCCTTTACCCTAAACTAATCCAGAAAAAGCCTTTAAGTATACTTGAATTTGTTTTGTACACCATAATTTACACTATTATAGCATGATTTGAATTCCAAAAAAGACTGTGATATATGAATAAGCAAGTCAGAGCAGTCAGTGATGTCACCTTAAGATGAAAAATTCATTTGCATGCAGACTGTAGTCAAGTAGAGGCACTTAAGAAAATGGCTTTATTTGTGTTGGACTCTATTTCTGCTTTCTACAGCAATATCTGTCAATCAAGGTACTCACTGGCCAAGCTCAGTTGTCCAATTCTCACTCCCTTTATTTCTTTAAGAGTTGGTTCTTTTGTTCTACTCAAGATTTTATTTATTGTACTTTCTGCTACTGGAAGGTTGTGATTCAAAATGACTGAAGTTTTCTCCCTTTCAGAGACTTTAATTACAGATATTGCTAAGAATCAGACTATCAACTTTGAAATCAAGTCTTCAGTAGCTTTTCTCCCCCTTGAGGCACTTGTATATCCTACATCAATTTTACATCATAATAGCAAAAGGTCTTTATTTGAAATCATTACTAATAATTGTCATTGTCAGGAACAAATAGATACTTTCTTGAATCATTACAATACAGAGGAAAAGGTTCTATGCTTCAAAATTTTGCATGCAGCAGCAGCTGATGTAATATGAACTTCCCTGAAAAATTCATTGTCTTTTCTGTAAGCAGAGATTTCTCCTAGTCCTTATTTTGAGGAAATGAGATTTGCATGGACTGGAGAGGACAATGGGATATACAGTATCTATTTTTCAAAGGAAATGAAGCTTCATGTCTGCTGTGTCTCTTCTTGGATAATTGGGTATGTGAGGGATGCTTTAATTTTTTTTTCTTAATCAATATTCTAAGAACACCATTTTCATAAGGTCTGTATTTCTAACTTCCTACCAGTTTCTATTTTGGAAAAAAGCTTGCTAAGAAGAAAAAGAAGAAATACACTTAAGGTCATCAAGAATCATATAGCACAATAAGAATGATTAGCACAGTTTGTTTTCTTCATCAACAGTGTTTTGTTTTTTAAGATATAAACAAGAATGATGAAACAGGACTCATCTTTCCCACTGACTCTATCACTTTTCCTAACTTTTCCATTGATTTTGTTTCTAGCATATGAAATAGGAACTTACTTTTTTAAACTCTTTAGTGTCCTTTATCTATCTACTTCTTTTTTAAAAAAGAAATTTTCATCATTATTCCTATTATTTTATTGCTTCACTCAACAGTATTTTATTTTCCCAATTATGTGTAAAGATGGTTTTTAGCATTTATTTTTAAGATTTTGGGTTCCAAATTTCTGTCCCTCCTTCCTTTCCCTTCCCCTTCCCCAAGACAGCAAGCGATCTGATTTGGGTATAGTCATACTAAATGTGTTTCTATATTAGTCATGTTGTACAAGAAAAATCAAAATAAAAGTGAAAAACCATGAGAAAGTGAAAACAGTATGCTTTAATCTGCAGTCTCCATGGTTCTTTCTCTGGATGGCATTTTCCAACACATGTCTATAGGAATTGTCTTGTGTCAGTCTATTGATAGTTGATTATCACACAATATTACTGTTACACCTGCTCAGCATTTCTTATAGTACATTATATTCATTATATTCATATACCAGAACTTGTTAATCCATTTCCCAAATGATAGGCTTTTCCTCAATTTCCAATTCCTTGCCAACACAAAGAGGGATACAACAAATATTTTTGGCCATGTGGGTTCTTTCCCACATTTTATGATCTCTTTGAAATACAGATTCAGTAGTGGTATTGCTGGAGAAGATTATGCAAAGTTTTATAGTTCTCTGGATATAGTTCTAAATTGTTCTCCCTCACACCTACTCTTGAAAATTCACCTTCACTCTCAAATCCCTTGAATTTTCTTGTAAAATGTCTTCTGAATTGATACTTTTTTTTCATAACTATACTGTTGTCCCTCTATTCTGGGCTCTTATCAACACAAGTCTGCCTTACATCAATAGCATTTAAAATATATCCCAACCTCTATTTTCCCCCTTACTTTACTGTTCTATTGACAGTAGAAAATACTTTTATTTTCCCTCGTACTGAGGAATCTATATCACTTTGTTGCATAAAAGTGAAATACAGACTCCCCAAATTTATATTTGATATCACTTAACTTCTGCTTCATTAGTATACTCTCTTCTTTCTGGATTTTCAAGCCACTTCTCATTGTTTTCCTCCATTCTGTCTGATCTGCTCATTCTCAGTCTCCTTTGCTGGCTCTTTAGCCATCTCAAATGCAAGAATAATTTGGTATCCTTAAAGACTCTATTCTGGTCTTATTTTTCTTTTTGCTTTATACAATCATTTTATTGACCTGATATATTCCCAAGAGTTCGGTATCATTTATATGCAGATGCTCTCCAGCTTTATATATCCAGCTTTAGTTTTTTTTTTTCCTGAGAAGTGGTCATGCATCTTCAACTGCCTTTTAATTTTTCTAACTGAATGTTCATAGGCATCTCCAAGTATGTCTAACAAAGAACTCAACTATCTCCTCAAACCTTTTCAAGTCTCAAACTTCTCTATTCATGTGAATAGCACAACTAACCTCCCAGTCACCTAAAGATATAACCTCAGTGTCAGGTAACTTATTTTCACTCCTCACATATTAAAACTGTTGCCAGATCTAACTGCTACTTTACAATTTCATAAATGTCCCCTTCCTTCCAGTCAAATAGCCACAACACTATTGAAGGCCATTATCAATTTTTACCTGGACTACCATAGGAACCAAAAATGTCTTCTTTTCTTCTTTTCTTATCTCTTTCTATAAACCAACTTCTACTCAACTGGCAAGGTGATTATTCTAAAGCAGAAGTCTGCAAATAAATATGCAAAAACAGGCTGCAGGTATGATATGGATTAATCTTTCCAATCTGTTTTAAAGCATGGGTCTGGTCATGTTAACCACATGCTCATTCTCAGTGAGTTCCAATAGCTTCCTAATCCATGAGAAACAAATATAAACTCTTCTACTTGACACGTAAAACTTTCACAGTCTTGTTTCACTGTACCTTCTTTTCATGTTCTTTTCCATTTGCCCTACAATCCACTTTTACTGACCTAATTGTTCTTGCTCAAACACAACACTTCACCTATCCTTGTGCCCTTGTACTGAGTGTCCTCACACTAGTGTCTTAGTTTTCCTTAGATTTCATTAAATTTGCCTTTAATAGGAAGACCTTTTTATATCCCTCAACTTCTAATGATTACCCCTTTCATAAGATCTTTCATCACTTCTATTCAGGGTCCCAAAAATCTTAGTGCTGTTTTAAATGTTCATAGCTTAAAACTGCAGTAAGGCTAGTTATTTACAGCTTATTTTTCCATTTGAATGTAAGATCCTTGATATCAGGTACTTTTTATTATGTCTTTTTGTCTCCATTTAACAGCAGTGACACATAATAAACAATAAACAAATTCTTATTGAATTATTCACATTCAACATGCTCCATCGATTATAACTTTTCTACTTCACCTTCCCTATTATGTTATATATTCTTTCTGTATCCTAAATCTTCTTAATTATTAAAATTCCATTCTAACATGTTTATTTCTGTTTCACTGCCTTTGTTATAACTATTTTTGTTGATATTCTAGAGATAAATAATATATACTTCTTAATGTTTCAAGATGCATTAGAATGCTCATAGATTTGACAAAATGGGGAAACTAAAGCCTCCACAGAAATTGGAATCCAAATCCAAATTCATAGCCTTTGTCTAAAACCAGGGCTCTTTCTACTAATTCACAATCCAGGAAACAAGTGTTTCTGAGTCTTTTTATTTTTTTATTATTTTTTTATTTTATAATTACAAAAATTTTGACAGTATATATGCATGAGTAATTTTTTTTATAACATTATCCCTTGTATTCATTTTTTCCAAATTATCCCCTTCCTCCCTCTACTCCCTCCCCTAGATGACAGGCAATCCCATACATTTTACATGTGTTACAATATAACCTAGGTATAATATATGTGTGTAAATCCAATTTTCTTGTTGAGCATTAAGTATTAGATTCTGAAGGTAAAAGTAACCTGGGTAGATAGACAGTAGTGCTAAAAATTTACATTCACTTCCCAGTGTTCCTTCTCTGGGTGTAGTTGTTTCTGTCCATCATTGATCAACTGGAAGTGAGTTGGATCTTCTTTATGTTGAAGATATCCACTTCCATCAGAATACATCCTCATACAGTATTGTTGTTGAAGTGTATAGTGATCTCTTGGTTCTGCTCTTTTCACTCAGCATCAGTTGATGTAAGTCTTTCCAAACCTCTCTGTATTCGTCCTGCTGGTCATTTCTTACAGAGAAATAATA
This sequence comes from Sminthopsis crassicaudata, assembly GCF_048593235.1. Classification (NCBI taxonomy): domain Eukaryota; kingdom Metazoa; phylum Chordata; class Mammalia; order Dasyuromorphia; family Dasyuridae; genus Sminthopsis; species Sminthopsis crassicaudata. The sequence continues at coordinate 418,194,925 of NC_133618.1, read as the reverse complement.
TTCCATAACATTCCTATACCATAATTTACCCAACCATTCTTCAATTGATGGACATCCATTCATCTTCCAGTTTCTAGCCACTATGAAAAGAGCTGCCACAAACATTTTGGCACAAAATGTCCCTTTCCCCTCTTTAATATCTCTTTTGGATATAAGCCCAATAGCAGCAATGCTGGATCAAAGGGTATGCACAGTTTGATAACTTTTTGGCCATAGTTCTAAATTGCTTTCCACAATGGTTGGATTCTTTCACAACTCCACCAACAATGTATCAGTGTCCCAGTTTTCTCACATCCCCTCCAACATTCATCATTATTTGTTCCTATCATCTTAGCCAATCTGACAGGTGTGTAGTGGTATCTCAGAGTTGTCTTAATTTGCATTTCTCTGATCAGTAGTGATTTGGAACTCTTTCATATGAGTGTATATAATTTCAATTTCTTCATCTAAGAATTGTCTGTTCATATCCTTTGACCATTTATCAATTGGAGAATGGCTTGGTTTCCTATAAATTAGGGTCAGTTCTCTATATATTTTGGAAATGAGACCTTTATCAGAACCTTTAACTGTAAAAATATTTCCCCAATTTGTTACTTCCCTTCTAATCTTGTTTGCATTAGTATTGTTTGTACAGAAACTTTTTAGTTTGATGTAATCAAAATCTTCTATTTTGTGATCAATAATGATATCTAGTTCTCCTCTGGTCATAAATTCCTTCTTCCTCCACAGGTCTGAGAGGTAGACTATTCTCTCTTCCTCTAATTTATTTATGATGTCATTGTTTATGCCTAAATCATGGACCCATTTTTATCTTATCTTGGTATATGGTGTTAAGTGTGCATCCATATCTAATTTCTGCCATACTAATTTCCAGTTTTCCCAACAGTTTTTTTTTTCAAATAATGAATTTTTATCCCTAATGTTGGTATCTTTGGGTTTGTCAAAGACTAGATTGCTATAGATGTACCCTTTTTTGTCCTTTGTACCTAATCTGTTCCACTGATGGACTGGTCTATTTCTTAGCCAATAACAAATTGTTTTGGTGACTGCTGCTATATAATATAGCTTTATATCAGGTACACCTAGACCACCTTCCAATGACTTTTTTTTTTCATTAGTTCCCTTGCAATTTTCGACCTTTTATTCTTCCATATGAATTTTGTTGTTATTTTTTTTAGGTCATTAAAATAGTTTCTTGGGAGTCTGATTGGTATAGCACTAAATAAATACATTAGTTTGGGGAGTATTGTCATCTTTATTATATTCGCTCAGCCTATCCACAAGCAGTGAATGTCTTTCCAATTATTTAAATCTGATTTTATTTTTGTGGCAAGTGTTTCATAATTTTGCTCATATAATTCCTGACTTTTCTTTGGTAGATGGATTCCCCAATATTTTATACTCTCAACATTTGTTTGGAATGGAATTTCTCTTTATATATCTTGCTGTTGCATTTTGTTGGTGATATATAAAAATGCCGAGGATTTATGTGGATTTATTTTGTATCCTGCCACTTTGCTGAAATTTTGAATTATTTCTAGTAGCTTTTTAGCAGAGTCTTTGGGGTTCTCTAAGTATACCATCATGTCATCAGCAAAGAGTGATAGTTTGATTTCCTCATTTCCTACTCTAATTCCTTGAATCTCTTTCTCAGCTCTTATTGCCAAGGCTAGCGTTTCTAGTACTATATTGAATAGTAATGGTGATAGTGGGCAACCTTGTTTCACTCCTGATCTTACTGGAAAGGTTCCAGTTTATGTCCATTGCATATTATGCTTACTGACGGTCATAAATATATGCTCCTGATTATTCTAAGGAATAGTTCATTTATTCCTATCCTCTCAAGCGTTTTTAGTAGGAATGTATGTTGGATTTTATCAAATGCTTTTTCTGCATCTATTGAGATGATAATATGGTTTTTAATAATTTGATTATTAATATGGTCAATTATACTAATAGTTTTCCTAATATTAAACCAGCCCTGCATTCCTGGTATAAATCCTACTTGATCATAGTGTATTATCCTGGGGATGATTTTCTGAAGTCTTTTTGCTAATATCTTATTTAAGATTTTAGCATCAGAAGATGGTGGAGAGGAAACACACTACTCTGTGAACGTCCTCACTCCCTCACATCCAATTAGATAAATTAAGTCTCAGAATTAGCTCAGGACTGACAGATACCACAAGGACTGGAAGCACGACTTACCAGCTGAAGAGAATCTGGAGTTTCAGCAGGAAAGGTCAGTTCTCAGGGGAGGAAGAAGAGAGACCAGCACAGACGGTGGGGTAGGGACACACTGCGCCCATTGCGCTGGGAAGGGCTCTGGGATCAGAGAAGCCACTGAGGTAAAGGAATCTGGCACAGGCTTTTAGCTCTTCTCTGCTAATTATTTAGCAGTTCAGAAGAGAAAGCCAAAATATTTTAAAACTCAGATTAGATTTTCCCCGGACCCTGGAGGTGACTCAGCAGAGACTCGGCACCAGGGGGCGTGGCCTCAGCTACCTCCTGAGAATAGTTAAGAGATTGACAAGTGGGTGGATACGGCCCAAGGCAACACACACTGCCTAGCTTAGCTGGAGGGAGTGGAACTCAGCTCCAGGAAGTCCCAGAGAAGCGGAACCTTTGAACTAGGGGCCGCGGTTTCTGGCAGACACTTCCAGTTTGAGCACAGGGGCTTCTCACGTCACCTGCTGTAGACATCCACTCCCCACCCGGACACATAGGCTGGGCTTCGTGCTGTCTTCACTATTCTACGCCCTCGAAGCACAGTAGTGCTAATCACCTCTGAGGCACTTCCAGGGAGGGGGTGGGGAACTCTCTCCCAGAGCTCTCTCTTAGCTCAGGCCCAGGGGCCGCTGCATCCATCCAGTCTGGGAGGAAGCTGGTAAAGAAGTAAATAATTTCCTACCCCAGGGACAGACCCCAAAACATTTTTTTAAATATGAGCAAAAAAGCTAGAAAAACTATAGATTCCTTCTATACAGAGAAAGAGCGGGTATCCAACCCCGAGGAAGTTGACAGCAGAGAATCAGCAGATAACAACCTAAAGGGGAACGATTCCTGCCCCCCATCACATAACTCTCTCCTAGAAGAAGCTCTTAAAAAATTGAGGGAGATCGAAGAAAAATGGGGAAAGGAAAGGGAAGCTATGATAGAGAATAACAACGTCCTGAAATTGGAGTTGGAAAAAATAAAGAATTCACAGGAGATGCAGGGAAACAAAATTAGTGAATTAGAAAAGGTTAAAAAAAACACAGGAAAGTAGGATTTCTGAATTGGAAAAGATAAAAAAGTCTCAAGAAAATAGAATTTCTGAATTGGAAAAAGAAAATAATTCTCAAAAAAAAATTAGGGAAATGGAAAAAAATTCAATAGAGCAAAATAATTCATTTAAAAACGAAATTGGGCATTTACAAAAAGAACTAAAAACTGTGAAAGAAGAAAATAACTCCTTAAAAGTCAGGATGGAACAAATAGAAATGAATGATTCACAGAGAACCCAAGAATCAGTCAAGCAAAACAAAAAAAATGAGAAGCTGGAGAACAACGTCAAATACTTACTGGGAAAATCTATAGACCTGGAAAATAGATCTAGGAGAGATAATCTGTGGATTATTGGACTTCCAGAAAACTATGACCAAAAAAAGAGCCTAGATTCTATTTTACAGGAAATTATCAAAGAGAACTGTCCAGAGATAATAGAAACAGAAGGGAAAGTAGATGTGGAAAGAATTCATTGAACTCCTTCTGAAATAGACCCTAAAAAAAGAACACCACGGAATATCGTGGCTAAGCTGCAGAATTACCACACAAAGGAGAAAATCCTGCAAGCAGCTAGAAAAAAACAATTTAAATACCAAGGTGCCACAATAAGGGTCACCCAAGATCTGGCTGCCTCCACATTAAAAGATAGAAGGGCCTGGAACCTGATATTCCGTAAGGCAAAAGATCAAGGACTGCAACCAAGAATGAACTGCCCAGCTAAGTTTAGCATCTTTTTCCATGGAAGAAGATGGTCATTCAATGAAACAGAGGAATTCTATATGTTTCTAAGAAAAAAACCAGACTTAAACAAAAAATTTGATCTACATCCACAAGACTGAAGAGAAACAGAAAAAGGTACACAGAACCCTTGAGAACTGTAACTCTGTTGTGGGTATATAAAAAATACTCAAGGATAATTTGATTTTACTGATATAAAAGAAAAAAAGGGGGGTGTAGTAAAGGGAAGGAGGTCGGTTCAGAAAAAGGGGAAGGAGTGATAAAAAGAGGGAAACTACATCCCAGGAAGAGACATAGAAAATACACCATATCTGAGGGAACTTAGTGAGGGGGAGAATCATTGTGTGAATCTTACTCTCACCAGAAGAGGCTCAAAGAGTAAATAATTAACATATTTGTTTTTCAGAGAATTTTCTCTCACCTCATTAAAAGGGGGGAGAGGAAAAGGGAAAAGGAAAAGGAGAATAAGTGAAGGGACTTGGAGGGAGGGGGGAGGGATCCTAAAAAAAAAAAAAAAAAGGAGGGAGGGTTGCGCGTCACAAGGGGGGTCTGTAAATTAAATATCGGGGAGGGGGATCAGGGGGGTCAAGGGAAAAAAGCATAATCTGGGGATAATACGATGGCAGGAAATACAGAATTAGTAATTTTAACTGTAAATGTAAATGGGATGAACGATCCCATCAAACGGAGACGGATAGCAGATTGGATCAAAAAGCAGAACCCTAAAATATGTTGCCTACAGGAAACACACTTAAAGCAGGGAGATACATACAGAGTAAAGGTAAAAGGTTGGAACAGAGCCTATTATGCTTCAGGTAAAGCCAAAAAAGTAGGGGTAGCTATCCTTATCTCAGATCAAGCAAAAGCAGAAGTAGATCTCGTTAAAAAAGATAAGGAAGGAAACTATATCCTGCTGAAAGGTAGCATAAATAATGAAGCCATATCAATACTAAACATATATGCACCAAGTGGTATAGCATCTAACTTTCTAAAGGAAAAGTTAAGAGAACTGCAAGAAGAAATAGACAGTAAAACTATAATAGTGGGAGATCTCAACCTTGCACTCTCAGATTTAGACAAATCAAACCACAAAACAAACAAGAAAGAAATTTAAAAAGTAAATAGAACATTAGAAAAACTAGGTATGATAGACCTTTGGAGAAAACTGAATGGCAATAGGAAGGAATATACTTTCTTCTCAGCAGTTCATGGATCCTATACAAAAATTGACCATATATTAGGACATAAAGATCCTAAAATTAAATGTAGGAAGGCAGAAATAATAAATGCCTTCTTCTCAGATCACAATGCAATAAAAGCTACATTCAGTAAAAAGTTAGGGGTAAATAGACCAAAAAGTAATTGGAAACTGAATAATCTCATCTTAAAGAATGACTGGGTGAAAGAGCAAATTATAGAAACAATTAACAATTTCACCCAAGATAATGATAATGATGAGACATCATATCAAAATCTTTGGGATGCAGCTAAAGCAGTAATAAGGGGAAATTTTATATCTTTAGAGGCTTATTTGAAGAAAATTGAGAAAGAGAAGATTAACGAATTGGGCTTACAACTTAAAAGGCTAGAAAAAGACCAAATTATAAACCCCCAACCAAAAATTAAACTTGAAATACAAAAATCAAAAGGAGAAATCAATAAAATTGAAAGTAAAAAAACTATTGAATTAATAAATAAAACCAAGAGTTGGTTTTATGAAAAAGCCAATAAAATAGATAAACCTTTGGTAAATTTGATCAAAAAAAAGAAAGAGGAAAATCAAATTGATAGTCTTACAAATGAAAAGGGGGATCTTTCCACCAATGAAGAAGAAATTAGAGAAATAATAAGGAGTTACTTTGCCCAACTTTATGCCAATAAATTTGATAACTTAAGTGAAATGGATGACTTCCTCCAAAAATATAGGCTCCCTAGATTAACAGAGGAGGAGATAAATTGCTTAAATAGTCCCATTTCAGAAAAAGAAATAGAACAAGCTATTAATCAACTCCCCAGGAAAAAATCCCCAGGGCCAGATGGATTCACATGTGAATTCTACCAAACATTTAAAGAACAATTAGCCCCAATGTTATATAAATTATTTGAAAAAATAGGGGATGAAGGAGTCCTACCAAACTCCTTTTATGACACAGACATGGTACTGATACCTAAACCTGGTAGATCGAAAACTGAGAAAGAAAATTATAGACCAATCTCCTTAATGAATATTGATGCTAAAATCTTAAATAAGATATTAGCAAAAAGACTTCAGAAAATCATCTCCAAGATAATACACTATGATCAAGTAGGATTTATTCCAGGAATGCAGGGCTGGTTTAATATTAGGAAAACTATTAATATAATTGACCATATTAATAATCAAATTAATAAGAACCATATGATCATCTCAATAGATGCAGAAAAAGCATTTGACAAAATCCAACATCCATTCCTACTAAAAACTCTTGAGAGTATAGGAATAAATGGACTATTCCTCAGAATAATCAGGAGCATATATTTAAGACCTTCAGTAAGCATAATATGCAATAGAAATAAACTGCAACCTTTCCCAGTAAGATCAGGAGTGAAACAAGGTTGCCCACTATCACCATTACTATTCAATATAGTACTAGAAATGCTAGCCTCGGCAATAAGAGCCGAGAAAGAGATTCAAGGAATTAGAGTAGGAAATGAGGAAATTAAACTATCACTTTTTGCAGATGACATGATGGTATACTTAGAGAACCCCAAAGACTCTGCTAAAAAGCTACTAGAAATAATTCAAAATTTCAGCAAAGTGGCAGGATACAAAATAAATCCACATAAATCCTCGGCATTTTTATATATCACCAAGAAAATGCAACAGCAAGAGATACAAAGAGAAATTCCATTCCAAACAAATGTTGAGAGTATAAAATATTTGGGAATCCATCTACCAAAGAAAAGTCAGGAATTATATGAGAAAAATTACAAAACACTTGCCACAAAAATAAAATCAGATTTAAATAATTGGAAAGACATTCAGTGCTCTTGGATAGGCCGAGCGAATATAATAAAGATGACAATACTCCCCAAACTAATCTATTTATTTAGTGCTATACCAATCAGACTCCCAAGAAACTATTTCAATGACCTAGAAAAAATAACAACAAAATTCATATGGAAGAATAAAAGGTCAAGAATTGCAAGGGAACTAATGAAAAAAAACTCAGAGTAAGGTGGTCTAGGTGTACCTGATCTAAAGCTATATTATATAGCAGCAGTCACCAAAACCATTTGGTATTGGCTAAGAAATAGACCGGTAGATCAGTGGAACAGATTAGATACAAAGGACAAAAAAGGGTACATCTATAGCAATCTAATCTTTGACAAACCCAAAGATTCCAACATTAGGGATAAAAATTCATTATTCGGAAAAAACTGTTGGGAAAACTGGAAATTAGTATGGCAGAAATTAGATATGGATCCACACTTAACACCATATACCAAGATAAGATCAAAATGGGTCCATGATTTAGGCATAAAGAGGGAGATAATAAATAGATTAGAGGAACAGAGGATAATCTACCTCTTAGACTTGTGGAGGAGGAAGGAATTTATGACCAGAGGAGAACTAGAGATCATTATTGATCACAAAATAGAAGATTTTGATTACATCAAACTAAAAAGTTTCTGTACAAATAATACTAATGCAAACAAGATTAGAAGGGAAGTAACAAATTGGGAAAATATTTTTAAAAACAAAGGTTCTGACAAAGGTCTCATTTCCAAAATATATATAGAACTGACCATAATTTATAAGAAACCGAACCATTCTCCAATTGATAAATGGTCAAAGGATATGAACAGACAATTCTCAGAGGAAGAAATTGAAACTATATCCACTCACATGAAAGAGTGTTCCAAATCACTACTGATCAGAGAAATGCAAATTAAGACCACTCTGAGATACCACTACACACCTGTCAGATTGGCTAAGATGACAGGAACAAATAATGACAAATGTTGGAGGGGATGTGGGGAAATTGGGACACTAATACATTGCTGGTGGAGTTGCGAAAGAATCCAGCCATTCTGGAGAGCAATCTGGAATTATGCCCAAAAAGTTATCAAACTGTGCATACCCTTTGACCCAGCAGCGCTACTACTGGGATTATATCCCAAAGAAATACTAAAGAGCGGAAAGAAACATATATGTGCCAAAATGTTTGTGGCAGCTCTTTTTGTTGTAGCTAGAAACTGGAAGATGAATGGATGTCCATCAGTTGGAGAATGGTTGGGTAAATTGTGGTATATGAAGGTTATGGAATATTATTGCTTGGTAAGAAATGACCAGCAGGAGGAATATAGAGAGGCCTGGAGAGACTTAAATCAACTGATGCTGAGTGAAATGAGCAGAACCAGAAGATCACTGTACACTTCAACAACAATACTGTATGAGGATGTATTCTGATGGAAGTGGAAATCTTCAACATAAAGAAGATCCAACTCACTTCCAGTTGATCAATGATGGACAGAGGTAGCTACACCTAGAGAAGAAACACTGGGAGGGGAATGTAAATTGTTAGCACTAATATCTGTCTGCCCAGGTTGCATGTACCTTCGGATTCTAATGTTTATTGTGCAACAAGAAAATGATATTCACACACATGTATTGTACCTAGACTATATTGTAACACATGTAAAATGTATGGGATTGCCTGTCGTCGGGGGGAGGGAATAGAGGGAGGGGGGGTAATTTGGAAAAATGAATACAAGGGATAATATTATAAAATATATATATATATATATAATAAAAAAAAGAAATAAAAATAAAAAAAAAAGATTTTAGCATCAATATTCATTAAGGAAATTGGTCTATAGTTTTCTTTCTTAGTTTTCAATCTACCTGGTTTAGGTATCAGTACCATGTCTGTGTCATAAAAGGAGTTTGGTAGGACTCCTTCATCCCCTATTTTTTCAAATAGTTTATATAACATTGGAGCTAATTATTCTTTAAATGTTTGGTAAAATTCACATGTAAATCCATCTGGTCCTGGGGATTTTTTCCTGGGGAGTTGATTAATAGCTTGTTCTATTTCTTTTTCTGAAATGGGACTATTTATGCAATTTATCTCTTCCTCTGTTAATCTATGAAGCTTATATTTTTGGAGGAAGTAATCCATTTCACTTAAGTTATAAAATTTATTGGCATAAAGTTGGGCAAAGTAAGTCCTTATTATTTCTCTAATTTCCACTTCATTGGTGAAAAGATCCTCCTTTTATTTGTAAGACCAACACTTTGATTTTCCTCTTTCCTTTTTCTGATCTGATTTATGAAAGGTTTATCTATTTTATTGGCTTTTTCATAAAACCAACTCTTGGTTTTATTTATTAATTCAATAGTTTTTTTTTTTTTTTACTTTCAATATTATTGATTTCTCCTTTTAATTTTTGTATTTCAAGTTTGATTTTTGGTTGGGGGGTTTTAATTTGGTCTTTTTCTAGCTTTTTAAGTTGTAGGCCCAATTCATTAATCTACTCTTTCTCTATTTTGTTCAAATAAGCCTCTAAAGATATAAAATTTCCCCTTATTAGCGCTTTAGGTGCATCCCACAGATTTTGGTATGATGTCTCATCATTGTGATTATCTTGGGTGAAATTATTAATTGTTTCTATAATTTGCTGTTTCACCCAGTCATTCTTTAAGATGAGATTATTCAGTTTCCAATTACTTTTTGGTCTATTTACCCCTAACTTCTTATTGAATGTAGTTTTTATTGCATTGTGATCTGAGAAGAAGGCATTTACTATTTCTGCCTTCCTGCATTTAATTTTGAGATTATTATGTCCCAATATATGGCCAATTTTTGTATAGGTTCCATGAACTGCTGAGAAGAAAGTATATTCCTTTCTATCACCATTTAGTTTTCTCCAAAGGTCTATCATACCTAGTTTTTCTACTGTTCTATTTACTTTTTTAATTTTTCTTATTTGTTTTGTGGTTTGATTTGTCTAAATCTGAGAGTGCAAGGTTGAGATGTCCCACTATTATAGTTTTACTGTCTATTTCTTCTTGCAACTCTCTTAACTTTTCCTTTAGAAAGTTAGATGCTATACCACTTGGTGCCTATATGTTTAGTATTGATATGGCTTCATTGTTTATGCTACCTTTTAGGAGCATATAGTTTCCTTCCTTATCTCTTTTAATTAGATCAACTTCTGCTTTTGCTTGATCTGAGATAAGGATGGCTACCCCTGCTTTTTTGGCTTTATCTGAAGCATAATAGATTCTGCCTCAACCTTTTACCTTTACTCTGTATGTATCTCCCTGCTTTAAGTGTGTTTCCTGTAAACAACATATTGTAGGGTTCTGACTTTTGATCCAGTCTACTATCCATCTCTATTTGATGGGACAGTTCATCCCATTTACATTTACAGTTAAAATTACTAATTCTGTATTTTCTGCCATCATATTATCCCCAGATTATGATTTTTCCCTTGACCCCCCCTGAACCCATTCCCCAATTTTTAATTTATAGACCCCCACTTATGATGCAAAGCCCTCCTTTCAAATCCTTTCCCTTTTCTTGTACCCTTTCCTTATTCCCCTTTTTCTTTTTCCTTTTCCTTTCCCCCTTTTAATGAGGTGAGAGAGAATTCTCTGAAAAACAAATATGTCAATTATTAACTCTTTGAGACTGCTCTGATGAGAGTAAGATTCACACAATGTTTCACCCCTTCTCTAAATTCCCTCAGATGTGGTATATTTTTCTATGCCTCTTCCTGAGATGTAGTTTCCCTCTTTTTATCACTCCTTCCCCTTTTTCTGATACTACCCCCTTCCCTTTACTACTCCCCCTTTTTTTACATCAGTAATATCAAATTATCCATGTGAACTTTCTATATATCCACAACAGAGATACAGTTCTCAAGAGTTCTTTTTACCTTTTTTCTGTTTCTCTTCAGTCTTGTGGATGTAGATCTAATTTTTTGTTTAAGTCTGTTTTTTTTTTTCTTAGAAAAAAATGGAATTCCTCTGTTTCATTAAGTGACCATTTTCTTCCATGGAAGAAAATGATAAATTTAGCTGGGTAGTTTATTCTTGGTTGCAATCATTGATCTTTTGCCTTTTGGAATATCAGGTTCCATGCCCTTCCATCTTTTAATGTGGAGGCAGCCAGATCTTGAGTGACCCTTATTGTGGCACCTTGATATTTGAGTTGCTTTTTTCTAGCTGCTTACAATATTTTTTTCCTTTGTTTGGTAGTTCTGCAGCTTAGCCACAATATTCTATGGAGTTCTTTTTTTAGGGTCTTTTTCAAAGGTTCTGCTTCTCTGGGACTTCTGTGGCTGAGTTCCACAGCCTCTGGCCAAGCCCGTCACTATGTGGATTAGATGTTGCCTCGGGCTGTGTCCCCGCTGTTCAGGCTCTTAACTACCCCAACGTGAAGCCTGGACAGCAGAAAGCCACTGCACAGCCATGCTGAGATCTGTTAGGTCACTTCCAGATTGGGGTGGTTCTAGTATCTGGCTTTATATTTTAAAGTGGCTTGATTTCTCTTCTGAACTGCTGTTTTATAAGCAGAGAAGAGCTAATAGCCTGTGCCAGATTCCTCTATCTCAGTGGCTTCTCAGATCCAAGAGTTCTCCCCAGCCTGATTGGCACAGTGTGCTAGCACCTAACCCTGTCTGTGCTGGCCTTTTTTCTTCCTCCCCTTGGAACTGACCTTTTCTGTTGAAACTCCAGATTCTCTTCAGCTGGTATGTTGTGCTTCCAATCCTTGTGGTTTCTATCAGTCCAGTGTTATTTTTGAGGCTGATTTAACTAATTGGTAATGAGGAAAGAAGGGAGCTTACAAATTCCCATGTATCTTCTCCGCCATCTTGGCTCCGCCCCCCGAGTGTCTCTGTGTCTTAAGACTAGGTTACAAAGATGACAAGAGACATAGTCCTTGCCTTCAAGGAGCTTTACAAAGGAAATGTATATTTTAAGAAAGAGAATACTAAATATGCCTATGACATGCACTATGATGCTTACAAGGCAAGTCACATCTTTTCAGTTCCCCCAGCCTCCCTTACAAATTGCAGAACAGTTGGAGATTTCCATCTGTGCAGGGAGTTTCCTTACTAGGAGCTCTGTGAAATCATGGATCTGATAAACTAGAAACTATTCAATAGGAAGTCCTTAAGTTTTTTGAAGTTTTATTTTGTGTCACAAAATTTAATGGAAGTCATAACTGTAAAATGTTCAAAAAATCTCTGAATTTGTCTAAGTTGGATCACAACATTTATTAAATACAGAATGGCTTTTACCTTCATCACAATTTTAATAATAGAGAATGTTCATGCTTTGAATCATAGAAAAGTTTATTGATATTCTATCTAGTTAATTTGTATATTCCTAATTTTGGTGATAGTAAAATAATGGTGAATTTAAGAATTGTGACAAAGTTCTACATACACTCGATATGACATGGTTACTCATTTCTAAGCAGAAAAATAAAATAATTTTATTTATAGTTGACATTTTTCCATAAGTAAACTATAATTATTTCATAGAATCATGGGAAATAAAGCTAAAAGGGATTTTAGAGGTCATTTATTTCAGGGTCCAATGTCAACATTTCACAAATGAGAAAATTGAAGTCCATAGAAGTTAAATGGTTTGTTCTAGGTCACATAGGCCTCAGATCTGAGATTCCAATTTACAGCTTTTGACTTGCACATGTTGATAAAGGACATTGATAAGCTAGAGAGCATACCAAAGAGAACAATGAAGATAGTGAAGGATTTGTAATCCATGTAATAATTGGATTGATTGAAATGGTTTAAAATTTAGACTAGAAAAGAGATTTGGGATGTATGGTAGATAACTGCTACAAGTTTTTATAGGGCAATGAAAGAAGAAAGGTATAAGACAAGTTCTAGGGGAAAGAAATGGGAATATATGTGGAAATTACAAAAAGGCCAATTGAGGCTCAATGACACAAAGACTGTCTAACTAATTAATTAACTAACAATAAGTACTAACCAAATATACAACAGGCTACCTCAAGAAATAACTGGTTTTCCTCACTGTAAGTCTTCAAGCAGATGCTGAGTAAAACCTCATCAGGCATTTTTCAGTTAAGTTCCTTTCTTTAGAATGGGTTGAACTACATGGCTCCTGACTTATATTCCAAATATAAAATTTTATCAATCTATAATTGTAAATATAGTGCTCTTCTTACAGTGCCATGCTGGTTTCTTCATCTTATGTATTTCTCAAAAAAGAGGAAACCATTCTACTTTATACCCTTCCCTAATTTTCTAAAGATACTCAATGATCTACTTTAACTATACATGTCTTTTCCAGAATGAGAAAATTCACTCATCCTCTTAGGATTTCAAGCTAAACAAGTGATAGTATGCAGGTCTTAGGGGAAGTAAATTGTAAGCATGATGTTATTTCCCCCCCTTCCACAAGAGCATGATGCATTGTAAGGCGGCACATTCTTTCACTTCAATGAATTCACATGCTTGGATGCATAAATGAGAGCAAGATGATGGTGTGCATGGTAGAGAAAATATTAAGCACTTAAAAGGTGCTATTTTGAGAAGCACAAAATATGAACTACTAGTCACTGTTGCGTATCCATGAATTTGTTTATGAACACTTGAGCTCCTCTGTTTATGCTCTCTTTCAGCATTTAAACTGGAGTCAAACCTTTGCATTAGCAGAATTTTTTTGAGTTGCACTGTTGACTAGGGGTGATGACTTTGGTCTCAGTCTCCATAGCTTCTTGGGGACAGTTTTCCTTCATAACATTTTCCATATGATTCTAATTTTATGACTTGCTTCCTGACTGACTTATTCATTGACACACAAAATCTGACCACGATTTTTCATGACTCACACCAAAGAAAAAAAGTGCATTTAGATGGAGATCATGGTGCTGTCACACAGCTGGGAAAGAGACCATTCTTTTGGCTCCAGTATATTGGCTCAAGCTGTGAAAGTTTCCTGCTAGCTCAGAAGTAGAGGTTTTGTCATTTTTGTCTGCCCGCTATTGATCTTAAGCCTAATAGATCCAATCAATCTGGCAAAGAGAAGTAGCACACCAGGAAGCAAAAGAATAAGCACCATTTTTGAAATAGAGAGTTGGAAGAAAAAAAGGGGGCCAAATAAGTATGAAACCATAGAAACAAACTATTCTATACAAGTTTATGTTATTTTAATAGTTTGCCACATTAGTCTTTTTTTTTTTTTTTTTTTTTTTTGATTCTTTGCCTCACTTTGAATGGTCTTTAAGTTGCTAGAGATGTTTGAGCATCTTTTGAAGTTCTCCAAGAAACTTCTCATCATCTCATAATCTGAGAATTCTTCTGGAGAAAAATATGTGAAATGATGGTTGTGGTTTACTTTCCTTAAAGAATTCTTCTAACTTGCCACAGAGTATCAAGTCATGCTAGCCACCAAATACATCACACCATACTCATCCTTCTTCCCCATCCCTTTTTAATCTTTTTACCTTTTTCTCTGCCTTCATTCTCTTAAATCAAAAGTTTTGTGCCTTTCTTTATTTGTAGGTCTTAGAACCTTAGCCCCAGTCTTCCTATATTCTCTATGGAATAAAGGCTAAGGAGTCAGAAATAATGAAGAAAAATGAAGGAAGTGAATTTCAGAGGAAAGAAACAAAATAACAACACATTCTTTCTTGTAGACTTCAATTATCTTAGAAATTAGATAAATATTATACAAGATATTATTATTATTTTTAAAAAATATACCAATTGTATCTATATGAAAACAGAAATCATTTATACCAATTAACAAACATTTATTTTTTTTCTCCCAAAAGAACTATTCATTTTTATTCTTTAAATACTTAATAAAGTAGATATTAAATGTTAAAGAAAATGTTCATGGATATTTCCAATGTGTATAATGAAATTAATGTTAAAATCTTTGCTAAATATAATTAATAAGTAAAATCTTTGGTATTGGATATATAATCTATACCTTTATAAAATAATCTAAAAAGGGTCATCTTGTCATTATTGGGAAAAGATATTTACTCTTTTTTAAATTAATATAATCTGGTTAAACTTAATGAAAGTATTATGAAAATAATGATTTGACTGAAAAATACAGAATTATTAGCACTTTGGAGATCTTGTTTACCAGAATTAGTGCTAGATCTAATGGAAATAAATTCATTATTTACATAATCCAGAGGTGACAGATAAGAACATGCAGTTGGGAGTAGAGTAAGAAAAATTGTTACTTTAATCCAAAACATTCTACAAATCAATCAACACAACAAATTATCAGTGTGATAATATATTCAACACATTTGACATTTACATTAATTGGAGGTAATGAAGAAAATATTTTTTGTTTGTTGGATGAAGTTAAATGGGTTGGAAATGCATATGAATAAAACATCATTATTACCCTCACTATACACCTGTTCCAATTTCTATTGACAATTTGATATTTTTATTAAAGCCTGCATGGAAATCCAACAAGCACAAATGACAATTTTTTATACTCATAGGATAAAAGTAAACAAGCTGTGTTCTGTGCATGGGTCTCTTAAACCACAGAGCTATGACAAGTGTTTAACTAGCCCCCAAATGCTGCCACTTAGTCATGACTTCTGGTTTGATAAATTATTTACACTTGGTAGGTATAAGGCTGGTGGAAAATGCTTTTCTTAGCTGCTTGATCGACAGTATAATTATACTGTGTTTTTGTTTTAAGCACTGTTATGCAGAATTGTAATGCCATAAAAAGTAAATAGGAATTTTATGAGCTTTTAACTTTGACAAGGTCATGTAGAAGCATACCAAAGAGATGTCACAAAAAGCCCTCGCCATCATTAACTGTGTCCTATAAATGATGATCTACCTCTAAACTTGGAGTTAGATTCTACAGCCACCACTATCTGTATTTTCAAAGTCAGTGTTAGTATTGCACAATCTGTGCAAACAGAGTGTCTATGCAGACATGTTTTCAGGTTTCTTTTTCATGGATGTTTTCTGATTCAGCAGCTGAACTGACAAAAGGGGAATGATTTGAGACAAAATGGTGATAGGCTCAGCTTCAAGCAGACATTTTAGTCATTTTCAAGCATGTATCTAGAGAGATAGTTACCTTCTTTTTTACTCACTATTAGAAATTACATTCACCAGAAAGTGTTCATTTTCAACAGATATTGTTCGAGGAAACTGTTATTTATTTGTGAAATAGAATGCTTATAAATTTAGAAAAAGAAAGCTTCTAAAGGAGGGAGATCTTATTAATGTGCTTACATCACCAGTCCCCTAAATTTGCCTTAGTACAAACGCATGTTCTTCTAAAAACTGCTGTGGAATCTTTAAAGTACATTGAACAGATGGGGTTTTAAGGTCTCTCCCAAAAGGACCATAGACAATGCCAAACTCAATTTATCACACTTGGCAGAAATAAAGTGATGAATCAAACCAGCTGGGATTTGAACCCTTAATTGTGGACTATTCTTGCCTTTAAAAAAAAATGTCTTCATGATTCTATTAACCAACAATCTTTTAGTATTTTAATATTTGCAAAATACTTTATAATATCTCATTTTCCTGTTATAACAAACCCCTGAGGTGTTAAAAGTTTCATTTTATATGAGATTAGAGAAGATAAGAGAGCTTAAATAATTTGCCTAGGGTTACACATCTAGTAACTCATAGCATTCTAATTCAGGTTTTCCTGACTCCTAATCCAATGCTCTATCTACTTTACCAACTTCAGATTGGGAAATCCAAGACCATTTGCCTTTTGCTTTCATATGTATCTTTCCTGTAGTTGTTATTTTTAAAGATGGTTGCTTGTAACCTAAAGCTCTAAAACTATGGACTGTCTCATCTTCTCTAAGGATTCAGCCCATGTTTCTGGATCTTTGGCTTACTTTTATCAGCCACCAAGAGAAACACATTACTTTATGCTTTTTTGAATCCAACCCAAGTTTTACTATTGTGACAATATATTTTTCATCTCTAAAGTCAATCACTTTCAGCACTTACTCTCTAAAGCCATTATTATCAAATGAAGAATAGAGCAATATGTAATGATGGTGGTATTGGCAAAGCAAAAATGACACTTCAGGTTTCTCTGTCTCCCTGTATTGCAACTTCTGCCCATCTTGAAACTGAGTGAGTGAGTGACTATTCAACAGTTATTCTTTTAATCCATTTTGGATTATTTGAATTTTGCAATAAATTATTTTGAATAATAATCTCTTCCATATTTCCTGTTCAGAAAATGCACTGCAATATACTTTGAGTTTTTCAATTCAATAAATGTGAGGCAGAAAACTGTGGTCTTTAAATGTGAAGTGCATATGCAAGTCACATTCAAGATATTGATAATTTCATAGGCCCATTTGCTTTATCAAAAAAACACTAGGAAGTAAAATTTAGATAATTACTGACCTGTAAATTTCATGAACTATCATTTATACATGCAGAGTCATTTGAGGTTTATAACTGCATTAATAATATCAAGGGTACAAGGTAAGTAGTTTATACCAAATGGCTGAGAAATAAATGTTTGCCTAGAGAAAATGTTAAATATAACCGTGGAGGACTAAATATATACAATATTATACAACTTTGTAGTATATATCTGAATATTTTAGTTTTGCAACAGAACTGGACTTTTACCTTAAATAGGTAGTAATAGAATGAACTAAGAGATAACTGGGAGATATAGGTTAGGAGGTTCACATTGGTATACTTGTATGCAATGTTTAGTACTATATGTGTTTGCAAAAATCAAAACAATTGAATTGAGCTCAGAGTATACTTTAGGCTAATCCCTCCAGGCCTAGTGAAATATATCTCTTTTGAAAGTTTGTGTCATGAAAATTGATCAAACCATCAAAAAAGACCAAGTTACTTTGCATCTGCAGGGCTGCTACTACAACAGAGGACAAGAGCTAACTTTTCTCTATGTAAATATCTTGACAGTTAAAACAAAAGGAATATTTTAGCTATATAAAGTAGGAAAAAAAAAAAAAAAACCTGAAGGTTTTTCTGGGATTTGGTTGACTTAATTGGTATACTTATAAGATCATTTACATATCTCAATTATGTCCTTATTCTACTAGCAGGATTAGGTAGATTTCAAGTCTTCCTTATATTATGGCACAGGGAGAAGAGAATTTCCATTTCTTTTCTTGTGACTCTTCTAGGGCTCATTCAATTACCAAAAAGTAGACATATTCAGCAAAATACTCCTTCCCAATCCTCCAGCTAACACTTCATTACTTACCAGCCTAGATCTGACCATCACACCCCCACAACAGGGACTATTCCCTCCATTTTTCACATTCTTTTGGTATGTGGTCTACCTTCACTGAGGAAAAGGACTGAATTTTATTTTCTTATTTGTGTTTTATTTTGTTCTTTTTATCCTTAGCATTTAGGACAAATATATTTCATTGGCATTGCTTTTCTTTAATACTATTCTTATCTATATAAATGCATCATTCTGAAAAGTCCGTGGCCTTCATAAGTTTGCCAAAGCGAACTATGGCAAAGAAAAAAGTTAAAAACTACTCTTTAATTAATCTAAGAGAACTGGCTTTGTTAATGACTATTATTCTATTAAGTAATTAATATTTAAAATTAATGACATGAATTGTTTTGTGTAAAATTACATTTTCACATTTGTTTGGTTTAAAATTAACCTTTTATAATCATATCCATTAGAAGGTATTCTTGAAGTCAACATAGTAGAATTTGGCCCAATCTAAATTTAATTACTTGACTATATTTTCCTATATGGCAACCCTCTTGGAGTTAGAGATAATGTCTTATTTTCTATTTTCCTCACTTTCTTGAATCATACTTTGACTCTGAAAATATTTTTAAAACATTTGTTAAATGTTGGATGAATTATTCCTTAAAACAACTAATATGTGAAGAAGAAAAAATACTCAAAGCCCTTGTATAGTGTACATTTTAAATATAACTTGTCATTTGGAATCATTGCACTTCCCAAGACAAAATTACCAAAATGAATATCTGAGCAGTATCCCACATATGATTTTTATGACCACCAGTTTTTTTTTTTATTTTATCATGTGTTTTTTTTTTTTCCAGTTTGATGGGGGTATCATTTATTTTTATAGATGAATCAAAATAAAGATGATCAATACAAATGGAAGCAGAAACAGAAGCAACATGGCTGTTTGGGTATGCTATAAGTAACCAAGATAGAATAAAGGATACAAACAAGTTATAATTCATTTTTGCTATTCTATGTCTTTTAGTTTTTTTGTTTTTTTTATTCTTTAAAAATACCATATTGAAAAGAAGTCCATAAGCTTAATCACTTTGCCAAAGTCTGTGACAAACAAAACACTTCAAAATCTCTAATCTAGGAGAACTGGATATTTTAAGGAGTGTTACTATGAAGTCATCTATAAAGGAGTTAATATTTTGTAAAGTAAGTAATAATTTATAAATTATTTTATGTAAAATTAGATTTATGTATTTGTTAATGCTAGAAATATAAAGAAAGACCAATGTTGCTTACAGTCTAATGAGAAAGATGGCATGCAAATAACTATATACAAATAAGACATAACCAGAAGTTCAATAAATAAATTAGAAGTTTATCATTGAGATAAGCAACAATGATATTTGTATGCCAGTTATCCAGAAAACTGAAGAACTTTCTGCTTCCATCAAAAAAGTAGCTTATAAAATATTTACTTTTTAAAATGAAAATTCTTTTCTTCAAAATGTAAATAAATCAATAAAAAGATGTATTTTCCTTAACCTACTTATCACTGTAATAAACTAAAGCCACAAAGTAATCAGGTCCTAAATAAGATTTTGAGGGAGATATTCCTAGACTGTGGTGTGCATTGAATTTCAAAGAAGTTCCTAAACTGAGAAGCAGATTTAATTACAAAACATAAAGAGCTGGCAAATGTTGATGGACCATACCTCCTTCCACAAAAGTAGCTAGAATGTAAAGGGTTCTCTTTTCACATATATATAAAGCAAAAAGTTGTAGAGAGCAACATGAATTCTATCATTCTCCTGATCCTATAAAAATTAACCATTGAGGTAGTTTTCTGCTTTTTTGAAATCTGATAAATTCTCCACTCAGTAGTTGCTTCATTTACTACCATTAGAGAGCATTGTCTCTATGGAGAAAAATTGAAACAAAACAAGGCATTGACATTAAACTCAAATGAACCAGATAAAAAAATGAACATATATTGGTGCACTGCTTTGAAACTCTGTTTAGTAAACATATTGTATTATAATATTTGTGCTATTTTAGTCATTTATTTTCCTTGATATTTCAAGATGATTGCACAAGTCATCCAAGATACTGCACAACCATGATTTTTCAGATAAAATGGTAAAAATGATGGTGGAAGGCAAGCACAAGTTAGTCCATCCTAGAATTTATTATAGATAAGAAGAAATCTACACACACTCAATTAAGTATTTATCTTTTGAGGAGAGTCAATTTCTAATGTTCAGAGAAATAGTGGTTAGAATCATATGTAATAAAATTTTATAGGCAAACGAAGAACAAAATAATAAGATTCGTGAGGTTTGAAGATTAAAATTCTTTAAAAAAAAAAAAAAAGAAATGTAATTCCAATAAAGAAAAATGGGGTTATTTAAAGAAATCAACTTGTATATTCAGAGAACTCATCATCCAATTTTAATATTAAAGGAAATAATATACATTAAATGGAAAGAAATGCAAGAAAAAAGAGGCTGAAATTCAAAGACTGGAATAGTACTATTAGAGTTGTACCATTGAAACAAAAAAAAAATAATCAACACTTGACTAGAGAAGCTAAAGATAAATAAAACATTAAAATTAGAATGGGGGAAAGAACATAGAGGACTGGTTAAATGAAGCTATGGTAATTGACAATGGAAAGAAGAACTGATTAGACCTTGTTTTCTTTTCTTTTTTTTCTATTAAAAGAAAATTATTTTTATTTCAGAAAGTTAAAAGAAATTCCAGTATGAAATTATTTCTACCTCCTATTCACTTAAGGAGATAAAATTTCAGAGTATTTTATGAGTTTCTCATCACCAATTCCTGTGAAAATACTTTCTAGGAGACTGGGAGATATGATTGTTGAACTATCATCAGAGTTATTGGAAGAAAACTTTAATGAATGAAAAGATATGAAGGAGAATGTTTATATATAAATGGCTGACTTTTTATTTCAATTCTGGACATAGTAAAGGAATATATTGCAAAACAAATATTTAATACTCTTAGAGAACCAGTTTACCTTCATTAAGCATGGATCATACAAGGCTAATTTCCTTCACTGACAGGAATTAGTAGATTGAGTGAAATGCTATAGATTTAGTTTTTACCAAAAAATTTTTAGCAAAGCATTTTTTATTTTCATCTCTTACATCTTTTCTTACTGACAATAGGAAGAGTATTGGGGTAGTTA
This sequence comes from Sminthopsis crassicaudata, assembly GCF_048593235.1. Lineage (NCBI taxonomy): Eukaryota > Metazoa > Chordata > Mammalia > Dasyuromorphia > Dasyuridae > Sminthopsis > Sminthopsis crassicaudata. The sequence goes on along the minus strand of NC_133618.1, from coordinate 418,173,470 downwards.
ATATCAAAGTTTGGTAGATTCAAAACTAATTCAATAGTTTTTTGTAGCCTCCAAAGTAGTCATTAATCATTCAACATTTAGTTGTAAGGGGATCTGTAAAGGATTGATCAGAAGTTTGTCTTTTGCTTTTTTAAATGTTTTTGTAACATTTGTTATTGGATTACTGAGGTAGAGTTAGAAGAGCTCTTAGAAGCACTTTTTCACTCTCTTTCTGATATAAACTATGGCTCAGGAAGATTAGCTTACATGTTCAAGTTCAAGAAGTAATCTTGGAATTCTGGTAAAACTGTCAAATGATCCAAAGCTCATAGGGAAAACTAACACATTGGATGATAAAATCAGGATCCCAAAAGATCTCAACAGAGACAAATCTACTCTGATGAAGAAAAATGGCTGAAAATTTCAGAGAGACAGAGACAGAGAGACAGAGAGACAGAGAGAGAGAGAGAGAGAGAGAGAGAGAGAGAGAGAGAGAGAGAGAGAGAGAGACAAAGAGAGAGAGAGAGAGAGAGAGAGAGAGAGAGAGAGAGACAGAGACAGAGACAGAGAGACAAAGAGACAAAGAGACAAAGAGACAGAGAGACAGAGACAGAGAAAGACAGAGAAACAGAGAGATAGAGAAACACGGACAGGGACAGAGGGACAGAGACTGAGAGACACACAGAGACACACAGGAGACAGGGAAAGTGAATTGTAAGGGTAAGCAACTTCTAATAATGAGAGCTATCTATAAGTAAAGTAGACTGGATGAGAAAATAATGAGAAGTTTTAGTCAGATGATGGCACCTAGCTGACAGAGAGGACAAAGCTCTAGACCTGCTGTCAGGAGGAACAGACTTCTAGAAACTTACTAGCTGCATTGTTCAATCATTTCAGTTGTGTCTAACTCTTCATGACCCCATTTAGGTTTTGGTTTTTTTGGGGGTTTTTTGGCAAATTTGTCTTGGCATATCCTTTTCTATCTCATTTTGCTGATAAGGAAATTGGGTTAAGTAATTTGCCCAAGGTCTCAGAGCTAAAAAGTGCCTGAGGCCCAATTTGAACTCAGAAAGATAAGCCTTCCTGCCTCCGGGACTCACTGCACCCCTTGGCTGCTCCTAACAATTGTGAAACTCTAGGCACAAATTTTTTTTTAATTTATTTTTTATTGTAGTAATTTTTTTTTAACAAATATTGTTTTATGAATCATGTTTGGAAAGAAAAATCAGAGCAGAAGAGAAAACCATGGGAGAGATAAAAAAAGCAAAACAGAAAAAAAGAAGTGAACATAATGTGTTTATTTACATTCAATCCCCTTAGATGTTTTTCTGGTTGCATTTTCTGTCAGAGTCTACTGGGATTGCTTTGGATCACTGAAGTACTTTCATAGTTGATCTTGCTATTATTGTGTACAATGTATTCATGATTCTGCTTGTTTTGCTCAGCATCAGTTCATATAAATCTTTCCACGCCTTACTATAATAGGCTTGTTCATTAGTTTAATGGAATAATAATATTCCATTACCTTCACATACCACAGCTTGTTCAATCATTCCCTAAATGATGGGTATTCACTTCTTTCCTGATTCTTTGCTATGACAAAAAGGGCTGCTACAAACAATTTTGCAGATGTAGATTCTTTTCCCTTTATGATTTCCTTGGGATACAGATTCAATAATGGCACTAATGGATCAAAAGATATGCACAGTTTTATAACCTTTTGGGGATAGTTCCAAATTGCTCTCCAGAATGGTTGGATCATTTCACAACTCCACTAACAATAGTGTCTTGGTTTCCCCATATTCCCTCCAATGTTTATCATTATCTTTTTTCTGTTATCTTAGCCAATCTGAAAGGTGTGAGGTGGTAAGTACATCAGTTCTTTTAAGTTGTATTTCTCTAATTGATAGTGAGCAGTTTTTCATATAACTATAAATGGCTTTAATATTGTCATCTGAAATTGTCTATTCATATACTTTGATAATTTCTCAATTGGGAAATAACGTGTATTCTTATAAATTTAATACAATTGCTTATATATTTTAGAAATGAGACATTTATCAGAAACACTGGCTCTAAAGATTTTTTCCCCAGTTTTATACTTACTTTTAATCTTGTTTCTGTTGGTTTTATTTGTACAACAACTTTTTTAATTTAATGTAATCAAAGTTGTCAATTTTGCCTTTCATAATATTCTCTAGTTCTTCTTTAGTCATAAATTCTTCCCTTCTCCAAAAATCCGATAGGTAAATTATCTCTTGTTCTCCTAATTTGTTTATGATATCATCATTTATACCCAATCTTTTACTCATTTTGACTTTATTTTGGAATGAGATGTGAGATGTAGGTCTATGTTGAGTTTCTGACCTATTATTTTCCAGTTTGCCCAGCAATTTTTGTCAAAAAGTGAGTTCTTATTCCAGAAGCTAGAGTTTGGGAGTTTATCAAATACTAGATTCCTATGGGCCTTGATTATTGTGTTGTATATTCAATCTATTCCACTGATCTCTCTATTTCTTAGCCAGTACCAAATGATTTTGATGACTGCTGCTTTATAATATAGTTTTAGGTTTGGTACTGCTAAGCCACCATCCTTTGCACTATTATTTATTAATTCCCTTTATATTCTTAATCTTTTGTTCTTCCATGTGAATTATGTTTTGTTTTTTTTTAGTTCTATAAAATAATATTTTGGCAGTCTGTTTGGTATGGCACTGAACAAGTAGACCAATTTAGTCAGAATTGTCATTTATATTATGTTAGCTAGACCTAGTCCTGAACATTTTATTCAATATTTTCAATATTTTTCCCAATTGTGTGTGAAAAGTGTTTTGTAATTGTCCTCATATAGTTCTTGGGTTTACTTTGATAGATAGAACCCAAGTATTTTATTTTATTTACAGTAATTTTAAATGGATTTTCTCTCTCTTCCTGATGGATTTTATCAGCAACATGTAAAAATGCTGATAATTTGTGTGAGTTTATCTTGTATCCTGCAAGTTTGCTAAAGCTGTGAATTATTTCTAGTAGATTTTTTTGTATTATTTTCTAGGATTCCCTAACTATTCATCATATTATTTGCAAAGAGTGATAGCTTATTTCTTTGTTGTCTATGCAAATAAATTAATCTTTATCTGCCTCAGTTGTCTTATCTGTAAAATGTAAGGGAAATAGCACCCATCTATGAGAAGTAAGAAGAAAAACAGAGGAAGTAATGTTTGTAAAGTGCTTTGCAAACCTGAAAGTGTTATGTAAAGAATAGTAGTAATAGGAAAAAGAAAGAAAATAAAGAAATAAGAGGAAGAAAAGAGAAGAAGTGGGAAGAAGAGGGAAGTGAAGAGAGGAGGTAAGAGAGAGAAAGGAGGAAGAAGTAGGAAAGAAGAAGGAATGAGAAAGAGGAAGGAAAGAGGAGAAGGAGCAGGAAGAGAAGGAAAAAGAGGCAAGAGGAGGAGGTGGAGGGGAGAAGGAAGAGAATGAGAGGAGAAGAAAAAGCAAACAGACAGAGGAGGAGGGTAGAGGAAGCAGGACGGAGAAGAAGAGGAAGAGAATGAGAGGAAGAGGAAAAGAAAGGGAAGGAGAGGAGAAGCAGAAGAACAGGAGGAGTAGGATCAGAGAATGAAGAATGAGAAGAGAAGGAAGAAGAGAGGGAGGAAGACAAAGAAGGAAGAGAAGATGAGGAAAGGAAGATGAGTAGAAAGAGGAAGAGAGAGGAAGAGGAGGAGGAGGAAGAAAGAAGAAGGAGGAGGAAAAGAGAAGAGAAGGAAGAGGGAAAGGAAGAGAAAGAGGAGGAGAAGGAGGTGATGCTAATGGTGGTGGTAGTGGTAGTGATGATGGTAAGGTAAGTACTTTTACTGCTTTACAATATTACTACCAACAACCACTACCCTTTGTTGAAATATCTGGGTAGTGAAACTTATTAAGTTCTTACTGGATGACTTTTGAAATCCCTTCAAACTGTCATTTTTAACAATGCAGAAATAACCTTTGCATTCTATCTTTTCTCTTTAAGCTCCCAGGGCTTCTGGTTAATTTAGATTATTTTCAAAAGAAATTAAGAGAAAAATAACAATCATTGAGACAGCCTATCTCAAATTTATCCAATTCTTCAATGTCAAAAGTATTTCTGAGAATTAGCTTTATAGTTTGGGGATCTAAGTCTATTCACTAATACCCACATTACAAAAATATGTTGCCAGCATAAACTGCATATTCTTCAAATAGTTAACACAATTAGTTATGCAAAGGATGAAGAATAAAGATTATTCAGACAATCTTTGATAATAAGTTAATTTCAGGGACTGTATCTAATTTCGAGTTTAGTCCACTGCTCTGTTGGTATTCTGTGCAAACTTATTAATATTTTCAACGATGAGATAAATGTTGTTGGCTCTTATGAAAGGGCAAGGTCTAGAATTTAAATAATTTCCTCTGGAATTTCTTTGAGCGCAAGTCAGATTTAATTTAGACATACAATGTTTGCTTCAACCTTAACCATGATGCTTTAGATACTTTTCAGATATAGTCCTTTTATTTAATGGGATAAAACTAGAAGAAAATGATCTTTAAGGCAGAAGTTTCAAATACAGTATTATAATTCATTTGTTACATAGGGCCCAGAGACCATTTAATTACACCTTGAGGACTGAGTAGCATTAGGCCAGGTGGATAGTAAATGCTATGTAATTACAGAGTAAATGAATGATCAAACTCTATTTATCTTATAAGCTAAAGTTCAGGTAACAAGGTTATTAATTCTGTAAAAGTGAGAAGAAGAAGCATGAAAAAGAGTTTTCCTGAAAGTGGAATACATATTTATTGGGGGCATAATGCTAAGTAAAGGTAATAATAGAGAAAGTAAAAATGAGTATTATACCAGGGGTTATTTTATTTAATGTGAGTCTTTGTATTGGTTAGTAATAAAGGATAAAGTACAGTCAGTGAGTTTGATTTCTATTTCTTTGACTTCTGAACAATAAGCAAAACAGTATGTCATAAGCACAATGTTGGAAGCACTATATTGGTTTAGCTTTATTAAGGTCTTCAGTATAATACAATTCCTTCAAAATATGTTTAGTTTAATTGTAATTTAGAGGGAAAAGAAATATCCAAAAAATATTGTAAAAGGGCAATGGACTAGTATTGAGAAATCCAGTTCCTCTTCTTGATTTTGCCATTAACTCAGTTTCCTTATTATTAACAGTTGAGGGTTCAAATGAATGAATGTCAGGCCTCCAACTCGACTTTAGAATCTTTGATTTGGAACTCCAAACCCTATGAAACTCTCTAAGATAGAGAACATAAAATGTCAGCAAACTTTCTTCCTTTTATATTTCATAGTCAGTCTTGTAAAATATTTTAATTGAAAATAATAGTACCAAGGTGATACTATCAGGATTTGGCTTTCAGCAATTGCTGCTTGAATCTGTCAACAATCCCACAATTTACCTACAAGTTTACTGTTCAGCTTGACGTGAACATAATAGAAATGCTTTTTGACATGCATTAAACATCTAAAAGCTTTAATCTATCTCAATGATTCCAATTCTTCTTGATGCTGGTGCCATGAATCTGCTCCATAACTTGTGTTACTGCATTAATTCTATTTCTATAGCTTAAGTGATTCCTTTTTGCATAGAATTTTGACAATTCAGATGAGTTTTTTTCCTATAATATTTATATCTTCCTGGGTCTCATATCACTACCTCATCATTGATCCATTGCTTACAACGATTCTATATAACTTAATTTAGATTAAATTACCAAGTTCTGTTCATTATTTTATTCTGTCTTGGCATACCTGGCATGTTTTCATTTTCTAATGTTTACTTAATTTAATGACTTGGTTCAATCCCACAACTCTTAAGCCCTGTGCATGTCTTTTCTCACATTAAAAAAAAAATAATTATTCTATATTTTGTGTCTTGCTTTTATCTCAAGAACCTGGCTGTTAATGCATGTTGAATTTTTGAATTTTCATCAATGATAGATTTTAAAATAACAATAAAATTGCACTTTCCAAGACATGTTTCAATAATTAAGAATCATTTTATCCTCAGTATCAAATTTTATTTTTCCCCCAAAACTTGTAAAATACACAGTCCAATTATAAACTGAGGTATAGACTGAGGAAGTGACCCACTCAGTGTCATGTAAATTATAAGATTAGAACAAGCAGATACATTTTTGATTCCAAGTTCAACAGTCTTTTCATTATGCCACATTATAATCTTTTAAAATATTTTAAAATTTAATTAATATGAATGTTTTGATGCAATTTTGGTAATTTCTCCATATACAAATCAGTAAGTAGTAGAGAAATATAACACTCATAATTTGAATCAATTATCATTGACAAAAATCTATCTATTCTTTCCTCTATCCATCTATGTAACTATTCACACATAAACCTATATGTGTATATATATATATATTTATTTATAAATCTATTTATACATATACTTAAATGAATATAAAAACATACATATATATGCATTCACATATGCAGACAGCAACTAAAACAATATAATATTGTTGACATATAATGTAGATTTCTTTCTTGATTGAATCTTTAATGATTATTAGACCTCCTTTTCTTTCTAATAAATTCTACTCTCAATTCTTGTTACAATATTTGTGTATATCTCTTATTTCCTATGCCTGCTAACTCTTCTACTTTACACCTACTCCTTAAATTGCCTGCCCTCATCTATGATTCTCTTTCTTATCTTCTCCCTTCATCCTTTCCTTCCCTCTTTACCCCATTCTCATTAATACACACATCTTGTCCCACTGCCATAAATCTAGACACCTTTCTATAACCCCTTTTATCCTACTCTCTCCCACTTATTTCTCTAGAGATACATATTTTCATAGTATGTGTATGTATTGTATCCTATTTAATCTTGATATAAGTTGGTTTCCAGAACTACAAACCTTCCTCTCCCCGCTAATGCTTCTGGGACAGTTCTTCCTGTGCACCTCATTTATATAGCAAAATCACTATTTTTACATTTTTCTGAGACAGTTTGCTTTTTAAAATCAGATCATACTCAATTATACTCAACATACTTTATCTTTCTTACCCAATTACTGACATTAATCTTTCTTTTCTGATAAATTTATTTATTTTTAATATACTTTATGCATCACATTGGGGGAGAAAAATCAAAGCAAAAGGGAAAAAACATGGGAGAGATTTTAAAAAAAATAGAAAAAAGAAGTGAACATAGCATGTGTTAACTTACATTCAATTTCCTTAGTTCTTTTTCTGTATGCAGATGGCATTTTCTGTCCAAAGTCTATTGGGATTATTTTGGATTTCTGAGCCACTGAGAAGCAAATCTTTCATAGTTGTTCATTACACATTCTTGCTGTTATTGTGTGCAAATGTATTCCTGGTTTTCTGCTTGTTGCGCTCAGCATCAGTTCATATAAATCTTTCCAGACCTTTCTAAAATCAGCTTGTTCATCATTTTTATAGAAAAATATTTCATTATGTTCAAGAAAAAAGTGAAAATAGTATGTTTCAATCTGCATTCAATATCCATAGTTCTTTCTCTGAATGGCATTTTCCATTACACATCTTTAGGAATTGTCTATCATCATTACATTGCTGAGAAGAGCAAAATCTCTCATAGTTGATTATTATACAATATAACTGTTACTTTGTACAATGTTCTCTTGGTTCTGCCCACTTTATTTAGCATCAGTTTCTACATGTCTCTCTGGGTTTTTCTGAAATCTACCTGCTAATCATTTTTATAGAACAATAACGTTCCATTATATTAACATACCACAACTTCTTCAGCTACTCCCCAATTGATGGATATCTACCCATTTTCCAATTCTTTGCTACCAAAAAGAAGTAAAAAATGCAGGGGTATCAATTCTGATCTCATACGAAGCAAAAGAGATAAGGAAGGAAAATACATCTTGAAAAAAGGTACTATAAATAATGAAATGGTAACAATATTAATGTTAATGCACCAATGATAGAGCAGCCAAATTCCTATAGAAGAGTTTAAGCCAGTTATAGGAAGAAATAGATAAAAAGACTATACTAGAGAGGGAACTCAATTTTCCCCTCTCAGAATCAGATAACTCTAACCACAAAATAAACAAGAAACTAGGGAGGTTAAAAATACCTGAAAATCTAAATATGATAGACTCTGGAGAAAACTGAATAGGGAGAGAAAGAATACATCTTTTTTCTAAGCAATACATGGCACCTTCAAAATAATTGACTATGTATTAGGACATAAAAACTTCACAATAAAATTCAGAAAGGCAGAAATGGAAAAGACTTCATTTTCAGACTACAATTCAATAAAAATTAAATTTAATAAAGGAGCAGGGAAAGATAGACTAAAAAACCAATTGGAAATTAAATAATCTAATTCTAAAAATGAGTAGGTCCAATAACAAATCATAGAAACAATCCATAATTTCACCCATGAGAATAACAACAATGTGACAACATGCCAAAACCTATGGGATGCAACCTAAAGTAGTTCTTAGGGGAAAATTTACATCTCTAAATAGCTACATGAATAAAATATCAATGAGATCAATGAACCGGACATGCAACTAAAAAAGTTAGATAAAGAACAAATTAAAAATCCATAATTAAATACCAAATAAGAAATTCTGAAATTAATTCAAAGGAGAGATTAATAAAACTGAAACTAAGAAAATGAACTAATCAATAAATTAAATTGATTTTTTGGGAAAAAACAAAACAAAACAAAACAAAACCGATAAACCTTTGGTTAATTTGATTAGAAAAAAAAAAAAAAGAAAGAAAAAAACAAATCACCAGCATCAAAAAAATGAAAAGGGTGATCTCAGTATCTGTGACAAAGAAATTTAAACAATACTTAGAAGCTATTTTGTACAACTCTATGGCAGCAAATCTGACAATCTGACCAAAATAAATGATTATTTACAAAATAGTAAATGACCCAGAATAACAGAAAAGGAATCAAATTATTTAAGTAGTCCAATTTTAGAAAAAAAACAATTGAACAAGGCATTAATGAATTCCCTAAGAAAAAATGTCCAGTGGTAGAAGGATTTACAAGTGAATTCTGCCAAACATTTAAAGAACAATTAATTCCAATACTATGTAAATTATTTATAATACCCCATATTGAAATAAATTCAAAAGGGATACATAGGCATAAAAGATATCATAAACAAATAAGGAGAACAAAGAATAATTTACCTATCAGTTTTAGGAGAAGTTTGGAATTTATGATCAAAGAACTAGAGGATATTATGAAAAGCAACATGGACAACTTTGATTACATTAAATTAAAAAAGTTTTTGCACAAATAAAACCAATAGAAACAAATTAAAATGAAGTAAAAAACTGGGGAAAAATCCTTGCAGCCAGTGTCTCTAATAAAGGTTTTATTTCTAAAATATATAAGGAACTGTGTGAAATTTATAAGAATTCAAGTCATTCCCCAAATGCTAAATGGCCAAAAGTTATGAACAAACAATTTTCAGATGATGATATTAAAACAATTTGTATTTATGTGAAAAATGCTTTAAATCATTATTGATTAGAGAAATGCAAATTAAAGCAATTTATTTACTGCCTCATATCTCTCAGCTTGGCAAAGATGACAGGAAAAGATAATGATAAATGTTGGAGGGGATGTGAACTGTTGGTGGAACTGTGAAATGATCCAACCATATGTAAGAACAATTTGAAACAATACCCAAAGAGATGCTATATAGTGCATATCCTTTGACCTAGCTCTGACATTACTGGGTCTGTATCCCAAAGAAATCTTATAGGAGGGAAAAAGAGCCACATATGTTTGGACAAAATATTGATATCAATCTTAAATATATGGTTAACATTTCCATGTAAAAAGCAAACAATATGTCCTTGTTGAGTTTCCTGAAATTAATATTTGATGCTGACTCACATATTAAATTTTCTATTGAGTTCAGGTTTGGTTGAGACAAAGTCCTGAAAATCTGCAAGTTTGTTGAATGCCCATTTTTTGCTTCTTGTTGTTGTTCAATATTATGGTTAGTTTGGCTGGATATGCTATTTTTTTTCTTCAGACTTAATTGTTTGATTCCCAGCATATATTATTCTAACACCTGTAGTCTTTTATTGTAGCTGCTTATAAATCTTGTACAATTCTAATTATAGCTACAAAAATATTGATTTTTTTTTGTTTCTTGTAGATTTTCTCTTTGCTTTTGGGGTTTCTAAATTTAAGAATACTGTTGGAAGGATCATAAAGGATCTCTTTGAGATAGTGATTGGTGGATTTTCTTTTTTCTATTTCTACTGTCCTCTTTTGTTCTATCACTACAGAACAGTTTTTTTGGTGATTTTTTCATTATTATGTCAAAGTTTTTGGAGTTTTTTTGCTCAATTTTCAAGTAGCCAATTTATTCTTATATTTTCTTTTCTTAATCTTTTTTATAGATTTGTTGGTTTTCTTACAATTTCTTGGTTTCTTATAGTTTCCCTGGCTTCTCTTTGCCCAGTTCTAATTTTTAAAAGATTATTTTCTTCTTTAAGACTTTGTATCTTCTTTTCTATTTGGTTAACTTTTATTTCCACAATCTTGTTTTTCTTGGATTTAAAAAAACAAACAAACAAACAACTTTTCCAATAAATCTTTCACATTGAATTTTTAAAGTCTTTTTTGAATTATTTTATAAATTATCTTTTGGGGCAGCTAGGTGGCCAGTGGATAGAGCACCAGCCCTGAATTCAGGAGGACCTGAGTTCAAATTTGATCTCAGACACTTAACACTTCCTAGCTGTATAACCCTGGGCAAGTCACTTAACCCCAGCCTCAGGAAAAAAAAAATTAAATAAATTATTTTTGGATAGGTAGCCATTTAATGTTACTCTTTGGCCTAGAATGGGTTTATTAAAAAAATTCACTATTCTCCTCTGAAGATGAACCCTTGTTTTCCATATTCCAATATAAGTTTCTATGACTGAGTTCTTTCTTTGGCTATTCTTTATTTTTTAATGAGAACTATTAGTGTAAGCACCTCTAATCCTGGAGTGAAGAGCAAAATACCTCTGCCTTCACTTCAGCTCTCACTTGAAACTCCAATAAAAAACTTCACTTTCTTGTAAGTGCCTGTAGCCAGAAATGTCCCTCCTCTACTGTTTCTGCACTCACCAAGTGTCCTATTCTTTCTTGACAGGGCCATATCTCAGGAACATGCCTGTTCTCCACCATCCCTCAATAACAACAAACAAACTTTCACAAGAACAACACTATTAATCAAATCGTTATCATAATATTGTTTAGCTGAATAATGCTCAATGAGTACAACATTTGAGGCTATCAGTATCATACTAAGGCTTAATTAGCATCATTATACAAGATATTCCAAATGCCTTATTGCAGTTTTAAGCCATAAAGTTCAAGAAGCTTAAAATTTGCACTATGACTTTTGGGACACCCTATATGCTTCTCCACTTCCAAAAATGATTAAGGGGAAAAAAAAAACAAATAGAATATAAAAGTTCTTTCAAAATATGAAAAAAAAAAGTATTCAAGCTAAAGCTTCTTTTATTATTAAAACTAGAAAATCTCACTTTGGAAGGTGATAAATATCTTTTGAGCATAGATATGCAAACTCATCCCTAAGGGTTTGGAGGGCATGTAACCCTAAATAAAGGGGCATGGCTAACACATGTCTTTTTGATTCACTATCACTAATATATTTTTCCTTTTTTAACAGATCAGTTTAGCTAATGACTTTTTTCATGCTAAGAGACATCTTATTCTAGATATCTACTTCATCTCAAATGAACTTGATAATAGCCTTCCCTGTGGTCTATACAGGTTTCAGTTTAGAAATTTCAAATGACTTCTTTTTTTATTTACTTTCATTTCCCCCTGTTGAAAAATAATTTTGCCAATTGTCAATGTGTTCATAATTCACAGATCGATGGAGTAAATAGTTGATCAATATATCTTGTAATTGCCTCTTTGATGAAAGAAAAAATCTTATCCCATAGCAACAGACCTGCCTGAAGATGTCACCCCAAAGCTTGATTATTCATCTATCATCTGCCTCTCGCTGTGTCTCCTTGGGTCAGTAAGCAGCCAAATCATATTACAACATTGATGTTTGATATATGCAGAACTGTTGGTTTATTTTGCTATCACAAACCAAGACAGATAGGAAATAGTGGATGCCCTAAGTTTAATTTTAGGGAACCTGTTTTCCAAAAAGCAATTTAGCACCAAATTAATTTCAACAGATCAGTTACCCTTAGCATTTTACTCAAGTTCTGTTAGCTATAGCATTCTACAGCTTGAAAGGACCTCAGATCTTGAATTTCTGCCTATTCCTTTTATAAAGGAGAAGAGCAAAACAAATGAAATTTGATTTAACCAGCACTCCATAGAAAGTTAACAGAAGAGCCAGAACTAAAGCCTAGGTCTCTAAATTTCCAGAAGAGTGATCTTTCCCACTATACTTTTTTAGGAATACATGTCTGATACTGTGTCTTATGTTTGATATATTCTGTATCATAATATGCAAGAAAAAAATCTTACTTGAATAAGTGCAAAATCCAACAACTCATTAGAAATTTGCTATATTACATGGTCCTGTACTCCTCTCCAGAAAAGTATTTTACCTGTTTTCTGTGCTCTGGTAAAATGTTTGAAGTATTAGCTAAATATCACTTCAAATAATGAAAAGCATTATATACTGGGAAATTCTTCCATTGATTATATATATCATTTCATTAAAATGTTGGTATCTATTGCTCATCTCAATAAGAAATGTAGTTTCCCAAATGAATTCTCTAGTGACTAAAGAAAAATGTTTGAGCGTGGGTCAATATTAGAATTCCTACAGAATCTGCTATACATGATTCAGAACACAAAAAGAAGCGGCTATGAGGATTCCCTTCTCTGTCAAGCTTGACCAAGCTTTCAGCGATCATTTTTCTCCTTAAACATGCTCCAATCCATTCTCCATAGCGTTATTAAAATGTACATAGCTAAATCACAAATTTGACCATATTACTCCACTATTCCAGAAGTTCCAAAAACTCCCTCTTGCTTCCAGAATGAATTAAATACTTTGCTGTTTGACTTTTAAAACCATTTTAAAAAGAAATTTACCTTGAATACTATTTTTCAAGACAGCTTCATAGCCAGCCAAATTGGCCTTTGAATTGCTCCCTCAATAGTGAATTCTCTCATTTTTGCACTATTACATGCTATCTACTATCCTTCAAATGTATTATCTTCTCTTCCACCTTGTAGAATATCTCAACTTAAATGTTACCTCTCCCATAAAACCTATCTTACTTCATCCAATTAAAAGTGCACTTAGAAACAGTGCCATATATTATGTGTATTTAATCATATATAAAATGTTTCATCCAATAGAATATAAGTCCCTTAAGGCTGATTTATTTATTTTTCTTTCTATATAGTGCTTAAAACATATCAGGTACTTAAAAGAAATTTGTGGACTAAGTTAATACATTACTGAGCTCTTAAAACACTCATTGTCTTTACCACTTACTTGGCATTAAGCATACATTGTCATCACACAGTGGAATATAAGGTTCTTAAGGACAGGATTCTTAAAGACAAAGTTTCACATGTATTTTTATTCCATAGATGCTCCACTATATACATAATCATTCATTGGATACTATAGACCTCTTAATGCTGTATAGATTTATAGTGTTCACAATGGCTACTATAGTATCTAGTATGTACTCCATAAATATTCATGACTTGATACAAAACCTGAATTTGGGGCAAAATATAAGTGATTTTCCTATATGTTGAATGCATTTTGTACTCAGCCCTCTGAGATTTTCTAACACAATGTTTTGTGCAGTGTAATTTATTAAACAGCTTAGTGTAGTTTTTTTTTTTGATAAATTAAAAACTGCCTCAAAAATGAGATTACAAATCCTCAGGAACTATGATGTTGAGAGCCTGAGTCTAGATCTCTTATGGCATTTTCATTAGCATTTACAATATGTCTTTATTAAAAAGCAAAGATGGATCTTTCCAAGCTCAAAAATGTTTTTTGTTTTTGTTTTTTTTGTTATGTCTTCCTTATAAGAATCAATTTAGAAAAACTTAGGTCATCTTATCAACACAATGTCCAACCATTATGTCTGAGGACTCAAGATGAAACATGTTACCTCGTTTTTGATACTTGATGGACTCAGAGTACGGATTGAAACATATTTTTATTTCCTTTTGAAACTTGGTCAATAGGGGAATTTTATTTCCCTTGGCTAAGCATATGTGAAACAGGAGTTTTATTTCTCTTGTTTTCTCAATTGGTAGATGGAAAGAGGAAAAGAAGGTGGGGGGAAGAATGTGGATACAAACATAAAGTTTAATTTTTAAAATGACTCAAATTTCATTATAATAATATATTCCAATAAATTCTGGAGGAACAATTATGTTCACAAAGTTGGATGTGTCTACATATTAAATTGTCTATATTAATAATAAAATTTGAGGAAAAGTTGGAGGCAATGCCAATGTTTACACTAAGTATTTACAGTATATCTTTACCATTGATTCAAATCTTCTTTCAAGAAAGATTATTTTAATTATATATTTTTAGGAAAACATTCCAGTTAAAGTTTCTGGTCTTTGGATTTGTTTTTACTCATTTATTTTATGTAACATCTTCTAACTTCCAAATGGCTAAATACAATTGGTGTATTGGTGATGGGGAGATGAGAACTTTTGAATTGAAGATCAAGATAAAGCTAGAAACATCATTATAAGTTCAACATATGAAGACTTGTAAGAATAATTGTATCTTGGTCTTTATTTAGATATTGTAGGATAAATGTGTTTTAAATGTGTGTGTGTTTTTTAATCATGATGTGTTTTATTACTGTGTAAAATTCTATCTTATAATAGATAATATGCTGCTTATCTTTATAATTTATGTCTTATTTAAGGGAATCTTTTTTCTTTTTTGCTATTTTGAGAAGGGAATATTTTATTCTCTTCTGTAACACAACAGAAATTATGTTATAGAGTTTATTTATATAAGGACAAAGTGGATAAAAGAGTATTTCTCTTTCAGGAACCTTCTCAATGTTTACTTTGATTTTAAAAATATTATTCAATAAAAACTAAAAAAAAAGGGAAAAAGAATTGTGCATATTTAAATTTTTTTTAACTCAGGGTGACTGGAAAAAAATGGTTCTACACAAAGTCAGGGAATAATTTGCTAGCTATAACCAAGATATTGAATTTGGTTACCAGAAATATTCATTAGTTTACATATTGTTAGCTCTTTAGATGAAATATTTTGTACATTTTGTTCAACAAAACTTTCCACTTATTAAATTAATATATGTACCTTGAAGAGAATAAATATTACTTTTCTTAGGCACTGGCTCCCAACTTTTTAATCTAAGAGAGAAAGAAGGGTAAAAGAGAAAGGAGCCCTTCTGCATAGTCACCTTTACCATTTATTTGTATGAGTGTGGAATATGTTTGCTTAAGCACTGCAGAGAGATTTCGAAGTTCAAAGTAGAGAAACTAGAATGTTATTCTTAATTCTGCATTGGTTAAGTCATGAAACTTCTTTGAGTTTTAGTGTATAGTATATATATTACCTAATGTTGTCAGTAGTTGTGTAGTTTCAAGTGAGTTGCAATTTCTCTGATGTCAGGTTTTTTGTATGTAAAATGAGGGAGCTGGAGTAGATAATTTAAGTTTCCTTTCATATCAAATAGATGAGCTATTAATATATCATATGAAATAAAATGAGATTATAGAAGAAATGAGATTAAGAAATTAATGTCAGGATTCTGGGAAAATGGTGAAGTACACCAGAAAATTTCAAGTTCCCAAGATTTTCCTTCCCAAACATAACAAATTAGCACCCCAGGTTGAACATAGACTGGTGAAGAATTTATAAGACTTAGGGCAGAATAGGGGCTCCCCTGGGACAACCTGAAAAGACTTCCAGAAAGACTATTAGTTGTGCATTAACCAGTGATGTACAAATATCTCTAAGGTAGCTCCATAGAAACTGCAAGGAGGAAACCCTAGGGCTAGTTAGGTTTGGCTGGAGCCTCAGCCCAAACCACAGGAACTTTCATTTCAGGGACAGAATGGAGACTCTGGGGCTGAGTCTAGGAAAACTAAGAAAATCTCTGGGGATGAGCAATGCAAGACCCAGCTGTGATACTGACCTGCAGCCCTGGACAAAATATATAGCATACTTAGTGCTTATGTATGTCCCACATGCTCTGCAGTGGTGCAGGGACAATTATGGCTGCCAGCACTTGCGGGAATGTGGAGCTTTTGATTTGGGGTTCCAGGTCAGAAAGGAGAGCTGAAGTGAAGCCAGGGGTTCCATGCCTCCAAACATAGGGTTTAATGTGCTTAAACAATAATTCCCATTTAAAAATGAATAAGCAAAGAATAAAGAACCTAACCATAGAAACTTACTATGGAAATAGGAAAGATGGAGGTTCATCTTCAGAAGAGGACAGTAAAGCCAAGAAAGCCTATTTTACCCCAAAGAGCAATGTTCAGTAGCCATCTGCTCAAAAAGAACTTAGAGAAGAAACCAAAAAAAAAAAAAAAAAAAAGAGTGAGGGAAATTGAGGAAAGACTAAAAATAAATAAATAAGAACTATCCAAGAAAAACAAGAGGATTATGGGAAAAATTTAACTAATGAGAAAAGGACACATACAGTCTTAAAGAAGAAAATAATTCTTTGAAAATTATAATTCTGCAAGTAGAAGCCAATGAAGCTATAAGAGACCAATAAATTATAAAACAAAATATAAAGAACAAATAGAAACATCTTATAGAAAAGCAACAGATCTGGAGAACAGTTCCAGAACAGAAAATATAAAAATAATTGACAGCCTGAAAGCTGTAATCAAAATAAAAACCTTGACACAATAATGGATGAAATAATCAAAGAAAATTGTCCTAGAGTGAGGAGGAAATAGAAATAGGGGAAAAAAATCCCTTGATTGCCATCTCAAAGAGGTCTTTTGTGGAAAACAAAAACACATATGAATGTTATTGCCAAATTCAAAACCCCCAAATCAAAGAGAAAATTTTGCAAGAAACAAACAAAAACAGTAATTTAAATATGCTGAAGCTACAAATAGAATTGTACAGGATTTATCAGCACTTTATTTATCACCACAAAGGACCACATGGGGAATGATATATACCAACAATCAAAAGAACTATACATTACAGTCAAAAATATCATATCCACCAAAATTTACCATACTATTCAAGGGTAAATAATTCACAAATATTCAGATTTTTTCAAGACTTTGTCAACCAAAACAGCTTAAAAGAAAATTTAAGTTATAAGATCCAATATTAAAGATTAATTTTAAGAACCTCAACATGGATAAGTAATTAATGTGTCTTTTCACATGGAAATGTATATCATCTAATTAAAATTGACATCAGTAACTAAGTAGCTCCAAAGAAAGAATGGAGCAGAGTTGACTATGATTTTATTCTGAAAAGTAAAACTGTCTAGGAAAAAGTAAAATAGCAATTACGTTATACAAATGAGGTACAGAGGAAGAACTGATTCAGAGGCACTGGGGAGAAAACTCCTAGTTCTGGAAATCAACTCATATCATGAATGGGTTAAATGGGGAACACTACATATATATATCATATATCACTTTCCAAAAAAAAGTAAGTAAAGAAGTAAGAGAGAAGGGAATAAGATAAGATAAGATAAGATAGGGCATAGAAATATATATATATATATATATATATATATATATATATATATATATATATATATGAAATAAGAAATATGCATAAATACCATAACAAGGATCTGGAGTAGAATTTATTAGAAAAACAATAGAGCTAAGTAATCACTGATTTCAGACAAAATCAAACTTAAAGATTCATTTAAGAGAGATTATATATTAGCCATATTAATATTGTTTTAGATGTATGTCTACATATCTGAATGCATATATGTATATATACATATGTAATAAGTATGTATGCATGTGTGTATATGCATGTGTCTATATAGATGTATGTATGAGTGTATGAATATGTATATATGCATATGCATGTATGTGTGTTTATGTGTATAATATATCCATGTTTAAATTTTAGCCTATTTGAGGGAGGTAGGAGGGTAATGAAAGGGAAAAAAGAAGTATAAAGTGCCCAGCAGAGAATAAATAAATAACTTACAAGGAAGCAAAGAAAAGAATATATACCTCTTCTATCATTATATATGCTTTCTTGAAATGTTGTGCCAAAGCTCTCTTTTATTGTCCTGACTTTGTTTCCCTAAATTGTCCTGCCTCGATTTCACTGAATTGTTCTGTCTCAGTTCCTAACTATTCTGGTCTATCCTGCAAAACCATCATCAGAACGTCTGCTGCCTCTCCCAATTCTGTAATCCCAATTTATCAAAATGCCTCCCCCTGCTCTGTCAGAACTGGATTGTTAGTCCCGCTCCTGCTCTCAACACTCTGACTCCACCCCTGCCTCAGTTTACCCCATATATATATATATATATATATATATATATATATATATATATATATATATATATATATATATACACACACACACACACACAGAGAGGTCATTGAGAATTCATATTGTTTGCTGGATTGTTACAGATGATAGTCTCATTCAACCCTGGGACCAAACCATGGATCCATTTGGTTCCAGTAAATTTCTGCCTTTTGAAGAAAATATTATAACTCTCTAATCTCTACCTTGCCTCAGTTTCTCCAGTATTACAGGAATGGAACTTTGTTATACATTTTGAATCCTTCCTGATGTTCTGCTACATATATCACAATTTTTTTTTGTTTTGTTTTGTTTTCCTTTTCTGTCTTTCTTTTTTTTTTTTATTCTGTTTTTCTTATTTTGCATGGACTTCAGTAAAAAAAGTTAAAGGCATTAGATATATGACAATATTAAAGTGCTATTGTAGACATAGACTTTTGGAGTTAAGAGGATCTGGACAAATCATCTTGTCTAATACCTTAGTTTTATAGTTAAGTAATGAGAAATAAAGTTATCTGATCCTCAGTGGGTAGTGAATCTCTCATATGTGGACTTCTGGTCCAGTACCACTTTTATTTCCTAAAACATCATTTGTAAGCTGAGAAAGGAAGATTCTATCCCAAAGAGAAACCTGGACTAATTTCTGCAATTTCTTTTCATTTCACTTAATTCTGTTATTGCCACTATTCTCTTCTCTCCATATTATTGAAGAAATAAAAGAAACTAACTTGAGTGGGAAGGGAACAAGTAAACAAGATTCATGGGTCATGACATATATATTATGAGACTTTTAGAATTGGTTTTAAAAATACTAAGACTAGGTATCCTTCCATTTTATATAACTCAATTTGTTGAGCTCATGGAGATTAAACTGTGTGGGTTGATCTGATACTTTCAGATGAATTGCATTACAAAAATTTAGTCTATCAATATATGATAACACAAAGTAGCAGTGATAGAAATAACACCAGTAATGATCCCTACTTCTAGTAAAAAATTTTTAATTAAAAAAACCCACTTTTCTCTCCTATTCCATATTTCCCAGATTGCTAAGCAATAGCATATTGTGTTGCCAGGTGGTAATTCTGCATCAGAATGTCTTTCTTGTACTTTTTTTCCCCTCTTATGCCAGCAGGGATAGATATAGTGCTCTGAGGCAGAGTACATTGTTTTAGTTTTCCTAAATCTCTTTTCCTTTTAATTCATAGGTCAAATTTTAAATGCCAAATGCCAAGTGTTTTTTCTTTACTTCATAAGCTGATCATTCTTCTCATCAAAATATTTACAAGTGATACCATCTCACCTCTAACACTCTTAACACATGATTAACTTATGCATGGTATCTATGGTTACAGTGTTGTTCTAGGTGACAGCGAGGAAGAGGAACATACAATATGAAGCATAAAGTACTGCTACCTCATTATGAAATTAATATAGTCTTTGTGAAATATTTTATGAAAATCAAAGAGTAGTTCAATAAATGCCCAAATCTAGCTGGAAAACCAACTCTGAGATGGTGAAAATGAAGTCATGATATTATTGGTTAATTACAAGGGAAGAGAATAAGGATATATTTATGAGTCAACCAAAGAATTTTCATGGAAGGAGATAATCTATGGATCAGGATTCATTTGGGTTCCCATTAGAATTTGAAATAATGTTTTCACTCTTATCAAGTTAGAAGCCAATCTGTCAATGAGAAACTTGAGATCTTGACATCAAACAATTGAAATTTCCAACAATTCTTAAACACAGATATACACATATATGCATACACACACACACACACACACACACACACACACACACACACTTTTCCCAGTAATGTAGGGGAAAGAATTAGGAAAATTAAATAATGATGAGTTGGTCCTATCGCACAGCTAGGACTCAATTTCTTGATCTGTGAAATGAGGATGTGAGACTAGATGTTCCTTTAGGTTTTTTCATCTCTATATTCTGAGATGCTGAGATTTTGTGAACTTATTTTTTTAAACCAAAGTAACCTTGAGATTTTATAAGATTTCAGGCTTAACATAATTTTCTTATCATTAAAAATGTCTTTTGTTATTTGAAATTTCAAGTACAGAAAATTTGATTATAAATTTCTTGGTGTGGTAATAATAAGTATATTATGACACTAATAAGTACACACAATAATTACTCTAAATAGAACATATGCATAGATATATTCTTTTGAGGGATATGTGAAATAGATAATCCTTTCGTAATTTTAAAATAGTATGTTCCCTCATGATTTGTAGGAAAAGTATCTTTGCAAAAATACCAGATAAATATGAAGGAATTGTGAAAATTAGAAAATTTCAGATCTCTTACTCTCTAAAATAGAGAGTTAATCAGTATAATTAAAACAAAATTGATATGACAGTAGCAATGGATTTGCCCATTTATGTGGGGTCATCTTATTTGTGTGTGTTATAGGGCCATTTTTGTGATAAAATGGCATAAATAGCTAATGGCATGTCTTTTTTGGTCCTACTGATTATTTCCATGCATGAGTGTAAGGTTGTTAGATAAAAATGAATGTCGAATTCTATCCAATATGGAATGCAGCATGTTAAAGGAAAAATCGTGACATGATTACTTTTCCATTTTATGACATGCTCTTGTTGTACTGTCAACAAATATAAACTTTAATCATCACAAAACGATATTTTGTAAACTCTGTGCCATACTAATGCTTTTATTTTGCATGTTTCTTTTCCCCAAAGAAATTCTTTTTCCTTGAATTCTTAACCACAATTGTAATGCATTTCTGACTGACATGCTGACAAATCTCTTCCATTTCCTTACATTATTATAGAAGAAGCATTGATTATTCCAACATATTTTTTGCTCCTTGTTCCTTTTTTAAAAAAGAAATGCTGCTCCTGCCCCCTTTCCTGATAAATAAAAGATGTCTTTTAATGTTTTGCCACATCCAAGAAAGCATACATTCTCTATTTTAACCTGCCATTTCTCATTTAGAATTTGATATATAGAAATTAGATATCAGATCAAAATAATTTTCACTTCATCTAAAATATCCATTTATATATTCTAGTGGGAATCTAAAATCCCTTAATATTAGATGTAAAAAGAAATAAGGTAGTTGTGTCATATATGTGTATGTTTGTATAGATATATAGATATAAATATAAATATATATATACATAAACATATATATATAGAGAGAGAGAGAGAGAATATGTAAACTGGACAGGATAGAAAATAATACTTTATATTTAAGTAATGTTTAATAACTCTTCCAAATGCTTTCATATATTTATTCATGTATGTCTTCTGAGAATTAATTGAGGACACATATAATTATTCTCATTGTTCAGATAAGGAAAATGAAATTCAGAAACTTTTCGTGACCTGCACTAAATCACACACTAATTAAGTGCCATAGCTGGAATTAGAACTCAGTCCTTGAGGTTTTTATTTAGGGTAATCATCATTGAAACACTGTTCTTTTTAGAAAAAAACATCTTTTTTGGAGAAAAGATTGGTAGCCTTATATACTAAATTTCTCCAGGGGAAGTAAGCTCCTGCATGATGAATTCTTAAGACTGAATTTCTGAAGACAAAAAGCACTAATTCTAACAATATAGGAAAATGAAGTTTTCTAATGAGATCAATCTTGAGATGACAATTCATTGTCTAAATGACCTTAAACAAGTAACTTACCCTCCTTAGGTAAGGCTATTCATTTGAAAAATGAGAAGGCAAAACTAGAAGACTTCCAAAATCCCTTTCGAATCTATATTCATTTATTTGATGATTCTAAAAAAGGGAATTCATTAGTCAACCTCAACTTTTAAAACATATATTTAGGAGAGGAAAACAAAACAGATAATAAAAATTAAAACAATAGTCATTGTACTAAATTACCTGAATAAGAGGTGTTAAAGGTTAAGAATGATTTAAGGATGGTGAAGGAAACTAAGGTCAATAAGAGAGAGGAGGAGTTCATGTATATTGGAGTAAAAGAAGGATCAAAGAAAGACTAGAACTGCAAGTAGAGGTGAATAAGGTGATAACATAATAGAAATTTGTTCTATCACACTGTATTCTTATTTTGCTGCTATTTTATCAGTCAAGGAGAATGAAATCTCTACTTGAGGGGACAGAACATCAATTGTTAATAGGGAGTAGATACACAAGATTAGTAAGGAAATAATAAAAAAGGACCTACCTGCCTATATTCGTTTTCAATAGCCTGGCAAAGAACTAAATCCTTATGTACTGAAAATAATGACAGGCATGGTTGCTGACCTACTACAGTGATCTTTGAAAGATCATGGATAATGAGAAAAGTGCTGCAGGACAGCAAAGAAAAAATGTTCCAATTTTCAATAAAAGAAATAAAATGACACGAGAAAAGCATGGATCATTGTGTTTGATTTTGATTCCTGCTAAAATTCTAGAACATCTGATTAAATATATTAAACGAATGATCTCATTTAAGAAAAACAAAACCATCATAAAGAATCAGTATTGGTTCCTTAAGAAGAGAACATGTTGATACTAAACTTGTTTCCTTTTTTGACAAGGTTATTAAGTGGGCAGAGGAGGAGACTAATATAGATATAGTTGAAACACGTTTTGGTAAAACACTTGACAATCCCTCATTGTAGTCTCGTGAAAAAAAATTGGAGTAATGTGAACTTAAAGAGAATATAATTAAGTGATGACATAAATGGCTAAACCCAAAGAATAGTGATTAACCATTTAATGCCAACATTCAAGATGGTCTCCAATAATGTGTCTAAGAAACTGATTTTGTTTCTTGGTGTTTTTGTATAAAACTTGGATAAATGTAGAGGTAAAATGGTATATATATATATATATATATATATATATACACATATATATATATTTTATAAATGTCATAAGATGGAATGTATAATTAATACATGGGGTGGAAGAATCCGGATTTGAAAAGATCTTTACTGACAAGAACATTGGACAGGATCTAATAAGTTGACATAATGTAAGTAAGTGTAATTTCTTATATTGGACTGGACAATTTTAACTTTAGATAATCTTCATAGTATAAGATAAGAGAGGTTTTTCTAAATAGCAATTTATCTAAGGATATTCTAAGTCAAAGAATGGTCAAAGAAAGAAAAAAGGATATATAGGCATTCAAATATTTATAGGATCTTTTAAAATTATTATTTTTTTTTTCAAAGCATAAGCATAATTTTCAACATTCACTCTTGCAAAACCTTGTGTTCCAATTTTTTCTTTCTTCCCCTTAACTCCTCCTCTAGACAGCAAGTAATCCAATACTTTTTTCTTTTTTTATTAAGGCTTTTTACTTTTCAAAATATATGCATGTATAATTTTTTAATGTTAACCTTTTCAAAACTCTGTGTTCTCCTTCTCCCCACCCTTTCCCCTAGATAGCAAGTAATCCAATATATGTTAAACATGATAAAATATATTAAATCCAATATATGCATATATATTTATACAATTGTCTTGCTGCACAAGAAAAGTGAAAAAAAAAGGATAAAAATGAGAAAGAAAATAAAATGCAAGTAAATAACAACAAAAAAGTGAGAATGCTATATTGTGATCCATACTCAGTTCCCACAGTTCTCTCTCTGGGTATAGATAACTCTCTTTATCACAAGGTCATTGGAACTAATCCAATATATCTTAAATATGTGCAATTTTTCTAAACATATTTCCACAATTATCATGCTGCACAAGAAAAAATCCGATCAAAAAAGAAAAATGAGGAAAAAAGTCCAACATTTTTTCAACATTCAAACAACAACAAAAAGAGTGAAAATATTATGTTGTCATCCACACTCACTTCCCACAATCTTATCTCTGGGTTAGATGGCTCTCCTCATCACAAGACCATTGGAACTGACCTGAATCATCTCATTGTTGAAAAGAGCCATGTCCATCAGAATTTATCATCATATAATCTTGCTGTGGTCATATATAATAATCTCCTGGTTGTGCTCACTTCATTTAGCATCAGTTCATGTAAATCTCTGCAGCTCTCTCTGAATTCATTCCACTCATCATTTCTTATGGAACAATAATATTCCATAACATTCCATAACTTATTCAGCCATTCTCCAACTGATGGGCATCTACTCAGTTTCCAGTTTCATGCCATCACAAAAATGGCTGTCACAAACATTTTTGCACATGTGGATACCTTTTTCTTCTTTATGATCTCTTTGGGATACAAGCCCAGTAGAAAGACTGCTGGATTTAAGGGTATGTATAGTTTGATAGCCCTTTGGGCATAGTCATAGGCTCATTTTTATGGTAGCAAAGAACTGAAAACAGTGTTGCAGAAATAACTGAACAAATTATGGTAAATGGATATAATAGAATATTTATTGTGACATAATAAATGAACAAAGGCATGGCTTCAAAGAAACCTGGAAAAACTTGTATAAAACATAAGTGAAAAGAATCAGGAAAACAATGCAAGAGCGTAAAACTGAAATATTTTAGATAGCTAATTAATACAATGACCAATGATAATTCCAGATTATTGATACTAAAGTATCCCACCTCTTGACATAGTTGTCTCAGGGTAATTAATGGGACTTTTTTTTTCTTTTTTTTTGGTCATAGCCAATGGTCCCCTAGTTCAGACCTTGATAGTATTGATATCACTCTTTTTATTAAATTCCCTTCTATGGGTCTCTTCCTTTATTTAATCCTTCAGATGTCTAAATAATATTTCAATCTAACCATGCCATTGGGTTAAATAAAACAAAATGAATCAAATAACCCTTTCAAGGTTCCCTATCACCTCTAGGATAAAATGCAAATTCCACAGCTTGGCATTTGAAATTGTTTATAGTCTGCATCCAACTCACCTTTCTAGACTTATTTTATGTTTCCCCCCTTTAGATAATATGCATTTCTGATAAATTAGCCGACAAGCAATATGCCAAACTTCCTATTCCATTTCTCATAGCTATTAATGATATTTCTGTCTTCCAATTGATAGTGATCACTCCCTACACTAATTGTCTTATATTTATTTGCACTTGTACTCTCAGAATGAATGAATGAGTAGAAAATTCATTAAGCTTTTACTAGGTGCCAAGCCCTGGGGAGACAAATAATAATTTAAAAGAAAAGTGAAACTTCCTTGTCTCAAGTATTTTATACTATCTGAAGAGTAGATACATATGAAAGAGTATGTCAGATAAAATTGAAAGACATGGAAGGATTAAGGGTGAATCTCTCAGGTATGTGGAAAAGCTCAGAGGACTTTGGTTGTATAAATAGGTCAGATAACAGTTCTGAAGACTATAGGAACCAGAGACAAAATAGAGGGCAAATCCAGAAGCACCTTAGGAGACAGAAGGAGGGCATATGGTCCTCTATTTTATTGATAGGAGTAGAGTTGCTGATTGCTATCTCCTTCAATTTATGTGGTAAATCAAACAGGCCTGGAGAAGGGGAAGGAAGAGGAAAAAGTGACCCAGCAAGGACAGATATACCCTAAACCTGACCAAACATGGATTTAATTTTTTTTCCTTTTATATCTTAGAATTTAATTCAGTACTTTTACCTATTAAATGCTTCAAAGAAATTTATCAAATTAATAGAATTTGTTTAAATGATAGCATTAAAAACAAGCAATACTTTATTCTTATAATAGTCTTAAGACTTGTTTTCACTCAATCTAGTAGATTCTATATCAATATGTTTGGAAAGTAATCTTGTCCTCAATTACTTTTATAATCTGAAATCCCTAAAAAAAATGTCGTGTTTCCCTGAGGTTAAAAAAAAAATAAAGATGGTTTATTGATCACAACTCTCCTGAGATTTTAGATTGCCATGCACTCACTATTTGTTATTTGATATCTTGCTCCATTTCAGTGCTTCTGAAATATTAGTTCAAAGCTACAAAAGCCTCATATAAAAGGTAATAAAATACAATGGCCAATCATGTTATTTGATCATTCTATGACTGAAGTAATAAATTATTATAGCACTAGAACATAACTCAACACACTCAGTTACATCTTGGCTCCATGTTATATTTTAAATTTCATTTTTCATGCTCTGCCAAAATAGTAAGATTTACCAAGAGACTGAGACTTAGTGACCACATTCTGATCTTCACATAAACCTCTAAATGTTTAAGCTTAATGGCAGATCAGTTGTTGTATTTCACATTTAGTCCAGAAAGTCTTATCAATCCAATGCACTTCCATTTCTTCTTTTAAAATCACTTTAGAGGTAGCTAGGTGGTACAGTGGATAGAACACCAGCCTTGAAATCAGGAGGACCTGAGTTCAAATCTGTCTTTAGACACTTACCACTTCCTAGCTGTGTGACCCTGGGCAAGTCACTTAACATCTATTCCCTCAGCAAAAATAAATAAATAAACAAACAAATAAATAAATAAATAAATCACTTTTAAAATATCCATTGAGTTAAATATATATTGATACATTTGTCTCTTTTAAAAATAAATTTTTGAACATAATGCCACAATTTTATAATTTAAAAATGAGATCAGACCTAAAGTATAGGTGTATCCCACATTACCTTTGCCTACTTGTATCTAATTCTATTCCAAAAGCCTGTGAAATTTTCCTTAACACCAAGCAGAAGCAATCCTGTTGCCCAAGCTCTTCAACATCAGAAAGCAAGATCATATTTGTTAAGTATTTAATGTTCTGTAACTCTGCCGTAACTAATGGAAATTCTCTTCTCGGAAATTGAGTGGGAAAGACATTCCTGTATAGTATGTCATTTCCAGACAATGTTCTCTTAATTTTTTAATGAAAACTATTATTTTGATTTATAATTGCATTGAAGGGGTTCTTCTTAATTCTTGTAGGGATATATTCTTTGTCATTAGCAAAATTATCCTTAACTCTCTAGAAAGGATGCTTCTTGTATATATTTAATAATGTAATACTTAATTTAGGAGGGTAGGACTCTTTAACCATATAAATCTGAATTTTTACTCGTGATGCTGAAAAGGTTAGCCCTGCTCATTCCAGAACTTATTAAGTTTGATTTTATGTGTGTAGGTGTGCATGTGTGTATATGTTTGTCGCATGTCTTTAAAAAAAAAGAAAATGATATTTTCATCATTGGTGCTTTAGTACATTGTAATTTTGAACTGTTTCTGCTTTTAAATACATAACTCTAGTATCTCTGCTTCCTTCTTTTAGAAACCTTGTTAAATCATGGTAACTCTGTCATTGGTATTTGTAATCAGCTAAAAAAATTCAACTTTCTATCAGCTAATAAATTGTAATCTGGTGATGCATATATTCAAAATAAAGATGAAGATAAATGGCAAATTTTGGGGTTTTATTATTTTGAGATATAATTTCTATAGATGTTTTAGCTCTTACATGGTAGCAACTGATCAGTAATTTTTAAAAGACCTATTAATTCCATTAACCAAGAAATAGATCAAATTTTCTGAACTATTAACTATAGATAAGTCAGTATTAAAAGGCTGTTTTTGTAAAACTCTTATAAAACATTAAATTAGTGGAAAAATACTAGAATGGGACACTAAAAAACTACTTAAGTTATAACTTCATCACTCTGATGTTTTGTGACTTTGCTCAGGTCAGTTGAACTCACTGAACATCTGTTTCTGTATCTGCATTGTCTGCATGGTAAGATTTGAAAAGAATCGAATGAGTTAAACTACGTAAAACAATCTATGTTTATATTATCTTACATTTTTAATTGCTGCTTAATTGACCTATCATTACTTATAATAAGATATTTCTTTATGATAATGAAGCATGGTGATATTATGGATTGAGTCCTTGCCTCGTAGTCAGAAAGACAGAAATTCAAGTTCCAGACTCTGAAACTAAGTCACTCAACATCTCAGTTTAGTTTCACAAACAATTCTAAGAGTATAAATTTAAAAGCAGGTATTTGGTAGAATGAATTTTCTTTATTAGGAGTTACCTATACCTATAAAATTATAGGTTCGATACAAATAATATTAATAAGAACAAGAAGAGATAAATACTTCAAGATTACTTATTTCATTGGTGTGGTTACTCCTTGAAATGATCTCTGTCTTAGTATCTGAACTTGATATATGATGTGCTTGAAAAATATATCACCCAATAGCCAATGAAGTGATAAACTAAAAGAACACTAAGTGGCATAGTAAAGTTCTGTATTCGAACATACAAGAAAACTCAGAAAGACCTGTGTTTGAATCCTTATTCAGACACTGATAGATTTGTGTGAACCTAGAAAAGACATTTAACCTCTCTCAAATATTATTTTCTTTATCTTCAAAATAGAAATAATAATAAAATAATAGCAACTACTTCATAATAGTAACCTCATAAGGTTGTTGTGAGGATTTATTTATAAAGGGCTGAAACTCTGAATAGGTGCACTGGAATCAGACAATTGAGCACTTAAGGCTAATTACCAACTGGACAATAATCTATTAGCATTTGCTTGGAAAATGGCCCTTCTCATTATTCTGTGCTGGCTGGATCTTTGGTGTATACAGATAATTGTAGGAAGGATTAGGGGGTGGAATAGGACAAGCCAGAGTCACTTTGGAGGAGGATCATGAGAAGGGAGGTTGTTTGGTGGAGAGTGTGTGGCAGTTTTGTCAATCCCCTTCACTTCTCCCCCTAAAGACCAAAGACTTTTGCATATCCTGACTCTGGCTGATTCTAAGGCCTCCAGGGAGCTAATCTGGACTTCACATTTATTTACACATATTTTTATGGCTATAGATTTACTGAGATCCAAAATGAGACTATGGATATATATTAATATCTAAGTTTACATACATATATTATAAGTTCATCTGCATAGACATACATATACATTTATATATAACATACTCATATGTATTGTACATATAAATGCACCATATGTTTTTAAAATATTTTAATATTTAATGATTTGATATTTAAAATATATTGATATTAAGATTAATGATAATAATAATAATCTTTCTGATCTTAGCTATGTTAATCTTAAGACCTAGAGTTTATTGTCAGGCCCATCCACAACATCAATCCAATTTAATGGATCTTGTTTGTACTTCTCTGGCATGACCTCTAAGATTTAGTTTCTCCCCCAACCTTTCCAACAAAAAAGCTTTAGAAAAGGATTTCCATAGTGAGATGTTGCTGCTGTTGCTTAGTTCTTGTTGATTTTGTTACATTAATAGGACACTGGGCAAAAATTCTAAAATTCCCCTAATCTTCTAAATTGAAGCATCATGATAGGATTATCTTCTGAATTCAAATTAGCTTCAGACATGTAGTAGCCATGTGTCCTTGGGCAAGTCATTTAATCCTGTTTGCTCAGTTTCTTCTTCTGCAAAATAAGCCGAAGAAGAAAATTGCAAACTATTCCAGTATCTTTGTCCAAGAAAATCTCAAATGTGGTCATGCAAAATGGAATGTGATTACAAAACAACTAAACAACAGCAAATGCAGCTACAACAAAGGTAAACAGTTGATTAGAAAGAAATTATTATTTGCAGCATGCTTCTAAGATAAAAAAATCTTCTTTTCAAGTTATATAAGGAATCTCAAAACCTAAAAAATAAGAGACAAAACACAATTCAAAAAAGTACAAAGGAAATGAATAGACAATACTTAAGAGAAAATATTTAAGTCACTATTGAGGAAAAAATGCTCCAGAGGAGTAATAATTAGATAAATGTAAATTAATGCAATTCTGAGGTTTTACTTCAGACCCCTCCCTAAAAATGATGCAAAAAAAGGAAAAATAAGGCCAAGTGACAACTATTGTACATGCTGAGGAAGTAGGAAAAATGATGTATTGTTTCAGAGTTGTGAATTAGTTTAACCGTTCTGAAAAGAAATTTAAAACTATGTTTCCAAAGGCACTAACCTGTATATATCTCTTTGATATAATTACTATGCCTATATTCCTAAAGCAATAAAAGGAATAAGGAAAGGACTCAATTATAGATAGAAAGATAAATAGATTGATACATAGAAAGAAAGAGAAAGAAAGGATGGAAGGAAGGAAGGAAGAAACATAGATAGATAGATAGATAGATAGATAGATAGATAGATAGATAGATAGATAGATAGATGGATGGACAAAAATTTACACCAACTATTTTGTGGTAGCAATTACTGGAAACTATATCAATCAAAAAAGGAATGCTTAAACAAATTATGACATAAATATAATGGAATATTATTGTATTATAAAACATAATGGAACAAAAAAATTCATAAAAATCTGGGAATATTTTCATGAAATCAAAGATAGTGAAGTAAACAGAAATAAAAGAACAAAATATTACTAGCATCATATAATTCAAAACATAAGTTAAAAAGACTAAAGATCTCTGATCAACCATGATATTAAAGTGGTGACAAGAATGTTAACCTTTTGAAAGAGAGCTAATCAACTCAACATGTAGAACAAAGAATACTTTTTTTTTAAATAGAGCCAACAAGGACATTTGATTTACTTGCCTATATCTATTTGTAATGAGTTTTCTTTTTTTTTTCTTTTTGCAGTGTGATGTAGAAGATGAAAGAAAAAAAATAAATTCATATTGGCTGAAAAAGTAAAATTTAATTCAAAAAGCATACCATCCTAATTGGAAACAATAATATTATAAAAAAAAATTATTGGCCTGAGATAAAGGGCCCTTGGTTTGTATAAATTCGGATACAGTGTCGCCTAATAGAAGAGAGATCTGCTAGATTTTTCATATACATTGAAGTAGCCTGAGCAAATATCTGGTATCATTACAAATAGTGAAAAGACAGAAGTATAAAGTTCATCCAAGTATAGAAAATATCACACTTCCTTCTGTCACAAACTGACACAATCCAATCACTGTCAAGAACTGGGTATATATATATGCAGGTTCATACATAAATTTATGGACAATAAAAAGAATGTATCACTTTCTCCCACAAGTTTTAAAGCTCTAATTTAAAGTTAGTTAAGCAATCAAAATACAATAAAATTTCTATATGAGCTAAATAATGATCAAAAAGACATGAATCAAACTAAATGCTCCAGAGATTAAGACATCTGATCTTCTAATAATAATTTCTGAACTATTTTACCTATGCTCATTACCCAGTGATTGTTTTCTACTAACCATAAAGACATCACTTAAGTTATAAAAATATTCATTTTAAGAGCTACCAAGAAATTTCTTAATTGAGATTGAAGATAATTTTCCAAGATGTTCTTACTCCAGGTTAATTTTTGTGTTTATGGCTCATTTTGGCATACCCATGATACAGTCTGCAATATATCCATTTAATATTTGGTCTTTCTAGGTTGTTTCATTGTGTGGGAACAGTCGAATTAAAAATATTTCATTAATTTTTCTCTTGGAAAAATGCTGAAAAAATTGAAATGGGCTTAATTTAGCATACCTCATGCCATGCTATGCTTTAATAGAAGATGGTCCTGGTGCTTTTAGCTAAATCATACAAATGCTCTTGGCAAAATTCAGTGTCATAAAAATGCTATGTTACATGTAATTCCTGGCACACATAGAAGTTGCCTCTCCACTATAATCAATAATGAACAATTTTTAACTGCATATTTCTAGTGAAGCCCATTATCAGCAAAGGGGTTGACAAAAAGTGAAGGTTTTCTCAGCTGGAAGATGGCACAAAAGGAACATAGAAAGCAAAAATCTAGTAGTTTAGGGAAAGTCCTGCAACTTTGGAGTCCCATGAGCAGACATACACATGAGAGCAATAGGCATTTATTTGAAAGAGAAGGGCATCTCTCCGAAAAACTGAATATATTCATCAGCAGTTGTAACTTGTTTGGCCAAATTGTACACTTCTGTGTGGACAGAATTTGCTGTTATACTAGGATCTGATGAATAAATCTTGTCACTGGCACTTCTTTCCCTCTAGCATTTTCTGTTCTTTTAAAATCTTGCTTATTTGCTTAAATATATCATTCTCTTTTTAATTTCCTAATTTTTTTTTTCTGCTTTCTTATTCCCTCAAATGCCACAAGTTGAGAAAGAATACATGTATCTGGCTGTGTATGGCACTAATAGGTCAGCTTTCCGTTATCATAGGTAATGGAATTATTGCCTTTCCTCTGAGCATTCCCTAAAGAGTCCTCAAAAACAAAATGAGAGTGATTTTATGGGACATTTTCTAAGAAATTGCTGTTTCAATAGTCCAATCTATGGCATAATTAGAATGAGAGAAACAAAGGGAATGAGTGGATTCATGTTTGAGGGAAATAAGTAGAAGAGAAGAAATATTAGAAGGTAGCATAACTTATAATTCATCAAGCTATCAATTTTGGCTCAATATCTTAGTCATATTTGTGTTTGTGTGTGTGTGTGTGTGTGACAAATAAGAACAACGACAACAGCTATGAGAAGGCTATGTAGTTATTAGTCCATTACTGGTCAATAGAAGACATAGGAGGAGTATCTTGTGGAGGAAATTTTAAAAAGACTTAAAATAGATGTGTACTCTCCCAAATATAAAGTCTTAGTATTTGGAAGAGAAGATAGTTGCATCAATGGATCATTAGACTTCAGCTTTCTCTCTTAGGCCTTTCTTTGCTGCAGTTAAAGTGTCAAAATGCAAACAATCAACTATGTTACACATGATTAATACCATCAGTTTTCAGCAACTTTACAGGTAGTGTGTTATAAGGAATTAATGAAAATGGGAATTTCCCCTTAATGATAGAAGGAGCTGTTTCAAAGTTTATTAGATATTGATATTGGACTTCTGAAAAACCAAGCAAATGTAATGGGTCCACTACATATCTGTCATTATTAATTGGACTTCAAGGTTTTATCTTTTAAATGAGTAGGTATTTAATAGAACAACATTTGTTTGTTTTAAATAAACTAAATAAATAAATAAATAAATAAATAAATAAATAAATAAATAAATAAATAAATAAATAAATAAATAAATAAATAAATAAATGATGGGTTAGTAGTTAGTCATTCATGTAAAATATCAGGATGACCTTAAGAAATTTTGTAAAACCTTTCATTTATTTTAAACCTTCTTCAGGACATACATTCTATTATTTACTTAATAAATACTCTAAACTTACAAGCAAAATATAAATCTATTGATCAATCAACAAGCATTTATTAAGCACTCATTTGCCATTTGGGAGGGATACAAAACAGGCAAAACCACAAATCTCATTCTCAAGGATTTCTCATTTTAATGGGACAACATGAAATAAGATAATATGAAGATAAATTTATATATTATATTCTTCTATATGTATTTATGTATATATGTTCTATATATAGTAAATAATTATCAATATTATTGTATTTAATTCTTATACCATTCAGATAAAAAGGTGTAACAAAAGTTGTAACAAAATTACCTAACATCAAGAGAAAGGAAATAAATACATGAGTAACTTTTTGATTGAAGTGTGTCCTATAGTCTCATTGGTATCAGGAACACTCACTATTAAAACTCTTCCCTTCAATTCAAATTAGGAAATAATCCATAATATATATTCTCAGTCTGTGGCTTGGTACACTAAAAGGATAAGTAACTTGCTCATGCTCAGACAGTTAGCAAAAAGTCAGAGGCAGAACTTGAACCAAGCTCCTTGTGATACCAAAGTTTCCTCTCTACCTTATGTTGCCTTTTTGGCAACATAGAAAAACAAGAAAAGATTCAATGCAGCTTTTGAACTTTTATAGCTAAGTTGAAGTAATGGCCGTATTCAAATGTATGACGCCATTGTCATAGATTTTCATATATATACAAAACTATTCAGTCTGTTGCTGATTTTTTTTAAAGCTATGCATTGATGTGAGATGCATCATTTTGAAAAATGAATTCACCCTCTCTTTCTCTCTTGTCACTTTTGCCGTGATTCACATAAACAATACCATACAGTTCAATGGTTTGCATGCTGAAAGCATGGGGTTCCAAATGTCAGGGACAAGAGGCACAGTTCCACACATATAGAGAGATACAGGGAGCCTTTCATTACTTTCTGAAAGACTCAATTTGTCTAATTTACCATAGACATGAGCCCCTAAGAGTTCTTGTACAAATTTCACACAAAGAACACTACATACTTCAAAAGTATAAAATAAATATGATATGACTTACCCTAACCTCTTTTCCAGTAACTCCTGCATTCATTCACTCATCATTTCTAAAGAAAAAAAAGAAAGAAAGTACTTATTGCTGGTATGCTTACCAGTTAGATAATTCTATACAACATATGATACAAAACTTAACTGCTGAGTGTCAGCTTTCTTTTTTTTATCTCTGACATGTTGCTGAATCCTGTTTTAATAGTTGTTATCATTAACCATACACTTTACCAGTTGCAGACCAAAGTAGACAGCGACACATCTATTCAGAAAACCTTGAATGCTCTTTTTACCCCCACCACCTTTTATAAATTAAGGATCCATCTGTCCTTAGGCTTTGATTCCAGTATACTTTTTTTGATCTGAAAATATTTTGGAGTACTTTTAAAAAATTCTACTAAATAAGTTGGAAAAAGTTAAGATATGCACCCTCTTTAATGTCTAAACTAAAATCACTCATTCCAAGTGTATATTTATCATTTTTAAAATTTACTCTTATTGCTTTAATCATCAAAACGAAACATATCTACATTAATCAGAAAAATAGATGGGGGAAATATGCTCTCAACCAACTAGATGGAATTCAAATTATAAAATTAATTTTCTATTTTTGACAAAAATACCTGTACCTCAGCAAAAGGGGATGGGAAAGGAAATGATCTGACGGCTATTGTTTAAAAGCATAAAGTTCATTTCAAGGATGTGTCTGACTAAAATGTCACAGCATAGAATGATGTAAAGAAAACCAGACTCAGGGAATTGAGATGACCAGGGTTTCAGTTCCTTATCTGAATCCTTATATTGGTGAAATAAGTCTGGTGTACACACAGACAGAATACACACAGACACTCATGTGTTTGTGTATATAGGTATACATATATATTTTGCCACATATATACAGGTACAAACATAAATACATGTATATTCATATACATAAATATGTTTATAACACACATAGAAAATGTATACATATAAGTACATGAATTAATGCTTATGCTATTATGTATTGCAAACCAAATCTATTTCATATGCACATATGAAACACAAGTTAATTTTTCTTTAAAAAAAAAATATATATATATATATATATATATATATATATATATATATATTAGTAGTTCAGACAAAAAGTGACATGAGAGAGAACAAGTAGAAACTGACTTCAAAGAAATAGGTTGAGATAGTTAAGGTTCAT
This sequence comes from Sminthopsis crassicaudata, assembly GCF_048593235.1. Taxonomy (NCBI): domain Eukaryota; kingdom Metazoa; phylum Chordata; class Mammalia; order Dasyuromorphia; family Dasyuridae; genus Sminthopsis; species Sminthopsis crassicaudata. Next base: position 418,137,642 of record NC_133618.1, on the reverse strand, counting down.
TAAATATTGGTATTAGTTCTTTCCTAATTGTACTTTTATTCTAAACTACAGTTGAAAAGTTCTTGTATTGACCCATTGTGATCAGAACTAACAAGTTAATAAATGGCAAAGAGGAACTGTTTCATAGCTATCGAGTAAAGTAGACATTAGACACCAGGAAAACAAAAAGTTGGCTGGGTTGTTTTCTCCTATCATATCTTGACAGGGGGGAAACTAATGAAAGCTCTACTAAGAACTGTACTTAAGGCAAAAATGAATTTATATAAAATACTTGGTTCTAAGGCAATTAGAGTTTCATTTATAGCAGCTTGTTACCAAAGTAGTGCCAACAGTGCTTATTAATTAAAGGTGTTGTTTCATCCTCAGCCCCTTTGTGAAGAAAGTGAGAATTAACCTTCTATTTCTTGGGAATTGCAGTTTTCTAATCATTTTTAAATGGAGGGTGACTAGCTTAGTCACCTCTCCACCCTTTTGCACACAGACAGCCCACCTTGGAAATAGCTTGTGAAGGCCCTTTCACTCTACATGCCAGATAGAACCCTGTGCTCCTCCTTTTCCCCACCCCCTGCCATGGGATTTTGATTTATTTTGCACATCAGCCAGAATCTTTGCCAGGGTTCTTTTAAAGTGACTTTGCTCTTCACTTTCAAAGGATGTGTTGTTTCACTTTCCTCAAGAATCTCTGTACATCAAGGAAAATAACATCAAGTGATAGGGGTTCAAACGGATTTCTAATCTTTACAGCCCTTCAGTACTTATATTTAAAAAAGTGAGGCATAATTTATTTCTGATGAAACTGAGTTGCTCAGCTCTCTGTTAATAGGATCCTTAGGGCAAAAAAGGGTACAGACAGAACCATCATAAAGAGAAGAAAGCACTATACTTCTATCTTTTTTTTCTATCGTAGAAACAATAAAATAATTATGTTTGCTATGATTATTGCACTTTTGTGATAAATTCCTTTTTTCCATAAATGAACAATGGATTTAGGTGGTCCAGAAAATTAATACAACCCAAGGAAAGCACAGTGTCCTCATTCCCCACAAATGCTCAGATTCATCCATGTTGTTGTAGTAAGTCATATTGCATCATTTACAAGGTTAAAGATTCAATGTACCTTTTTCCTCTTTCTCCTTTTTGATTCCTTTCCATAACAGCCAGTACATTTTCTACCAAACGAAGATCTGTGCCATGTATATAAAATTCATGTTGGAAAACATGGCACACTTTTCATATAAGGAAAAAAACAACAAGAAGAAGTTTTGAAACTCGTGACAAAGATGTATGTTTCAATTGGTTCACACAATCAAAGGGATACTTCAATATCTCAAATGGCCATTATGGAAGGATAGAACAGCAATATAAAAAAGCTTCTTCAGAAAAGCAGTGGTAGTTCAACTGCCTCATTATGAAGATATGAAGATAGTCTTAGTAAGTACAGTATTAAAACAGCCTTCAATTCTTCAAAGTACACTGCATTCTCATCACCTTCTCATAAAAAATAATGAAAGACATGACATACAATAACATAGTGCTGAAGTGAATGACATACAGTAAGAGCTTGAGGCTAGCACTGCAACTCCTCCTGTGAGAAGTATCACCATTTATTATGACTCATTAAAATTTAATTTTGTATGGCATGTTTAAAAGGTCATTTTAAAAATGGCATTTTGTAGCCAAAATTACTGCTTGGCTAAATACTCTGAAAACAAAACAAAACAAAACAAAAAAAAAAAAAAAAACTTTTACCGATTTATTATTTTAAATTTTATTGAGAAAAAACTTTTCCTTTAATCTTGAAATTATTTTCTTTTTCCAATGAGCAAACTTATTCTTCTTTCTAAATGATCCAGCTAACATGATATTTTAGTTGATTTTATATTACACACATTAAAATGAAATAAGTCTTAAAAATGAATGTAATTGCAAAAATTAAAACATTGGCAAAGTTTATCTGAAAAAAGTTTTCTTTTGCTTTCATGATAATTAAAGTATATTTCTGAAAGAGTAAAGCTTATTTTACAAGAAATCAATATGATTTCAAATTTGATTAACATGATTGTGCAACTATAATGAATTTGGAGACTTAATGGTAATCTTGCTTTCAGATGTGTTTTATTCTTTTTAAAAAGATGCATATAATATAAATGTGTATTCATAGTCAACATAATAACAGTATTATGACTCTGCGACAAAAATATATCTGAATAACTAAAGAGACACAATAAACTTTGCTTTTGGAAGAGTTTTTTTTTTAAAGTCCAAAGAAAGCAAGATTTTATCTAGTAGGTTAAAAAATCATGCTACTGAACAAATAGATTTTTTAAGTAATTTATTCAGAATCATTGTATAAATTGACTTTATATATTTATGGAATTCAAAGAAGATCATTAAGGAAAAGCTAGTGAGCTTCTTTCTTTCTTCCACTTTATTTTTCAAATCTATTTTTTTAGTTACTATTGATTTATTTAAGAATCTTTGTGAATTCCCCATTTTCTTCCCCTAATTCCTGGTGGTCTTAACATGGTGATCATCAACACTTTTTTACAAATCACATTTTTAAAATTCAACTAATTTTTAAATTCTAAGTTTTATTTTATGTATTTAATGTCTTATTTTAAGATAAAATCCATCAACTTCATCAGAATGCTAAAATCGTCCATCTTAAACATATACCACACAGAAACATTAATAATTCCTGCTTAGGATAAAATAGATACTCCTCCATTTGGTTTTTAATGTTTTCACAATTTAAGTCCAATCTTTGTCTTCAAACTGATTTCTCATCATTTCCTGGCAATCACTACATTAAAACCGAAATATACACGACATGTACAAGCCAATGTGTCATTACTTGCACATGATGTTCCCTTCCCCCATGCCTAGACTGCTTTCCTTATTCACTTCTATCTCAAAAAATCCCTAGCTCCTTCAAGGCAAAGCTAAAGTACCTCCTATTAAGAAAAAAAAAAAAAAACCCTTTCCTGATTCCCCAAAAACTTAGTGTTTTCTCCCATCCCAAATTTCTTTGGTTTTAAATATAAATTCTTATTGGTCTATTTTCTTTCCCTAGAATTCTCTTGGTATCTTTCTCTCTACCCTTCACAGAGAGCCATACTTTATTTTTTAAAAAATATTTTTTCCATTATAGGAACTGTTCTATACTAATCAATCACTTTTTTCACTTTTTTGTTTTATGGTTGTTCTTTAAATTTACAATCTGTAAATAATGTTTTTCTGACTCTGATTCTTTTTTTTTTTTTTTTTTTTGCATTACTTGCACTAAAACTCTTTTGCTTGTAATTAATATTAATGTATTTATATGCATGTTCTTCCTTTCTCCCCTAGTAGAATGTAGCATTTTTAAGGTAGGAATTATTTTATGATTTTTTTAAATTTTATCCTCTTTGTCCAGCTGAGTGCCAGGTATATGGTGTGTTCAAAAATGCTTGTTGAGTTGGACTGAATGGAGTTTGAAGACTTTAGAATTTTAATGGAGGCAAGGCTAGAGAACATATCCAAACAAGAGTTCAAGGGACTGTACATATATGCTAAGATAAAAGAGGAAGATACAATGAATGAAACTGAAGTAGGAAGAGTACTGAACAAGATGGCTGCATCACCAGGTTAGGTAAAACTACTAAGGACATATAGTCCTTATATAGTATATATGAATTTAGCATATGAAAAAATCCAGAGGATCACTTTCCTCAATTCTGTCCTCCAGTAATACTGAACTTAATAACATTATACCTTGGTAGTATTTTCTTTTGAATATTCCATGGACTCTCAGAAAATAGAAGCTTATACTGCTGTGAAGGATTCAGTTTCTAACTCCTGAAGATAGCACTATGATTTTTCTCACAACCCCTGTGATTCACTCCAGTAGTGGCATTATTATCAAAGTGTTGGATAGGCTGCTGTTTATTGCACTTTCCAACCAACCACAGCTAAGCTAGCAAATAAATACTGTCAGAAAAAACACTTAGGATCTCCTTAAGAATAATTATAACAAATGAGAACTCTGAAGTTATACCTGTGTGGAGGCAAATCCCTATCAATCAAGTATTTATTAAAACTTCATTATTTGCTAGGCACTCTCCTAAGTGCTGGTGATAGAACAAAGAATTAAACAACCCCATTTCTAGAGTTTTGCATTTTGATGGCAAAAAAGAAAATTACACACTATAGCATATAGATATCAAATTAACCAATAATAATATATTTAAAATAGTTACATATAAAATAGTTTGGAAGTAAGGAGACCCGTTCTTGGGAAGATAATATTGTTCCTATGCTGAAGCTTAAAAAAGGGACTTGCAGAAGGAGGATTAAGATTCATAGTTATCAAGTGCTAAAATCTACTAGTTGAGACAGTGGATAGAGTGTTGGGCCTGGAGTCAGGAAGAATCATCTTTCTGTGTTGAATTCTGATCTCAGACATTTACTAGCTGTATGACTTTGGGCACTCAGTTTCCTCATCTATAAAAATTAGCTGGAGAGGAAAATGATAAACCATTACAATATTTTCCCACAAAAAATAAAACACCCAAATGAAATCCTAAAGAGTCAGATATGACAATAACAACAAGGGAAAAAAGTCTATCAAACTAGGACTAAGATTAATTGGAGAGCAAGTATTGTGGGGGTCAAGATTCTACTCAATAGGTAACTATAAAAGTTTTGCCAGAAAAAGAAAAAAATGCTTCTAAAGGACAAGGCTTTTAAGGATTTATTTTGAACCCATCTACCGTTATACTGCCAGAATTCTATAAGAAAGCAAGTCCAAAACCACAATTATATAATATTACATCCTATAATCACCTTAAAGAGGTATCATGGCGTGAAAGATATGGTCTTGGAGTCAGAGAGATTTAAATTCAAGTCTCATCCCATACACATCCTAGATTAGTGATTATATGATGCTGGATATTATTTAACTTCCAGTATCACAGTCAATTCTCCAACACTATAAATAAAATAATTAATATTGTCTTGTTAAAGGGATTTCCCTCACAATTTTTCTACAATGCTGCAGTCACAGGAAAAGGAAGAGATATATAAAGAAAAAAAGAGAAATAACAAAAGAAAAAAAAGAGAGACTAAAGAGAGAAAAAAAAAAAGTAAAGTAAAGAAGCAAAGAAAAAAGGAGAAAGTAGGGAAGGAAATAGGGAAAGATGAAGAGAAAGAAAAAGAAAGAATAAATGAAGGAAGGAGGGAAGAAAGAAGGAAAATAAAAAGAGTAGACTGTAAGGAAGCAAAGGAGAGAAAAAGAAAAAGAAAGGAAGAAAGAAAAATGTAAGAGAAAAAAGAGAAAGATTATATGGAAATTTGGTGATATTGATTTCAACTTTACTAACTACACTGACTATTCTGTCCTAACTTCTGATCTTTCTCCTTCCTAATTTCTTTCTACTTGATATTGTTTCTTTTCCTCCTTATCTGCCTCTCAACATGCTGACCAATAAATTCTTGTCACACTGACACAAATTGAAATTTGTCAGACAAATCCAAAATTTCAAAGGGCACAAGTAGCATGTTATATTTTTAACATGTCCAACTTAGACCCTAACTCCTCAGTCTGGCTTTAATTCTATGCTAGTAACTCTATTTTTATATTGCATTTTGGATGATGGGCCAATTTTATTTTGAAAAAAATCCTGTAATATTCTTGAACTTTTACCAGCATCATATTACCACCCCTCTCTCTGTCTCTCTCTGTCTCTCTCTGTCTTTGTCTCTGTCTCTCTCTCTTTCTCTCTCTCCCTCTGTCTCTCTCTGTCTCTCTCTTTCTCTGTCTCTCTCTTTCTCTGTCTCTCTTTGTCTCTGTCTCTCTCTGTCTCTCTGTCTCTTTGTCTCTTTCTGTCTCTGTCTCTCTCTGCCTCTGTCTCTCTGTCTCTCTCTCTCGATTTCTCTCTCTCATCAATATAAATATGGATTTCCCTTGAGATTAACATATTGTTTAAATTCCTTTACAAAGGAGGCTTTTCTTTATCCCACTTCCCCTAATTAATAAGATTGGAAGACAGATGTCAGAATAGTGAGGTTCCAATCTTAGTTCTAATTTCTGCCAGTATGCCTTTGATCTCATTATTTAACCTCTTTGAGCCTGCTTCCTCATCAGCAAAATGAAGGGGAGATGAGATGATTTTAAGGTCTTTTGCTTGCTTTGCATTCTATGAACCTATCTTTTACCCCATCCCCCTACAATGCTTCTTAAAATTCATTCTTCTGTCACTATCTTTCAACAACTTTTTGTCCTTCAAAATTCATGCAATCTGATTACGCCATCTTCATCACATCCTCATTGTTGTCATATATCAATATCCTGGACAAGTTCCCACCTTCCTCAATGATTTTAGCATCTGGCACATTAGCTTCATTTCTATCCCATCCAATTACATCATCCTCAGCAACATTAATATCCATATTAATGACCTCAGATTTCCTTAACTTCTTCAACTCCAGTGACCTCCACTTTTACTCCACTTCAGTTAGACATAAATATCACTTCAGGGCTTACTATCACTTAGTTGTACTTTTCCTCTAAGACTTTAAATTCTGAAAATTCTGTCCTATGGCCACAAAAAAATCACAAATTGTTAACATTGGACATTTATTTAACAGAGTTTCCTAGTATAGATGAGCAAACTATGGAAAGAATGATGAAGTGACTTGCCCAGAGTCAGAAGTATTTGAAGAGTTATTAGCTGGACTCACACTTATTTTGTTTGACTCCAAAGAATCAAGCAAGAAGTAGAAGTTGCTGACAGGTAAACTTGGGTTCCCTATAAAGAAAAATCCTAACAATTAGAGTCATCTAAAAGTAGAGCGGACTATTTTCAAAGATAGGGTTTATTCCTTCTTTAGAGATCTTCAAATAAAGGCTGGGTGACATTTTCTTGTAGAGAGTGGATTCTGGTTGAGATATATGTTAAATTAGTACTCTGAGGTCATTTCCAAGTCTGAGATTTCATAACAATTCTTTCAAGACATTTCTTTATCAGTCTATTTCTATGGTGCATCTTCAATTTTCCACTTCAACTGGCTCCTTGCTTTCTTCCCACACATATATTAAGGTTTCTATTGACCTTTTTATTGTTCTTGTTGCTTATCCCAAGCACCTAAACAATTCCTCTACAAAGCATATTTTTTTCAAAAAAAAAAAAGGAGCAAAAATTATTTAATATACTGACTGTGATTGACAGACCATGATACTTTGTATTTTCTTAGTTTATCATTATCTAATATAAAAGATGCAATTTAAATCTAATGATTTGGCATCACCATTATGCATTTATCTGATCTATGTGTGGCTTTTTAAGGGGATTTTATCTGTTCCTTTTTTTAAGGACACTATTCTTTTGCATATTTTTTTCAATTTGTGTTACTTTAAATAAGTCTTCCCATGACTCCCTGAATTCCATCATATTCATTATCCTTACAGCAAGACAAAATTATATTATGTTAATATATCACAATGTTTTATCATTCAATCACTGGATATATAGATTGTTTCCACCCTTTTATTGCTATTATAAAAAGTGATGCTATGAATATTTTTGTCCATTTTAAAACTAATTTTACAGATCTTTCATTTCTTCATAGTAATCCATTTCTCTTCTTTCCTTCTCCCCTTCACTGCCAAAATTATTTTGTTGAAAGAGCAATCTACCTACACCCAATACTTTACTTATCCAACTATCCACTCTCAAATATTTGCATTCTGACTTCCTTTCTCAATATTATATTGAAACTGCTTTTTCGAAGTCAGTGATGATCTTGTAAGCGACAATTCTAATGCTCTTTTCTTAGTCCTCATATTTTCTCTAACCTGTTTGCAAGGCTGGATACCAGGAACAACTACTTGGGATGACAGGCAATGCTTATGACCACACATATTCAAAGGCTTGCAGGTTTATCTTATCTGTTCTTGAAGCAAAAATACCAATTATTTCTGGGATCATATCACATTAGAGAAGAAAGTTGAAGACTATTATGTTGTATACCATAGTCTGTTTTTAGTCTCACTTACTACAGTTAAGTCGAACACTAAGAGGGAAGGTAGAGAATAGATAGAAGATTAATAAGAGACAGTTGACCATTACAACTCATAATTCATCACTGGGAAGAGTATTTTTGAAACTTTCTTTTACACATTTCTTTAGTGGCCTAAAGTCATTTTTCATAAGTACAAACCATTTGTTTCCTTTTTTTTGCTCAAAAGCACAAAGCATTATGGATTTTTACTTCTGATTAGTGGGGTCTCTAGTTCAGAGTAAAACTAGCAAACTTGCAAAAGCCTTCAATCCTTTGGTGTTTACTGGTGCCTGATAATTTTTGTTACCATCAATAATATTAAAAACAAAAAGAAAATTATTGTTATTTTGCTTTAGGACTACTTGCTGACTTATTTAGTTTCAGTGAATTGAAACAAGATAAAGTGTGAAATATTTGAAAAATACTTAGGCTATGATTGACAATTTCCTCCTCAACTTCTTTCACTTTTCACATCAATTATTTGACTTCCCCTTTCAGGCTTAAACCTGTCCCAGACTCAGTTACCAATTTGAAGTTTTAAGTAAGTCCCCATTGGGGTTCTAGTTGCTTAGTATGTAGTCAGTCTTTTAGTCCAGCTTTTATTTTGTTTCTGTGTTCTTTGTTTCTTGAGACCAGGGTCTGATTATATTCCTGTACTAAAAAGCAATGAACTTCAAGTCATCAGAATTGAGTTTAAACTTGGACAATTCACTTTACTTTTCAGGGCTTCGATTTCCTTATCTCTAAAATAAAGGAATTATACTAGGTGGACCCTTCTAGCTCTGGATCTCTGATTTAATGAATCTTAGTAAATAGGTCAGCATTAGACTTACTAGGACCAAACTACTATGTTCTCTCCCAGCCAACACTTCATTTTCTCTTGATTGGAATTTGCTTTACTCTCATCATGTTAGATTCTAGAGTCCTCACCTGAACTCTATTATCCATAGTGTAAGTCTCACTATTTGACACCAGATATTCCGTGAAGTCACCCCACCATCTGGCGAGATATTCACTTATAGTCATCTGCTAGATCCAAGCAAAAAATGGTAAATGTTTAACAAATGGTTTTCCCTGGTTCCTTCCCTTCCTCCCATAATGTCCATACTATACTCTTCTAAATTTAAATTACGTTAACATTTTCTTCAATACTTTCTTAAGTCTACATGATCAATATATCAAGCCACGATTTGCTGATTTCTAAGGTATGAATGCTCACAGTGTTAATGTAAAAATTCAGTTATTAAGAGCTAGTTTGAGCTGGCTTGAGCATCCCCCAGTCCCATATTCTTCAGTCACTATTTGTTGATTTACATTTCAGGACAAACTATAACTATTGTGGGCCTTGAAGCTTTACTGTAGATAGGAATTTCAGAGAATACCCTATGATTGTTTTGGAATGTGCTTTTTCCCATTTCAGCAGCTTAGAATAGTATCCTGGAACAGGCTCCCTCTGCTTCAGCCTTATTTTATTTGTATCATTTCCACCTTCTCCCTGTCTACCAACTTCTCCCAGGTGCAAAAATTGTTACAGCTTTTACAATATATGCCTGCTTTAAGAACTCCTCCATGATGACTCCTCTTCGAAAATAATCTGGGACTGTAAGTTGGACTACATATTATTGTTTTTTTTTTAATGCATTTTGAATGTAAAAGCATCAAGATGTTGTAAAGTAAAATAGAAATTATACACACATACACTCACATACACACACATACATATATATATATATATATTTATATTTATATTTGGAGGCATATATGCTTATGTTTCAAGTTATGCTAGAGTAGTAACCCAGCCATATCAGAATGCTAGATATTCTAAAATATACACATAGGCATTAATTGTCCAGTACTCTGTAGGAACTGGCACATTTTTCTTATAGCCACATGTTATACATAATTTATAATATGCCTATGAAATATGTGTACATGCATGCATTCATGGGTATATATGAGAGACAGACAGACAAGACAGAGACAGACAGAGACAGAGAGAATAAGTGATAATATTGTTTGGGAAAACCAGACCACGATATTGGCTAATTTAATCAGTTTCCTAAGCTCATCTGTTCACAAATATTTTATTAGCATCATAGTCAATTTTCCTGGATTACAGTTTTCTGCATGTATACTACAATTAATGTACATATTTATATATGTATTTGGTTTTCTAATACTCAAATATAAATTAGATTTACTTTAAGGATCCCATGAACAAAAGTTTTTTGGAAGTCAGGTTTAAATTTATATTAAATAATAGGTCTAATTATATTCAGATACCATATAATAAACAATAGTCTTGAATTCTGCTAATTTCATAGTAATTGTATCTACCAGAACAAACAAAACTGAGAAGTTGCTTCTCTTATTAATGAGTTTTCTTTGCACTGAGATTTGTCCTTCAGGACATCAGTCTATATTCTACAAAAGATGGTATAAAGGATTGATGTCAAAAATATTTATGTTTTGTTCCTAGCTATATATACATATGAAACACTAAATACCAGAGCCACTAGAAAATGACACACAATTTGTACCAAAGAGGTGAGAAATTGCAGGAGTCTATCATTTCTGGCCAGGGAAAATAAAGAAAATTGCTTGAAGAACACAGAAAAGTTGGAGGAAAATGTTCAGCAATTGCAGATGGATTGCCACTTCATGAGGTATTTTCCTTTTATTATTTTTATCTTTAAATAGAATATGTGGGGTTCCATTTATGCTGCTACTCAGTGTAAATTTGGCTTTCATCTCTGCTCTGTGATACTCATTCAGATTCTGCAATTGGTGTCAGGCAAAGAGGAACATGGAAGTCAGCACAAGAAGACCAGAACTATACAATTGTGGAACAAAGAAAAAGTATGAAGCTTCAACAAGAAGAAACCTATTTCTGTTATTTAAAAGATTTCATTGTTCTTAGTTATTCACATCATTAGGCAAGCTCCTCCCTCCCGATGCTTAACGAAAAAAACACAAAGAATGTCAGTCACTTAGGGAAAGGGCAATGATGATCCAAAAGATTTAAGTCCAAAAAGAAATTTTTTTTTCAAATACTGAATATATTTTCTTCCTCTGCAACTCAATATATAGACTGCTTTTAGTGGTGTGATTATCCATCCTCGTCCCATTTATATTATGTATATCTTTTTTGCCTCAAATCAAAACTGACTGATTTCTCATTTGTGATGTAGATGTGACCTTGGGAAACTGAAAATTATACCACAAGAACACAAGTCCTGGAATAACCTGTCAAATTGGAAAACCCTTGAGTTAGTACCCAGTTATAAGTTATTATCTGTCGATATGTCTAGCTAAGTTTGGAGAAGCTCATCAGGCCATAAGTTTGGGCACCAAGTGACAAAAATCTTTTTGTCTACAGTATCACATGAAACCAACCAGGAAGATGTGGAAGAGATGCAAGCTGCATTAGTAAAGAAGATATACACAATAAGGATATCCCAGGTCTTTTCAAGTATTTTCTCGTATATTTAAATTCTCTCTGGCACTTTCTGTAATGACTACTTTAATATTCTGTTGGGATACAGTTCTGCTCATGTATGATAATTTCTTAATTTCCCTGCCCCTACCCTCTCTCTTTATTGCTAAGTATCACTTGCAAATAAAATGAGATTTTTGTTTTTAAGCCCTCAACTGTCCTGCTGCTCAATTTCCAGCTGAAGTTATAATCTTCTGTTTGGGATACCATAGTTGATTACTCTAGAAATAAATGTGATACTCATTATCCACCATTTGTGACAAGGATGGGGAAAGACTGTGATTAAATAAAAATTGGCTTGGGTTGTTTTGCAGATCTCTAACCACAGTATTTTAAGGGCTTCAGGGAAATTCATGTGTTGGTATTTTAAAGTGTGTGCTTGCTCTTATATTGCCACCTATTTTTTCAGGTATGGTATGAAAAATTTACCTTGTCAGTCAGTCAGTCAAAAGCATTTATCAAACCTTCACTGTTTGTAGAATTGTTTACCCTGCACTGTGAGGCAATACAAAGGGAATAGAAATTCTACTTATTGCCCTCCAGTAGTTTAGTAGAGGAAGATGGGGCAGTCATTCAATTAATCTAATCAATAGACATTTATTGAAAACCTTTATTATGCAATTCAAATCTCTGCATATTGTGCTTGATATCAGAGACATAACTGGGAATTTGGGTGACTCTTGGGTAGAGGCGGGTTATAATCCAAGATACTCTAAACAGCATATGCTATAGCTGCCTCTGATATAGTATGGGTGTTGGCATAAGACCTGGGAAATGCAGTTTGTAGGCTGTATAGCCAGGTGTAGTATAATTGCAAAATGTCAGGAAAGACAGTTCCAGAAGTGGGGCATGATGGTAATAGAACCTTTGTTTTATTTATTCATTTATTTAGTTTTATTTTGTGTATATGAGGAAGAAGGGGTTCTCCCCTGTCATTTTTTTCTTTATCTTACAATCCTCTTCAGTCCCAAGTAACATTGCTGCAGAATAGCAGGGCAGATGTGTTCCCTGTCCCAAATGTAAGAATCAGAGAGCAGACTAGGTAGCTCTCTTTTAATTATAGTTATACTTGCATCTAATCCTTTACATATACTCAAAGACCCATAGCATCCACATATGACATATTTATCTTGCTTCAAATATACCAGACTTGTTTTCACTTTTGAACCATTTCATTCCCCAAACTATTCTTAACAACAGCCTGGTCTGAACATTTAATTCCCATATTCTATAAATTCTCCTTGGTCCCTATATTTCTAGGATAAAAAATAAACCCTGTATTCATCTTCTAAAATCCCTTATAACTTGGCCTTAATATCCCTTGCTAGCCACATCATACATTAATCTCTTCCCACACTCTATTAACAATCTACTCAAATTGTTTTTTTGTCCTTTGCTATTCTTTACACTTGTCATGCTACTTCCCATTTCTTTGATTTTTCATTGGTTGCCTATTTGACCAGAACTACATTTTTACCTTCCTCTGCCTCACAGAATTTCTTGCTTCAAGACTCAACTGATACAACATCTTAGACAATGAAGTCTTTCCTGACCCCACCTATATAATTGCTGGTGCCCTCCTTGTCTTTACCAATTTCTAACCTTATGTCAGTTAGGTGTAGCTGAGAGTTTTCATGAGTGAAAGAAAACATAGTTAATATTCTTCTAAGGTTTTCAAAATTTGACTTACCACTTGCAATCCAGGCTGTCTGTGTGAAGCCTTTTATCCCAAATGCATACAAATTTATGAAGGTTAAAATAAACCTTGAGAGGTGTCTTATAGAGGAAAATAAGTCACACAAGGACAACATGGGTCCTGATAGGTGCATTTGGAAAGGTAGAGTAAAGCCAAGCCTATAATCCTTGCTACTGGATAGGCTGAGGCTGATGGATCATTGGAGCTTGTGAATTCTGTGCTGCCATAAGACTTAAGTCAATTGTTATGCTCAAACTGAGCCAAGCACCAATATAGTAAGCCCACAAGAGGTGTGTGTGACAGGATGGGGGTGGTGGTCTAGGGATTTGGGAGAGGAATGGAGTTGACCTGCCTAAGGAATAAAAAACCAGGCCAAGGTGTACCAGATAAAATTTTTCATGTAAATCGGCAATGGGATAGGGTCTATGAAGTTATTTTACTTTTTACCTGAGCACAATAGGAAGAAGAGGAAAGGGAGGAGGAGAAAGAAGAGGAGAGGAGGGGTAGGAGGACAAAAAATGATTTCTAGAGGAGAGGCTACAGTAATTTTCTATTTACTTTTCAATCTACTAATAGTTACTGCTTTTCAAAAGTGAAATGGCTCATTCAAAATGAAGTGGATTTTCCATTGTTGGAGACTTTCAAGGAGAGGCTGGATTATTAAGAAATTTGATGGAGGAGATCTCTGTTCAGAAATGTGCTAAAATAGAAAAATGTCTGAGGTCCTTCCTGATTCTGAGATTTTATACTTCTTGTTAGTGTTAGTCTGGATAAAAATAAATAAATACATATTTCCCATGTATAAAATACTGTCAAGAATAATCAGTTCGATCTCATACTTATTACATTGGGAAAATACTTATCTTTAACCTTCAGTCATAGTTGTGTATAATTTACTTGCCCAACACTATGGCAGTCTGAGTTTGAGTAAGGTAGGATGAAAATAAATTTTGTTTTATAAACATATATGCATATACATATATATATATATATACATATATACACATATATACATATTCATACACACATGCATATAGCACCTGTGTACCACACACTATGCTAAGAATTTTACAAGTATTATTTTATTTGATCCTTATAATACTCTTGAAAGGCAGGTGCTATAATTATCCCCATTTTACAACTGATGAAAAGTGAAGTAGAAAGAGGTTCGGTGATTCAAATAGGGCCTCACAGCTAGTGAATGTCTGAGGCCACATATGAACCCAGATCTTCTTGACTCCAGATTATAAAGTATATTACCTAGCTATACCTGGAAATGTGATTGAAATAACAGAGTCAAAATATCTTGACATTATTCAGAGGAACATAATTCATAAAAGATGTTCTCCTCCCTATCCTCTGAATATTTCTTTGTTCTTATTATTCCTGTGTTTTAAAGTGCCTTCACCTAATTTGTCCTTATCTATTGAAATCCTCAGTTCTATTTAAAATCCAGATGATTTGGTTCTTATTGCTTTATACACTGATTTTGCCTTTATTGCATTAGTACTCTCACAACCTAAAATTAGATATATCAATTTATCACCGAATTAAACATGTTATATTGTTTTCATTAAATATGCATATGTATTTATGTATATTATATATATGTGTATATATATATTATTCTTATTTTGACAATTGGATTTTAAGCTCTTTAAAAGAAGAAATCACATAGGATTGTAGGATCACAGATATAAAAGGTTAGGACTTTAGAAATCAGAAAGTTCAGCCTCATACTATATTAGCTCTTTTTGTGTAAACATTCTGCACTTCTTTGTACACCCCATAGTATCTATCACATAATTTGAGAATTTGAAGGCTTCTTAGCAGTCACTTAGTCTAAATCATACTAAAAAATTAAACCTCATTATGCTCTATCTAGCCAGTAGTAAAACAACCTTTCTTTAATATGATGCATACAAACAACTGACAAATTTATAAGAATACAAGGGAATCCACAATTGATAAATGACCAAAGGATATGAACAGATAATTGTCATCGGAAAAAATTAAATTCACTTATAGTCATCTAAAAGGCTCTAAATCACATTGCTTAAAATGCAAATTAAAATAACTCTAAGGTACTATTTCATGCCTATCAAATTGGCTAAGATAACAGGAAAACAATGATCAGTGTTGAAGGGAATGTGAGAAAATTGTGACACTAATGCACTGTTAGTGGAGTTGTGAATTGATTCAACTATTCTGGAGAATGATTTAGAACTACACCAAAAGGACTATCAAACTATATATATACCCTTTAATCCAGCAGTGCCACTATTGGGTCTATATCCCAAGGAAATCATAAAAGAAAGAAAAGTACTCACTTGTGCAAAAATATTTGTAGCAGCTTTTTTGTGATGTCAAGAAAATGGGAATTGAGTGAATGTCCATCAATTGGTAAATGACTTAATAAGTTATGATATTTAAATATAATGGAATATTACTCATATAAGAAATGATGAATCAGCCTTGATTTCAGAAAAGCCTGAAAAGACTTCTATTAACTGATGTTGAGTGAAGAAAGCAGAATCGGAAAACATTGTGCATTATAACAGCAAGGTTTTATGATGATCAGTAATCATACCTAGTAGATGCAGGGAGAGATAGATAAATGACTGATGAAAGACTTAGCTCTTCTCAGCAACTCCAATAGACTTTGGAGGGAAAATGGTATTTATACTCAGAGAAAGAACTTTGGAGACTAAATGTGGATTGGATTATACTCTTCATCTTTTCTTTTTCTTTTTGTTTTTTCCTCATAATTTTTATCTTTTATTCTGATTTTTCTTTCTCAATATGACTCATATGGAACAAAAATGATTGTATATGTATAACCTATAACAGATTGCTTGCTGTCTTGGGGAGGGGAAGATAAGTTAGTAAGGGAGAAAAAAATTCAGAACTCAAAACCTTACAAAAATGAATGTTGAAAACCCTTTACAAGTAATTGGAAAATCTACATTAGAAAAATAGAAAAAATAGCACTTATGTAAGACTTATGATTGAGGCAGTCTGTTCCACTTTGAAATAGCTCAAGTTTTTAGGGGAATTTTCCCTATGTGAAGTCTAAATGTGTCTCTCTGTTCAAATAGTATATCTTTAATTCTTTCCCCACTAGCACTGAAATCAGCCAACTATAGTATTCATTTCTTATCCTTAAAGTCTTTTCTTCACACTAAACATTTCAAGATCCTTCAAATAATAATGCTTATATGATATGAATTTGAGGCTTTTATAATCTGGTTTGGCTACCACTGAATGTTCTCTATATTATGGTACTAAATAATGGAATCCTGGTTACACAACAAGTTCTTCATAAGTAATAACAAATGAATAATAATGTAGAACTTAAAAATAAAAGTTCAATTTTTGTCCTTTTAGTAGTTTACTAGTCATGCCTGAGTCCTGAAATTGCTTTGGGGTTTTCTTGACAAAGATATTTCAGTAGTTTGGCATCTCCAGCTTATTGTGCAGATGAAAAAACTGAGGCAAATAGGGTTAAATGACTTGTCCAAGATCACATAGCTAGTAAGTGTTTGAAGACAGATTTGAATTCAGGAAGATGAGCTTTCCTGACTTCAGGCCCACCACTCTAACCACTGCCCTACCTAACAGCCCAGAAACATAATAGCAAAAATTATACAGAAACAGAAGCCCATTGTGGCTCACAGAACTGCTATGTGATAAGGGAACAGAGGAAAGCATTACTTCAAAAGGGAACAGACTGGTGAACTGTGAGTTTTAACCAATAAATTTAATCTTGGATAAAGTCTCACTAATTCAGAAGGTACCATGCTTAAATTTGGATGCATGCTTTAGTGAGCATAGCTATTACTTGCTGAAAACATAATAATAATAATAATAATTAATAATAATAATAATAATAATAATGAAAGTGGTGATTAGCATTCATATAACACTAAGTTTTGCTACATGTTTTATATATGTTAACTCATTTGAATATAGTATTGTGATACTTAGTCCCATTTTACAGATGAGGAAATTTACTCACAAAGAAATTAAGTGGCTTGTTCAGAGTAACATCTAGTAAATTTGAGAATCATTCAAACACAGATCTTTTGAGTCATGTTTTCTATTTATTTCATCACTTCATTGCCATTTGAAAACAAGAGGAAGTAAAACATTTACATTTATCACAGATTGTGTTATTTGTGTTTCATTGTTAAAGAGAACCAATAAAATTAGAAAGATGATGTTGACTTGAAAGTGAATTCACTAAGCAACTAAATAATAACCACTTCCTAAATAAGTTTATCTTTTTATACTTCATAGCAGAAGTAAACAGAATGTGTACAACTTCTCTCTGCTGTTTCTTAACCTAAACATCAGTGGTTGTAGCTAACAGTGAAATAAAACAATAGCAATCTGAAATGGAAAGAAAATCTGAAATTGAATGTATAGCAGCATATTGCCCCATGTTTGAGGGAAATATTTCTCAACAAGTATCAATAATTATGTAATTCTGCCTGTAGTTTTAATCTATCCCAGGAGTGGAGAGAAGCAGAAGATTATGTCACTAAATATCTAAAGGATTATGTATTTTCCCAGATGATTTTAAAGGACATTACCCTTTTTTAAAGTAGATTATATAAACTTTCTTCAAAGTGTTTTTTTTTTGGAGGTGTCACTATTGCTTTGAAACAACAAATCCAAAAGGAGACCTAGGTCAGGAGACAGAGGGACCCTAGCATAATGTAACTGCTTTTAAAATGACATCTTCCATATGATGTTAGGTTTCCCTAAATGAAGATTTAAATTCTGCTCAGGGCAGCTGAGTTACACACCTGTGATCATTTCCATAGTTCTTCCTCATCCTATGAAATTGTCACCCAATTTGTTCCATATGACAATTCCAAACCCTCAGATCTAGCATCTTACAGTTGTATTAGCAACAATCTGATTTAGGTTTTGCTTTAAAAACTGTTCATTACACATGTTCTGACTGTCTCCAGATAGAAAAGGTAGCATTGTGGATCAACCGAGCCCCCAAATGGGAAGCAATAACTGACAAGACAGAAACAAAATGTCCTTTAAGAGGCAGTTTGCAAACTCTTCCTTGTTTGCTGTCTACTGCCTATTTTTAAATAATGCACAAATCAACTTCAGTACCATGGAAATAATCAACATAGGATCAAAACCTGGAGTTTCTAGTGGAGCACAAATCAAAAGCCCTAGGAATCCAACAGCTGGAGCCTGTCTCATTATTTCTCTGTGCTTTGATGTGCTTTTCAGCCAAGTATCTTAGAGAATTACTTGCAGATATGTCTATCTACAAATTCTACATTGCTTACATATTATAGTTTCCAGCAGAGATAAATACTGTAACTGAGTTCTCATTTTCAAAATAGAAATTTCCCTCCTTTTTTATCTTCTATTAAGCACAGTGTTGTAAATGGCAGAATTGAAAACCAAATGCATCTAATAAGGGAATCAAGTTTGTTATTGACTCTGGGCTGCTAGTTTCCATTAGATCATCCATCATAGTTTTATTATGTGATCAACTGCCTAATTAATTTTGTACTGGGGTATTTAGACAGAATACTGAATGTTTCAGTGGGGTTTTGCTATAATCCTGCACCTGCGGCCTCAGAGATTTCGATAGCCTCCTATCATAAGTTTATACTGTGCCTATAATCACTTCAGCTTTAGTAGGATTCCAGCTATTCAGTTCGCAGAAATATAGAGATATTTAATTTCAGAGGCACCAGAACATTTGCATCTGTGGTTATGTTTCTTTGGACTTTAATCAGATCAAAGTTACTGCAAGATATTAAAAGTGTTAGATACAATATTTTGCACAGACAGTTTTAGCAGATAAATCAGACACTGTTCTGATTTTTCTGTGCTTCTCTGTTAATATGAACAGATGCAATCATGCTATTGTATAAAGTCTCTTGATTGCTAGCATCATTTGATATTGCTACCATTCTGTAGTGATAATTAATGATAATATGATACTCTATATAGCAATAATTAAATATATCTTTGTGTTCTATATTGTACAAATAAATGTCAAAGATTAAGAAATAACTCTCCTCAGTTCATTGAACATTGGGCATTTTGAGATGAATAAGTTAGAAGAGTCTCAAAGGAAAAATTAAGATGTAACAGGCAGTCACTAAGCCAGGCCCTAGCTTATGTGACACACTTTATTTGTCTTGGCTTTTCTATCTTTAGCTTTGGTCTTTATTCAGCAAGATGAAATCTGTATGGTATCTCAAGACAGTTGTATAACAAAATACTAATTAATGGAAAATCCTATATTGCAAATACAAACAAGTGAATACTTATTGTTTATGGTAAGAGTTAACTCTAGTATACTTGAGAAGGAAGTCTCTTTAAGCTTGTCCTTGTCATAGAATTTGGCAGAACTCTGGTATTGGAATGAACTCCTTTAAAACATCATCCCATGGCTAAAACTTGGAATAGAATGTAATATTAATGTGAACTAAGTTAAATAGATTGTGAAAGGCTCTCTCTGGGTCTATCATTAACAAATCAAATTAAATCAATCATCAATCAATCAATCAATAAGCATTACCTGAAAGCAAAGGACTCCATTCAGAAGACTCCATTTTTAATAAGTATCTAAGAGGATGCAGATCCCATAAGAGATACTGACACTCAAAGTAACAATTATTCCTAAGAAAGGGCATCCTATTGGAAGCAGAGAAAAGGTGAACTATCTCAACAATTTGTTTATGCTTTTAGTTAGCTACTGTCACTTATCAGTTAATAATGGAAGGAAAAATATTGCATGGGTGAAAATACTATCACTTCTGAGCTCCCTTTCTGTTAGCAGCCCCTTAGCATTCATGTAGTATAGAAGAAGACCAGGAAAAAAAAAAAAAAAAAAAAACTACATTCAGTTGCAAAAGTTGCAAAAATAAAAATAAAAAAAAATCCTGAATAGCTTCCTAATTCAACTTGAAGCTGAGAACCTCTAGGAACTGGTGGTTTTTCTTCTTGCTTTCCCATATGGTAGGCTTTCCCTTGTTTTCTTGCTCAAATCCTTGAGCATATTTTATTTCAAAAACTTCTCATTAATAAATCTAATTTTCCCAAAGTGTGCTGCTCCTCTTCTCTGGAACTGCTAAGCTTCAAGGCCTAATCTAATCAAGAACTGATTGATATTTAAGATTTGTTACAGAAAACTGTCTGACAGCAATTTTTTACACAACTCTCTCTCTCCAAAGTCTCAGACCTTCCTGGGAGAACCTCGGTTGACCACTGTTTTTTAGGACTGGGGTTATACCAAATTAGCTACAGCTCTCCACAGATATTTTGAGAGGGAACAATGGGAATATGGTTATTTTGTTAAATTTAACCCATTTTAACTTTTAATTATTACTATTATGATAGGACTAGAATGTTATTTGTGTTGACTCGTGAACCATAATTAAAACTATTAGCTAAGCAATGCAGATATAGTAATCAGTCTCATCTCAACAGAAGAGATGAAATTTATATTGGAGAAGTGAAGGACTACAGGTATAGAAAGATGCCTTAGATGTTAACAATGTGTGAGATAGTTTGGCTTAATTGTTTCCCTCCTCCGCCATTTTATTTGAACAAAGGAAGCCTTCCTGTTTAAGGGAATAAGGGAAACATATTCAGAAATGGCAATGATATAAAGACCAAAAGTCATTAATCATTTACCAAAATAAATTTGGCATGAAACTGGGAGTAGGAGTTGGCAGCAAACAATAAAAGATTATGTTTCTTCATTCCTAACCGTGCCAAAGAACAGGGAACCTGAAGCACCATTATCCTCTCACTTTCTTAGACTCACATAGATAGTAAGTAATCAATTAATATTTGGCCAAAAGAATTGGATTTCTCTTTATGTTTCCTGTTAAGATATTTTTTAAAAAGATATAACAATGAAATTAAAAAAAGATTTTGTGAAGGTCAGCTAGATAATGCAATGGATAGAGCGTTAGTTTTGGAATCAGGAGGATTCATCTTCCTGAGTTCCTAAATCCTGGCTTCAGAACCTTACTAGCTGGTATGACCCTGGGCTAGTCACTTTACCCTGTTTGCCTCAGGGCAAACATCTGTAAAAATGAGATGGAGTGAGAAATGCCAAATAATTCCGACATTTCTGCCCTAAATCTCAGAATAGGGTGATAAAGGCTAAGATATGAAAGATATAAATCAACAATAATGACAAGCAATATGATTTACTATTAATATCTCTCTATGAGTTCCTATTTGATTGTTTTTCCCAGTTATAAGTTAAGTATATAGATGTAAGAAAAGAAAGGGAACAAAATCTCATCCAAGCCTAAAGCTTGTTCTTTTGCCTGAGGTATAAACATTTAAGTCCAGAACCAAGGATACAGCTTATGACTCTATTTCAAGACTTGGGATCCAGGAGTAAAGTGCTAAAGGTTAGCATTAATTTTCTCACTGCTAACAATTTTGACACTTCACCTTTAACAATTAGCAGAATCTTCTAAACTGTAATAGTGACTTGCTGTCTAAAGGTCTCTCTGGATACTTATGAAGCTGAAAGTAAGGCTTGTTGCTATTTAGAGCTGACAACCAAATAGAAGGAAGAAAATAGAAGATGGTAGGAGAAAGGTAAGGATCTTTCTCTTTCAACTAATCATACAAATTCTTTTGAACAATCTTGAAACTACTACAGTTAAACTCATTTTACTCTAATGCTCTCCCCACTTCTGCAAGAATCTGATCATTACACGTTATTTTTATACCTAGACAAATAATTTATTTTCTTAATAGATATCTTGGTTAGGAATTATGATTTCTCCTTTTACTTATCAGTGTTTAAAAAAATGGTACATGTTAATTTTCTACATATTATGGCATATTGCCTGTCTTCAAATTCCATCCTACAACATTTGGTTTAATCACAATTGAGGAGTCAGCACAGCTACAGAATCCCAGTTAGCCCAACAATATATTCCAGCGGCTGAACTCTGCTTTTCTAGTCATAAATGAAAGCGGCACTTGCATGGGGACACTTCTTTCTGTTTAAGAAGTGATGTGTGTCATGCATCCAAATGGGCCAATTAAAGTAGTTCCTTTTTTGCCGTAAGCTGCTGACAATCTAGCAAGATATGCTTCCTTTTTCTTGGATGTTAAAAAAAGGAAAGAAAGAAAAAAGAAGAGTTCACACACTCTCTTCTCTTATTCTGATCAGTTGGGGCTGGGGAATTTCTCTGTGTGTTTTAGTCTAAGAAAGTGAGAGGATAATGGCGCTTCAGGTGCCCTGTTCTTTGGGTTGGTCCCATGTCATAGGGAGAGATAAGACTCTTCAAGTAAGAGAGCTCAAGAAGGAAGCATTTGTGCTGACAGGCTCCGGGTGACTTTTTATTCCAATTTACAAAGTAATAGGGTGAAGTGTTTTTATGACACCATGTGTGCCCTATTGGGGCAATAGCATAAGCCTTGATTAGCTCATCAGAGATCAAACTCCTTAACAAGTTACTGACAGATGCAGTTTTAAAACTAGGAACTAGGTCAGGTTTATTACCTACATCAATCCTTTTATATAGTAGGGCAGAGACAGAAAAGGAGAGAGAATGAGAGTGAATGTGTGCACGTGCACAGGATTGAAAATCTCATATTAAAATAAATCTGATTTTTCAAACTTGAAACTTCTTTGTTTACCCTCTTTAAATAGAATATTATTACCCATGATAACAACCATGAAAATACCACTCCTACTTCTGATCTAAAACAGGCACCTTCTCATGCTTTACTTGTCACACTTCCTGAAGACAATCCCTTAAGATGTTTTTATCTGGAATAATGAACACTATTCTTTTGATGGTGATATTTTGGCCAATGAGCTAAGGGAGGTCAGGTGCTGCTTTGATTTTTTAAGGGGAAGTAGGTCTCAATGACTTTTTTTTTTTTTTTTTTACATTCCTTCTCCTTTAGAGAAAATTTGGCCAGCTGGAGATAAAAACAACTTCAGTTATGACCATGGAAGTCCCAAAAGTTTTGATTGTTGTCTAAACTTTTCAGGGAGATGTTCCCATTAAATCATCTTTCCCAGAATTCTGTTACTTTTACTTCTTCTGATATCTTGGCAAGGGAAATATAGATGTAGTGGGTCAGAGATCTTTTCATGGCTAAAATACTGCCTCCTAAGTCATAGGTCTTTGCCACTGACAAAGATAGGAATAAGAATAAATGTGTAGAGAACACTAATCTTTCCTCTTTGACCTATTTTTTCTATAAGTTCATCTGCTAGTAAGCTTAAAAACATCATGGGAGTATCAAACCATAGGAGCTGTAAGCTAGATAAAGTGTCTCTAAAATAGGACTTTGATTTCTAGTCCAGAGAGATTAAAATCGAGAGACTTAATCTTACTCTAGGGACACTGTGTGGCTCTTATTAGCTGGATATGATGACTACAATGAAAGACTTGTCCATCTGTCCTTTTAAAGAAAAAAAAAAATAGCTACTCCATTCTACCTGACTGAAGGTAGTAAGACTAAGCTAATCCTCATCATAATAGTTTTCCAGGTAAGAATTGTCTCACTAGGCATGCAACTGAAAAGCTAGACAAAGAACAAACTTAACCCGCCCAATAAAATACCAAATTATAAATTCTGGAATTCAAGAAGAAATTAATAAAATTGAAATTAAGAAAACTATTGAAGTAATTAATAAAACATAGAGTTGTTTTTGTGAAAAAAACAAAATAGATCAACTTTGGTTAATTTGATTAGAAAAAGAAAAGGAAAAAACCAAATAATTAACCTCAAAAATAAAAAGGGTGAACTTACCACCAATGAAAAAGACATTAAAGCAATAATTAGGAGTTATTTTGCCCAATTATCTGGCAGCAAATCCAACAATCTAACTGAAGTGAATGAATATTTACTAAAATATATATTGCCAGATTAACAGAAGAGGAAATACATTATTTAAATAGTCCCATTTCAGAAAAAGAAATTAAACAAGTCATTAATGAACTCCCTAAGAAAAAAATCACCAAGGTCATATGGATTCATAAGTGAATTCTACCAAACACTTAAAGAACAATTAATTCCAATACTATATAAACTATTTGAAAAACAATAGGAAAAGAAGGATTATTGCCAAATTCCTTCTAAGGCACAAATATGGTATTGGTACCTAAACTAGGAAGAGCTAAAACAGAGAAAGAAAACCACAGGCCGATCTCCTTAATGAATATTGATGCAAAAAATGTAATATAATATTAGAAAAGAGATTATAGAAACTTATCAACAGGATAATACGATATGACTACGTAGAATTTATACCAGGAATGGAAGGGCTGGTTCATTAGTTTATTGTTACCATAATCAGCCGATATATCAATAACAAAGCCAACAGAAATCATATGATAATCTCAATAGATGCAGGAAAAAAAAAAAAAAAAACTTTTTGACAAAATATAGCAACCATTCCTATTAAAGCACAAGAGACATTAGGGATAGGGAGCTTTCCTTAAAAATAAGCAGCAAGTATTATTTGTAATGGAGAGAAGATTGATGCATTACCAATAAGATCAGGAGTGAAACAATGATACTCCTTATCATCACTTCATCACTATTATTCAACATTATAATAGAAATGTTGGCTTTAGCAGTAAAAACAAAAAAAAATTAAAGAATTAGAATAGGCAATGAGAAAATAAAATTATCACTATTTGCAGATAATAGAATGATATATTTAGAGAATGTTAGAAAATTATCCAAAAACCTACCCGAAAAAATTCACAACTTTAACAAAGTTGCAGGATATAAAATAAACCCACACAAATCATTAGCATTTCTATATAATACTGACAAATCCCATCAGCAAGAAATAAAGTGATTCCGTTTTAAATTACTATAGAAAAAATAAAATACTTGAGGCCTGCCAAGAAAAACGTAAGAATTAAATAAACACAATTACAAAACATTTCTCACACAATTAAAACCAGATCTAAACAGGAAAAATATCAATTGTTCATGGGGTAGGCTGAGCCAATATAATAAAAATAACAATTCTACATAAATTGCTAAACTTGTTCAGTGCTATACAAATCAAACTGCCAAAAATTATTTTATAGAACTAGATAACAAAATTAATCGGGAAGAACAAAAAGTCAAGATATCAAGATGGAAAAAAATACAAAGGATGGTGGCTTAGCAGTACTAAACCTAAAACTATATTATAAAGCAGCAGTTATCAAAATTATTTGGTACTAAGAAACAAGAGTAGTGAATCAATAGAATGGATTAAATGCACATGACACAATAATCAAAGCCTATAATAATGTAGTATTTCATAAACCCCCAAATTCCAGTTTCTGGAATAAGAACTCATTATATGACAAAAAATTTTGGGAAAACTAAAAAATATGTCAGAAACTCAGCATAGACCTACATCTCACACTCCAAACCAAAACAAGGTCAAAATGGACACATGATTTGGGCATAAAGGATGATACCATAAACAAATTAGCAGAGCAAGGGATAATTTGCTATCAGATGTTTGGAAATGGGAAGAATTTATGATCAAAGAAGAGCTAGAGAACAGTATAAAAGACAAAACAGACAACTTTGGTTACATTTAATTAAAAAGGTTTTACATAAACAAAACCAATAGAAATAGGATTAAAAGGGAAGTATAAACTTGGAAAAAATCCTTGTGGCTAGTATTTCTGCTAAGCATCTCATTTCATATATATATATGTCATATATATATATATATATATATATCTCAAATTTATAAGAATACGAGTCATTCCCCAATTGATAAACATATGGACAATTTTCAGATGATGAAATAAAAGCCATCTATAGTCATATGAAAAAATGCTCTAAATCACTAATGATTAAAGAAACGCAAATTAAAACAACTCTGAGTACCATCTCACATCTCTTAGATTGGCTAAGATGACAGGAAAAGATAATAATAAATCTTGGAGAGGATGTAGGAACATTGGGACACTAATGCATTGTTGGTGGAATTATGAAATTCTGAAGAACAATCTGGAACTTTGTCCAAAGGGCTAAAAACTGTGTGTTCACTTTGGCCCAGCAGTGCCAATACTGGGTCTGTATTGCAAGGAAATTGAAAATAAGGGGAAAAGGACCACATGTGCCAAAATGTTTGTAGCAGCTCTTTTTGTGGTAACAAAGAATTAGAAAATGAGTAGATGCCCATTAATTGGGGAATAGCTAAATAAGTTATGGTTATATGAAAGCAATGGAACATTATTTTTCTATAAAAATATGAACAAGCTGATTTTAGAAAGGCTTGTAAAGCTTTAAATGTACTGATGCTGAGTAGAACAATCAGAACCAGGAATACGTTATACCTAATAACAGCAAGAATATGTGATGATCAACTCTGAAAGATTTGGTTCTTCTTCAGTGCTTCAGTGATCCAAAACACTCCTAATAGAATTTGGACAGAAAATTCCATCTGCATCCAAAAAAGAATTATGAAGGTTGAATGTAAATCAACACATGCTACACTTTTTGTTCTATTTTTTTCCTCTCCGATGATTTTTCCCTTTTGTTCTGATTTTATTCTCTCAAACATAATTCATTAAAAAATGCGTATTAAAAATAAATTAATTTTAAAAATAATAATAAAAATAATTTGCTCTCTGATGAAAAACTAAGTGACCAGAGTGGAGCAAAACTCCTAACAAAGAGCAATCCTAGTGATTCTGGTGGAGGAACATCCCTTACAAAAATAATCTTTCCAATGATGAAAGGTACTCCCTTATTTTTTTTTTAATCCCATAAAATCCTGCTTTAAATTTCATTAGTGCATGACTGAAACTGTTAATCTCCAAAGTTACTAGTGATCTTTTTATTGCCAAATCCAATAACTTTTCCTAAGTCTTTATTGTCCTTGACCTCTCTGTCCCCTTACACTATTGATCATTCTCTCTGTTGTTGGTCTCTTCTTTTTAGATTTTCACTCTCTCCTAGTTCTTTTCCAACCTATGTGACTATCTGACTGCTTCTTCTTAGTCTTTTTCAATGGATCCTCATCTAGATCATTTCTTATTCTTCTTTCTCCTCCTCCTCTTCCTCCTCATCCTTCTCTTTCTCCTTCTCCTTCTCCTTCTCCTTCTCCATCTCCTTCTCCTCATCATCCTTCTTCTTCTTCTTTTGCTGAGGCAATTGAGGTTAAGTGACTTGTCTGGGGTCATCCAGCTAGGAAGTTTTAAGTGTCTGAGACCAGATTTGAACTGCCCTTAGATCACATCTTCCTTATATTCTGTCTTATGCCTTCTCTTTTCGCTCCATACGATTTCACATCATGATCTCAGTGACATCTGTCAATTTAATTGGTATCTCTATGCTGATTATATTTTTATATTGACCTATCCTGCCCCAGTATCTTCTGACAACAAATTCCACAGCTCCAACTGCCTTTCTAAACCATATCACACTGTGTTCAGTAGATACCTTATACTAAATGTCTTATTATCTTATTATTGTTATTATTATCTTCTCTCCTAAACCATATTCTTTCCTATCTTTCATATTATTCTAGAAGGCAAAACTGTCCTCCCAGACCCTCAAGTTCACAATTTAGGAGTCAGCCTATATTTTTCAATATTTCTCATTGTTGTGAAGATCTATTGTTTTTTATCTTGCAACATCTCTCAAATATTCCTCTTTCTCTCTTCTGACATTTCTAACACTCTAGTTCAAGCCCTCATCATCTCATACTTGGACTACTTAAATACTCTACTGATGAATTTTGGCTGCCTCAAGTCTCTCTCCATTCTAATACATCCTCCAACCATCAAAATGATTTTCCTAAAGTACAGAACTTACCGTCTCATTTCTCCCCACCACTCCATAAACTCCAGTAATTCTCTGTTGCTTTTAACATCAAATACAAAGTGTTCTACTTGTCATTCAAAACCTTTTATAACCTAGCCCCTTTCTATTTTTCCAAGTACCCCTTGCCATGTACTCTTCAATCCAGTCACACTGCCTTTCTTGCTATGAACAAACTGCTATTTCTCAGTTCTAGGCATCTTCTCTAGATGTCACCCATGCCTGAAATATTTTTCCTTCTCTGCTCTGCTTAATGACTTCCCTGGTTTCTTATAAGTTTTGACTAAAATCTCATTTTTTACTGGAAGCTTTTCCCAACCTCCTTAATTCTGGTGCCTTTCCTCTATTAATCTTTTCTAATTTATCCCACTACATAGCTTGCTTTGTACAATTTGTTTACTTTTCATCTCCCTTCTTAAGACGGGGAAGTCCTGAAGAACAGCAACTGTCTTTTACCTTTTTTGTATCCCCTGAATTTTGCACAATGTCTGGCACAAATGTTTATTTATTGATTAATGAATGGATGACATTTATAACAGAAAGACATCAGGGACCCTATCACATTAGAGATATATGTAGTGAGTCCTTTATGAATACTTACTCTTCCAGATGGCGGTATGTTTTTGTTTTTGTTTTTTTTTTTTTTTTTAGTGAATGTGCCCTCCATTTGTGAAGAGTGATGTCATATCATAAATCTTCTTACTGTGCTATATTAAATTTCATTGTTTGGATTGTATCCTCTGACTAGAGAAAAAGTAAACCTGGGGGGGGGCTCAATCAGATTTTTTTTCTTTCAGTACTTCTAGCCTAACAGGTTATTTTAAATCTAGGCTATTCTTCACATATGATAAGGAATTTTTCTAAGTGCTAAAAGGAATTATATTGACAAATAAAACATTTTGTATTTTGAATCTCAAATACATGTATATACAGATGCATATATGTAGCCCCAGAGATGGGAATATATGTATATGTATAATGTCCATACATATAATCACATACTTTTACACATATAGAAATGCATGTGCATACATGATTTACATACATATAGCAGAGACTACCCAGTATAGTAGATAAAGATCTCATACTAGATTCAGAAAAGCCAGGATACAAGTCCTTTTTCTCTTTTGTATTAACTGTGTGAACTTAGGTCAGGTGCTTAGCCCTTTCAGTTACACCAACATTTCTCTAAGACCATAAATTACAGAATATTTACTGATTCGCATTTATAGAGGGACTTCCCTTAGCAGAAATTCTCTACATAAGTGAAATTGTATGCAACCCCAAAAAAAGGGAAGAAAAGAAAAAAAAAAAAAAACATTCACATGCACACACACATACGCACATACACACACACACACACACACACACACACACTCATTTTTGGATTTTGGAAAGAATATCCTGATACTTGAAATTGTTTTACACAACACCTTCAATTAAAAGACAATTTTCTTGACTAGGTTAACAAAAGACAGTTATAAAAAAGCTAAAGGCAATAGTGTTAATATAAATGTGTCCTGAAAAAAGTATGACCCTGAAATAAATTAACAAATTTCTATGTCTATCAACCTTCCTCCAAAGACACATTTAATTCATCTATATCACATACTAGGGGAGATTCATGGTCTGTCTAGAAGCACAGCTTTTGCCAGATTACATCTCAATAGATACCATCCCTTTAGAATAGCGACTGATAGCCAAGAGGGACAGAAGAATTGTTAGAAGTAAAAAGGATGGTGAGGAGGGGGAAGGTAGGGAGTCTTTAGCCCAAAGAAATTCATCTTTCAGGATAACAAATGCTCTTCATTTGGAATTTTCTTTGCATGTGTTTTTTTTTTTTTTTTCCCATGCTTGATTTCAGTTTCAAGGGAATTAAGAAATCTGCACTAGCTTTTATTTATTGTAGAACTAACCATGTGATACTGAAATACTGACTTGCATTTTGACATTTTATCACACCAGCCAAATGTTGGAAGAAATCCTGATAATTGTGTCCAACATTATTCAGAGTCTGATTACCTAGGTCCAATTCTTAGATCAAATGGATCTCTATTTCCTTACTGATCACACCTCTGGGTCATTTCACGGCTCATTGACTCCTGGGCTGGCAAGCAGACAGGCAAAACTAAGTTGGTGCAAGACACATCAGTCAATTAGTTTTGTTCCTGGGCAAAGTTTTATGGGAGACATGGAAGCTACTGACCAAATGAGGTCAAATGTTCTCTGTACAACCTGAGTTTGGTGGTGCTTTGACTTCCCAGAACTTCTGTATTGAGATTTAGGCAACCTAAATGAGAATCAAACACACACACACACACACACACACACACACACACACACACACACACAAACACACACATGCACACACATGCACTCACACACAAATGAATTATACTGTTGATTGATATACTGCTTGTAGTTGACAAACACGCAAAACGATCTTTTATATATGAACTGTTGTTGGCGAATCAACTCTTCCCCTTCTAATAAGAATAATTATTTAACAAGAATGATAATTCTTATTAAATGTACCGATAAAATTATATTTGTATCTAAATACGAATTGATTATTTTCAAAAAGTGGTGTATTTCCATCACGACTTTCATCATTATATCTAGACTAGTTATCCAACATATCCTCTTGGGAGTCTTATCATTAATAGAGTATGCTCCATTCTTTATCACTTAAGTACAATGGCAAGGAAAGAAAAAGAAATATGTAAGTTTAAAATAAAATTAAGGAGTAAAAGACATATCTCTCTGTCCCAATAAGATTATAAAATCAAACAAACAAAAAGAGAGGAAATAATTTCTTGAATTTTCTGTGTAACTAAATAAAGGAGATAATTGGATGAATGAATTCAATGAGTTATTCTTTTTGGAAATCGTCTTTCTCCCTTTTACCTCCCCACCATTTTACCCTTTAATCCACTCTATAAATAGTTGGTTAATTCACTTGCGTCTAGCTTTCAGTTGATGAAAATCACACATAAATCACTTGTGCCTTGCCCAGCCCCTCCTGGATTTGACACTAAAGCTTTGGACTCTGTCCTATTCAGTAAGCAGCAGCACTCCAGATGGGCCTGGGAACCCTGCCATAAGCCTCACTCCCTATCCCAACATGATTTTATGGCCTTCTGCTGGAGCATTATACAGCACTATAGAGTGTATATGACTTTTTTTAGTCAAAATAATAATGACATATGGCACTGCCAACATAACCTCTACCATTTGGGAGAAAACAATTTTCTACTTATTTTCTTAAAACACAGGGCTAAGTGACTGCTTCAGCCTCTGAAATGGACACTGAACACTAATGAGTGCTCACCAATGTTGACCTATTCAAAATGGAAGTCTTACAGTGTGACATTCTGTTTAAGTGGCCTAAATGATAGGACATCAGTCACAGGAGTTTAAAGGTCCGACAAGATGGCAAAACATTATTAATTCAATATCTCTTTAATAGTAAAAGTGTGGCCAGGGGTACCTTCGACAATTTTTTAGGATGTCAGAATACCTAATTGGAGATTAATCCCTAACAACCTTTTAAAACTATTCAGAAGTTTAAATGAAGCCTACAAAAGAAAGAGAGCACCAGTTCAGCTGTGTCATTTACTGCTAATGCTATGGAAAACAATTTGATTCATTACAATGGCAGAGGCACCCATTTTCCTCCTATCTCTAAGTACTCAATTATGCAGCAGTATTCCCTAATAGCTAGAATTGAAAACTGGGATTCCTATGTCCTATATCCAGCTCCCTCACACTTTTTGTGAACAGTAGAAGTTAAAGGTTTGATATCAAAATTTATTGTAAAATTAAAATAAAATTCAACATTGGATAAGTTCAGTGACTAATATAAACTCTGGACAAGATATGAAGAAGCATTATTTTTTGGAAAGAACTGGAGAGAACTATGTATGAAATGTCACATATACAATCAGACACCAGGATTGCATTAATTGGATTTGTTTAATCATTTGTTTTTGTTATTATTACAAGGAAAGGGCCACTTTTTTCAGGGAAGAGAGGCATGATATATATGCAGATGACCAAAAACAAAGGAATCAATATTGTACTAGGAATTATAATAATATAGTGTAATATAATGTAAGGTACTGAACCTAAAAATAGAAAAACCTGGGTTTTAATCTCACCTTAGAAAATTTTCAGTTATGTAACTTTGGGAATGTCAATTAACCTCTCTAGGCTTCTGTTACCTCAAATGTAAAATGAGAGATTAGGATTTAATTATTTTTAAGTCTGTGATCTATACTTTTAGTTCTGTCTGTGATCCTATGGCATAATAAAACTGACTAAAATATCCATAAAAATAATACATTGAGGGAAAAAATATATATGGCTTCAAAACATAGGAATTAAAAATTCAGAAATGAATTTTTTTTTCTGTAATCCCCTATATTCCATCATTGTGGGAATTATGTATCTGTGGGCCTGGAAAAGCAGTTTCTTAGAGAAAACATGATTAGGGCTTGCTTATTGCAAAGTCAGAATAATTCAAAACATTTTGAAAGATCCATTTCACCCATTCTATTCATTATCCCCCAAATTACCACCATTAAAAGTTACTGCTTTAGGTTGAGGCATTGATCCTGAATGACTCCTCTTAAAATACACTCCTTTTTTTTTTTTTTTTTTTTTTTTTGTAGGGAAAATCACATACAACCACAAGCATTATTGTGAAAGAATTTATCAGAACAAGTAGTTTTACAGAGCAGAACCCTGGAGGAATAGAATATAAAACACATAGATGTTAATATAAATCAAGTATTGATAAAGAAAGTAAGACAACTAGTTCAAACCTCAGAAGAACCGAATCTACTCCTAACTTTTCTACTATCTTATGGTGGCCTTGAACATGTTATTGGTTTTCAATTTACTTTTTTGTAAAATGAGTAAATTGAATTAGCTTCTAAAAATTTCTAAGTTCTAATACTAATATTCTATGAGTGTTATTGAAAGGTCTAAAGGATCTGTTTCTGTGAGAGAAGGGGTAGGCAGGTACTTAGGAACTCTAGATAAGTGGGTATAGCATAGAACATTTTCCATTGTAATGTTACAAAATTCTGTAGAGGGAAGAGAGGAAAGGAAGAAGAGAAATGTGTTCCCAACAGAGTGAAAGATAGTGTCAAATGATGGGAGAAAAAGAATCAGAAGATATATTTATTTTTCTGGGACCTTGTTTTGAGTATGATAACTTTGTTAAGATGCTTGTTTTCAGACATTGCTAAAACCTGAATTTCCTAATTATGATTATTCTAGAAGTTGGTTTGCAGGCTAATGCACATTTGCATGAAGATGTACTCTATTTCTTCTTCCAAATTTAATATGGCACTCAAGGTTCTTAAATTATAATTCACATTTCCATATGTGTTATCCAAATGCATTGCTCATTTTGCTTTTAAATAATTACTATATTTTTTTAAATCAGGCATATGAGTTTAATCCAATAACCATCCATTTAATCGAATAACAAAAATAAATTTGAATAAGGAAGTCACTGAGATAATGCTATTCCTGACATGGAGTCTATACAAGTTATTTCAATTGGTTTTCTATTATTAAGATTTTTAACAAATAATTCGCACATATTTTCACCTCTTTGTGAAACATATTAATATTTAATATTTTATCTCTTTTGAGGACTTTAAGGAAAGTTTATATCATGGTCAAATAGAATAACAATATCACATACTATATCCTCCAACGGATTAAAAAGTCATTGCATGATGCACTCAGATTCCAGTTCTTTTTCTGAATACTCTTTCATATTTTATGGAAATGTGTAAAGGAATTGAGATGTTTAAACTAAGGAGGAGCAGACTAGCATCCGAAGCATGCTTGGTCTTTTCAAGTCACTTTTTAGGGGCAGTGGAGTGGTTGGTCACTTAGAAGAAATATTTAACTTATTCTGCTTATCTTCAGAGGACAGATCCAGACTAGCTATGTATAGAAATTGTAAAAAGACAAATTTGGAGCTTAGAGAGCCAGTAGCAATTTGAGCTATCCAAAAGGAGAAGGGATTGCATCAGGATCTCCACAGTTCTCATGTCAAGTTGAATGACTATTTGTTGGCTATGTGGGAAAGATGATTCTTGGCCAGTTATAGGTTGGTCAAGAAAAATTATAAGTATGGTCCCTCCCAACTCTGAATATTTGTGATTCTGTTGCCCTGTTTTTTGAAGACTGTTAGCAGTTTTCTTATTTTATTTTTTAAATTGCACATACAGTGTCCTATTAATTGACTAATGAATTCCAATTCTAAGGATGAATATCAGCAGGAAACCATACACATATTTTTGGGGAAAAAATCAAACAAAAATCAATTCCAGGAAAGCAAAATATTTTCAACATTTTTGGTTTAAGCAGTCAATAATTCAGAGTGAATAATAAGCATAATTAAAGTTTATTTGGATTTTTATTTTTGTGGAGAGAAAAAATATTGTTTGTAAAAAAGTACACTAATATAAAATTTCTTTTAGAAGATTTACCTTGCCTTCAATCTGAAAAATAGTCTAAAATAGCCATGTAATACATTTTAAAATTGACTCATTTCTCATAATGCTGAAATTTGTGTTTATATTCAGCCATATTACTTGTTGTATATATGAACTATTTCTCCTACTCATAGCTCTTTGTAGGAACGGAAATAAGAACTTTTAAGGATGTATATATTTAGTAAATTTTATAATAACTTCTAAAAGATAATGAAGTAGTACCTGGGAAACAATAGCTTTGGGGATTTAATTGGCTTCTTTTGCCTTTCCTCTCCCCTGCCTGCTCAAGGCAGCCTCAAAACACATTTAATTTTCCTTGCAGAAACCTTAAAAATATTGATGGAACAGTTGGGTCTGAAATACTATCATGAAATTAAATATAACTAGTGGATTGTTATTTGCTTTTGATCCAAGCTTACAATGTCAATAGAAATAGAAAGCCTGGACTTGTAGTAATGTAATATAATTTAAAAAACAAAGGGGAGCTAGATGGCATAGTTGATAGAGCACCAGCCCTAACTCAGGAGGACTTGAGTTCATATATGGTCTTAACACTTAACACTTACTAGCTGTGTGACTGTGGACAAGTCACTTAACTCCGATTATGTAAAAAAAAAAAAAAAAAAAAAGTCAAAAAGTTTGAAAATCGCTTTGATACTTAATAAATTTGAAATCTCTCAGTTTCTTTGTTTATAAAATATGGCTTATGTTGCTTAAACTTCCTACCTTAGAGTGTTGTTTTGGGAAAACAAATTGTAAATTTTGAAATATTATATAATTTAAATTATGACTATTAATATTAATAGGAATGATGCTTATGCACACCCATAGAAAATATAGTGTCCTATGTTAAAGGGCTATGGATTTAGGGGAGTAAGATTAATCTTTTTGTTATTTAGTTGTTCAGTCATGTCCAACTCCTCTTGAGGCCATTTGGAATTTTCTTAGAAAAGACAGTGGAAAAGTTTGCCATTTCTTTCTCCAGTTCATTTTATAGATGATGAACTGAGGTAAACAAGGTTAAGTGACTCATTCAGGGTCACACAGATAGGGAGTATTTGAAGCAAGATTTGAACTCAGGAAGATGAGTCTTCTAACTTTAAGCCTGACACTCTCAATTGTGCCACCCATTTGTCCAAAGACTAGACTAACTCCCTTATCATCTTCATCATTATCATGAAGTATTTGTTTACCACTTGTTATGTGCCAAAAATTGACTTAAGTACTCATTTTATATAAAGGGAAAATGAGGCTCAGAATTGTTTAGGGATTTATCTTGGGCCTATGGTCATACTAATCCTCTCAATCTCTCTAGTTAGCAAAGTTGTTTGTTTCTTTGTTTTTTTCTTTTCTTCCCTCCCCCGAGACAAGTCTGACTCTTTGCAATCCCATTTGGGGTAAAGATATAACAATGATTTGCCATTTTATTCATCAATCATTTTACAGATAAGGGATTGAAGCAAAATTTGCATAGGGTCACTTGCCTAATCTTGAGTCTGAATTCAAACTCAGAAATATGAATCTTCCTGATTCCATGCCCAACACCTTATCCATGGTGCTACCACTATATTACAAAGGTGCATCTATTAAATAAATCTCATAGTCTCTAGGGGAGCTCCTTGTGTTCTTATTCAGAACCAAATTTCTTTCATGAACAATTCTAATAAGCATTATTGTTTGAATTCAAAGTACATTACAAGCAGAGAGAAAGAGGGAAAGGGGAAGAGGGAGAGGGAGAAGGGGGAGAGAGAGAGAGACAGAGAGAGAGAAAGAGAGAGGAGAAGATATATTGCAAGAGGCAGAGATTCTAATAGTAGCAAAAAGTAATTCCTGAAAATCTTAAAGCAGAGAAATTATACAAATAGATAAGAAGAGATACCTGCTTCTTAAGCTTAATACTCTGAATCTATTCACAAAAGGTCAGAGTATTCCATATATCTCATTGAACTGAGACAATTGTATTAAAACATTAAACAACATGGAACATTTAAAATAATGACTATGAGTTACCAAAATAAGTTTAAATTTTGTTGAGCACTTTAAGAAGGCAGGAGGGATGTGATACAGTTAAGAATAATGCCTGTTTAAAAAATTAGTTAATTTTTGTTAAGCTTTTATCATTTAAATAATAAACTTCATGAAAGAGAAAACCTGGGTTTAAAGCAGGCCTGATAACATTTCTAATACTTGCTTTGAAATTCAAGTGTAAAATATTTTGCAAACTTGAGCTATAAAAAAATGGCATTATTATTATGTAATATTCTTCTCTAAAATGTAATGTTCTCTGGGACCAGGTTTCTTGTGGGGCTTCTGGGAGCAGCCTTCATTTCAGTTCAGTAATCACAAGTGCAGCCAGGGATTAAAGTCCAAAACCTTTATTACCTCCTTCAAAGTTTTATGGGGCTCGGGTAGTTTTCTGGAGGCCTTCTAGATCTTGATTTTAGTGTTCTCCACAGGAGAGCCTGACACCACTTCTCTGTCTTCCTTAATTCTGCCCAACTACCTTCTCAGGCTTCTGAATCTCCCAGACTGCAAGAGTTTGTGCTTCAGCCTCCATCCACAACAAAGATGGAAGATGGAACGAATCTGTCTTAGCCACAGAGAGTTTCACTTGCCTTTCTGGCCCTTATAGCTCTTTCTTACATGCTCCAAACTGAGTATATGCCAATCATTATATCACTAGGAAACCATTATTTACTGTAGGATTAAATCAGTGCTAAACTAGATTTAACCATTGTCTCCTCAATTCCACTTACTTAGCACCTTGTTTCAAGTTCTTTATATTTCAAGTTATTTATATAAAATATTAACTTACATGGAACAGCCAATTACCTGATAATGTTATATAAATGGAATAGTGATACACATAGAAATAAAAAAGTCTTATATGTTAGATATCTAAAGAAAGCCAAAATCTCAAGATAACCAAAAATTACTTTCTAGTAAAGGACTGATAAGCTCTTCATTGATGCAAATTAGTAACAATTATCTAATTGGATGGTAAAGAGATTAAAAGTTAGCAATTGAATTATTATTATTATTATTATTATTGTTATTATTATTTTGCTTATCATAATGGCAAAGTCTTGAGGAAGCAATTCTGACATGTGTGTTTCATTGTTCCATATGGAAAATACTTCTTACTGTTTTGTAAACAAGATTCTCTGGTTTTTGCATAATGGAAGAGAAGGACTCCAGGACAGTATATAAAAAAATTTGACAATGGAGAAGTTGGATTCTGCATTTGACACTTATTAGTTGTGTGACCTTGAGTCATTTATTCTCCATGGCTTTCAGTTTCCTCATTTACAAAATGAGAAAATTGGACTCAATGGCCCCTTATGTCCCTCTTAGTTCTGGTTCTATAATTTTATGGTTTTATGATTCAAAACACACAATGTTACCCCCTCCTTTACATCAACATGTTACAAATAGTTAGGAAGTATCAGGCTGATTGATTGTGAGCAATAGAAAATTTCCAAGGTTTTAGAGTTTAGTTGGGATGGTAATGATAAAATAGCTGCATAAGTGCCTGTGAGAACATCAGCCACAGCCATATAAAATGCCTTATTGCAGCAGAAATGCCACTGTATGGCTGAATATAGATTGGAGTATGGATGCTGTTAGGAGCACTGATTTTCCTTTGGAAATCTGTGTTGTGTTGATGCTGTGGAACCACTAGGTAAAGTTTTTGGTAAAATATAGAAAAGGTATTCTCTCAGTTTTAAGTGCTCTTGTTTCTGGTAATAAATCTATGAGTTCAGGTTTCATTGTAATGTTGTTGTTTAGGAGATACATGTGTCGTCTCTGTCCCCCCAACTCTCTCTAATACTGCTGCATGTGAACAGATCACATTCTTTAGGAGTAGAGTGATGTGGATATTAGTTGAAGATATAGATTCCAAAGGTTCCCCAATGTTTTGGCATAATCATTTTCTTAACAACTATAGGAAAGACACTATTTTCATTAATGTTTTCTTTGTGAGCCTGAACCTTTATTTGAAGAGCCGCATGGAGCTTGCCTTCCTCCTTTACTTTTCCTACTAAAGACCAAGGACTTTGCCTGATCCTGACTCTGATTGATCCTGAGGCCTTCCAGAGAGCTAGACCAGACATTAAAAAAGTGTTCATTTACCCCACAAAAGATATCCCTCTCTCCCCCCTCTCAAACACACACACACACACACACACACACACACACACACACACACACACACACACACATACACACATACAAGATGAACCACATCTTTTTAAAGGCTAGTCTGTGTATTGGATCAAATTTTGAATATATCTTGTAAACAATTCTACATGTACATGTTGCCTCTCTATTTGAAAGGTAACCTTTTGATGGTAGAAATTATTTTTAATAATTGTTGTATGTGTTCCCAGTGGCTTCCCTCAAGTTCCAGCTATAATTACATCATTTGTAAGGTGTCTCATCTAATCTCCCATAATCCTATGACCTTCATTGTATTGATTATCTCCAATTTATCCAGTATATAACTTGTTTGCATATAGTTGTCTGTATGTTGTTTTTCCCAATTTGCTTAGAAAAACTGGAGAGCAAGCATTGTCTTTTGCTTTTATTTGTATATTCAGTTCTTAACTTAGTGTTTGACACATTGTAGGTACTGAATAAATGCTTATTGCCTTGATTATATTATTGGTACTGTCTGTAACTGTGTATTTCAAGACTGATTGACTGGTTGTATCTTTTTAAATGTTCAATGACATTTTAAAAAGTGAATTAAAATAATCAGATTTTGAATTTTAATAATTTTTGACATGATAATTGGAGGTAACCTTGAGTGCCAAAAAAGCAAAGTTGAAAGAATAATAGCTTAATTGTCTCACCCTAGTTATCATTTTAAGGATAGACAACAATGGAGATATTTAAAATCCATATTTAGTTATGAGCCACTTGGATAGATTATTGTTGGACTCAGGCCAGCATAATCCTTCCTGGGCCCCTTTGCAATGAAGCAAATATAGCAAAAGCCATTTGCTAATATTTTCAAGAGCTCAATCTTTAATCTATTATGTGTTTTATTTCCCCACTTGTACTATTCTTTGGGGGGCAGAGAGGATTTACATTGTTTTTTTTTCCTATCCTTTTATTATTTCATCTAGACTCTTAGATGCTGAAAGACCATAATGCAATATAAAGAACTTCAGATTTGGAGTCTGAGGACCTGGATTTAAATCTTATCACTGTTGCTTAATACCTGATAGAATGTAATTTTTTTTTGTTTCCCTCAGACTCAGTTTACTGTAATTTGAAAACTGTAATACACAATCTTTAAAGTCCTTTACAGATAAAAATATATGATCTTATGATTACATGAATTTATTATATAAGAAAGTTTTAAAGCTATTTAATATATCCATTCATATACTCTGATCTAGTGGGCACAAGGGACAGGGTAATGGAAACTCATGCAAGGCAATCCCACATAGATTACTTGAATGTTAGAGAATTCTTTCATGACCCCAACAAAAAGAGAACAGTAAACAGCAGTTTTATTTCCATAGTGATTTTAAGACTATTGGGTGAACCAGAATGTGAGAACTGAAGAGAATGGTTATTTGCTTGTGTGTGTGTGTGTGTGTGTGTGTGTGTGTGTGTGTGTGTGTGTGTGTGTTTTACTGAAATGCCATCATTTAGAACTCATAAACATATAAATAATGAACATCTCTATACTGGATTTATATTTCAATATTTTCCTATACTTTTAGCTATTTTTGACTCCTCTTTCCTTCACATTGAGCTTTAGCTAAAATGAAATATTTTTTCTTCTATAACCCACCTAGAACTAATTCCTCTCTTAAATGACTGCCACAGTTTCTGTACATGTTCTCCTGACATTATGCGTTAACAAGTAAAATTTCAAGCTATGCAGCACCTACCACCCACTCTTTTCCCTTCACTTCATCAGTGATGCTGGTGCAGTTTTCCTTTACCCCCCTTCTGTTGCTTAAAGACCATGTTCTTATTAAATTCACAGGTTTTGCATTGCTTTCATATAATTGTTACACTTCTCATTTAAAAAAAAAAAAAAAAAACTCTCTCCTATCTATCTACCAGTAATTATTTAGTCTACCACAACAACTTTAACTATTGATCTTTTTGTCTTCAATGTGCCTCCTATCTTTATCTAGTAATTCTCAGTTGATTTGTGTCTTCTCTCACAATTTCTGAAAAAACAACAACAACAACAACAACCGGTTTTCAATTAATATACATCCACCTCCAACTAATAATAATGAAACACACACACACACATACAGTCACATACAAGCACCTATTCACTAAAGAATGCTACTTAGGTTTTTAATCACCACATGCTTGTTCTGAATTGCATTGTTCTGCATCATATCATGCTGCTAGATTATAAACTCCACAGGGCAAAGTCTTTGTTTGCTGTGCCCTGACTATTGTTCAATGTAGTGCAAATTGATAGCTCTATAGGAAAAAAAAAAACAAAAAAAAAACAAACAATGACTTTTTCCATGTATTTCAATTTTAATTGTCAAATGGGAC
The DNA here is from genome assembly GCF_048593235.1 of Sminthopsis crassicaudata. Lineage (NCBI taxonomy): Eukaryota > Metazoa > Chordata > Mammalia > Dasyuromorphia > Dasyuridae > Sminthopsis > Sminthopsis crassicaudata. Next base: position 418,096,514 of record NC_133618.1, on the reverse strand, counting down.
TGTTAAAAATAAAAGCATAATTCACACTTTTCAGGGGTAAATTTTATTATTTCTTTTTAACTTAAGTACAAAATGAAAAAAGAGAAAAATGTCCATGCACACAGTGGAACATAAGAGAGGATTCAATATAAAATGATAAATTTCCATTTTAAGAAAACCTGTATAATAAATTCTACACATTGTTTTCAAAGCTGCCCAGCTTTGCTTACTTAAAAGTTTTCTTTTGGTCTCAGCTGCACACTTTTTCCTTTATTTTCCCCCTCTTTCTTTTTCCACACCATTCTAAAGAAGGCTATAATTAAGTTTATCTATAAATACATATCGTACACACATATAAACTCAAATCCATATATGTAAGACTATACTATATTACTTCTACTTGTCATCTGTTTCTCTGAAGGCATATAGAATCTCTCCTCAAAAGTACAAGTAATTCCATGTTTTTTCTAATCAACCAACTCATCATTTCCAATACTAGAGCAATATCCAACTTAATCACATCCTATCTGAGAGATTATCTATGAAATTCACACACCACACACATACACACACACACATACACACACACATACACACACACACAATTTTCTGGCACTCCTCTTCTTGGCTATATAGATTTTATTTATACAAGAAAAAAATTTAAAATAATAAAATTACTTATTTTATACTTCAATAGTGCTCTTATCTTATAATGTAGTTGAAAGGCTGATAACTGCTAAATCTGCTTCCTTTACATCTTTTGCCCTGGGTTTCTTAAAGTTCCTGACCTTTTTTTCTTTTATATGTATTTTGTTATATAATTTTTCTAACTCAGTAAGATAATTTTTAGTAATTTAATTGGATGACATTGAATAAAAAAGATTAGTTAGGTAAGATTTTCATTTAAAAAATTACATTGGCTTTACCTAACCATGAATAATAAATATTACTTTATTTAGATCTGACTTTATTTGTATAAAAATTGTTTTATGCTTATGTTCATATGGTTTGTTTTCACAGGTATACATTCAGTTATTTTATACTGTCCAGTTATTTTAAATGGAAAAATACTGAATAACATGGATGACATTTATTGTAGTTTCCCTTTCTTTTGATTAAATCTATTTTAACTTTAACTTTTTCTGAGAGCATGATTATCATCCCTACCTTTGTTCTAAAATTTTGTGTGTATTGCTCATTTTATAGCATTCCTTGAAAGCAACATATTATTAAATTCAAAATTCTTATCTACTATCAGTTTCTATTTTATGGGTAAATTCACCTCATTCACTTTCTAAGCTAAAACTACTTATTGTATGTTTTCCTTCTTCCTATTTTTGCTCACTATCCTTCTCACCCCAGTCATATCTCTTCTTATTCCTCTACTTTATTTCTCCCTACTAAACTTCCCTACTATTCTTTTTCCTACACACTCCTCCAATAGTCCCTACCTTATCCTCCCTTCCCTCCCTCTTGTACATTTTCCCTTTTTTTCTTACTGTATTTAGAAAACATATAGATAAATAGATAGATATTTTTCATCTTTAACCTAATTCTTCTTTTTTTTTTTTTTTTGGCTGAGACAATTGGGGTTAAGTGACTTGCCCAGGGTCACACAGCTAGGAAATGTTAAGTGTATGAGACTAGATTTGAATTCAGGTTCTCCTGACTTCAGGGCTGATGCTCTATCCAATCAGCCACTTAGCTGCCCCATCTTTAACCCAATCTTGATAAGAGTAAGGTTTCATTACTAACTGCTCCCTCCTTATTTCTTCTATTTTATTTTTTTTCTTTTATGTCTCATTTTCATGAGCTTATTCTTGTTTCTCTTCCTACACAATATTATTTTTTTTCAGGATCACCTCATCATACACAGCTCAGCCCAAGCCAGTTTTTTCAAACTGCATAGTGATGATAGTCATAAGAGTATTTCACATATAAAAAGCAAACAATTTGACTTTATTGAGCCTCTTATAATTCATCCTTAACATTTACCTTATATTTCTTTAGGTCAAATTTTCCCTTAAATTATACTGTTCTTCCCCCGCCACCCCCAACCAAATACCTGAAAGTCAATAAATTTCCTTTTTTTTTTTTTTCCCATTCAGGATTTTAGTTAACCTTGTTGGGTAAGTTATCTTTAATTGTAACTCCATCTCTTTTTTTCTGTGAAATATAGTATTCCAAGACCTTTGGAATCATAGTAACTGCTGTGTCTTGAGTAACCCTTATTGTGGCTCCAGGGTATTTAAATTGTTTGTTCCCCCTTGTGGTTTCCAATATTTTCTCCTTGACTTTGTAGCATTTTTTTTCCTGTAAGGAAAGTTTTCCTCCTGGTATCTTTTTCAAATGGTAATCAGAAGATTTTTTTCTATGTCTATTTTGCCTTCTTCTTCCAGACATTCAGGTCAATTTCCCTCTATATTCTTGTAATATTGCATCAATATTCTTCTTTTTTTTAATCATAATTTTCAGGCAATCCAACTATTATATTATTTCTTTAATCTGTTCTCCAGGTCAATTGCTTTTCTGATGAGATGTGTCACATTCTCTCCTATTTCCTTCATTCTTTTGATTTTGTTTTTATTATTTCTTTTTTTTTTTCTTTTTTTTAATTATAACTTTTTACTTACAAGATACATGCATGGGTAATTTTCAGCATTGACCCTTGCAAAACTTTCCATTACAACTTTTCCCCTCCTTTCCCCCACCCCCTCCCCTAGATGGCAGGTAGACCAATACATGTTAAATGTGTTAAAGTTATATATGTTAAATACAATATATGTATACATATCTATACAGTTATTTGCTGCACAATACTTAGAAAAAAGGTAAAATTAACCTGAGAAGGAAAACAGAAATGCAAGCAGACAAAAACAGAGGGATTGGAAATGCTATGTAGTGGTTCACATTCATTTCCAGAGTTCTTGTGCTGGGGATAGCTGGTTTTATTCATTATTGAACAAATGGAACTGATTTGGTTCATCTTATTGTTGAAGAGAGCCACGTCTATCAGAATTGATCATCATATAATATTGTTGTTGAAGTACATAGTGATCTCCTAGTCCCACTCATTTCACTCAGTATCAGTTCATGTAAGTAAGTCTCTCCAAGCTTTTCTGAAATCATACTGCTGGTGATTTTGTACAGAACAATAATATTCTATAACATTCATATACCACAATTTATTCAGCCATTCTCCAATTGAAGGGCATCCATTCAATTTCCAGTTTCTAGCCACTACAAAAATGGCTGCCACAAACATTTTTGCATGTACAGTTCCCTTTCCCTTCTTTAAGATCTCTTTGGGATATAAGCCCAGTAGTAACACTGCTGGATAAAAGGGAATGCACAGTTTGATAACTTTTTGAGGATAGTTCCAAATTGCTCTCCAGAATGGCTGGATGCATTCACAATTCTACCAGCAATGTATCAGTGTCTCAGTTTTCCCACATCCCCTCCGACATTCAGCATTATCTTTTCCTGTCATCTTAGCCAATCTGAGAGGTATATAGTGGTATCTCAGAGTTGTCTTCTCTGATTAATAATGACTTGGAGCATCTTTTCACCTGAAAATTGTCTGTTCATATTCTTTGACCATTTATCAATTGGAGAATGGCTTGATTTCTTATAAATTAGAATCAATTCTCTATATATTTTGGAAATGAGGCCTTTATCAGAACCTTTGGCTGTAAAAAATGTTTTCCCAATTTATTGCTTCCCTTCTAATCTTGTCTGTATTAGTTTTGTTTGTACAAAAGTTTTTAATTTGATGTGATCAAAATTTTCTATTTTGTGATCAATAATGATCTCAGGTTTTTCTTTGTCCATAAATTCTTTCCTCCTCCACAGGTCTAAGAGGTAAATTATCCTATGTTCTTCTAATTTATTTATAATCTCATTTTTTTGCCTAGATCATGAACTCATTTTAACCTTATCTTGGTGTACAGTGTTAAGTGTGGGTCAATGCCTAGTTTCCGCCATACTAATTTCCAATTTTCCCAGCAATTTTTGTCAAATGGTAAATTATCTTATCCCTAAACTTGGGGTCTTTGGGTTTGTCAAACACTAGATTACTAAAGTTACTGACTATTTTGTCCTTTGAAACTAACCTATTCCACTGATCAACTAGTATATTTCTTAGCCAAATAGACTAAAGATACTTAAGAAACTTTAACCAAAGAAACTTAAAAGTTTTATAATATAGTTTTAGATCTGGTACAGCTAGGCCACCTTCATTTGATTTTTTTTTTTCATTAGCTCCCTTTAAAGTCTTGACCTTTTGTTCTTCCAGATGAATTTTGTTATTTTTTCTAGGTCATTAAAATAGTTTTTTGGGAGTCTGATTGGTATAGCACTAAATAAATAGATCAGTTTAGGTAGTATTATCATCTTTATTATATTTGCTTGCCCTATCTAAGAGCATTTAATATTTTTCCAATTGGTTAGATCTGACTTTGTGTGGAATGTGTTTTGCAGTTTTGTTCATATAGTTTCTGACTTTCCCTTGGCAGATAGAGTCCCAGATATTTTATTCTATTGACAGTTACTTTAAAAAATTTCTCTTTGTAACTCTAACTATTGGATTTTGTTAGTATATATAAGAATGCTGATGATTTATGTGGGCTTATTTTGTATTCTGCAACTTTGCTAAAGTTGTGGATTATTTCTAAAAGCTTTTTAGTAGAATCTCTGGGGTTTGCAAATACCATCATATCATCTGCAAAGAGTGATAATTTGGTTTCCTCATTACCTACTCTAATTCTTTTAATCTCTTTCTCAACTCTTATTGCCAAAGCTAGCATTTCTAATACAATATTGAATAGTAATGGTGATAGTTGGCAACCTTGTTTCACTCCTGATTTTATTGGGAATAGTTCCAGTTTATCCTCATTACATATAATGCTTACTGATGGTTTTAAATAGTTGCTACTGATTATTTTAAGGAAAAATCCACTTATTCCTATACTCTCTAGAATTTTTAATAGGAATGGGTGTTGGATTCTATCAAATGCTTTTTCTGCATATGGTTTTTGTTAATTTGGTTATTGATATAGTCAATTATGCTAATAGTTTTCCTAATATTGAACTAGCCCTGCATTCCTGGTGTAAATCCTACTTGGTCATGGTATATTATCCTGGGGATGATTTTCTGCAATCTTTTTGCTAATATTTTACTTAAGATTTTTCCATCAATATTCATTAGAGAGATTGGTCTGTAATTTTCTTCTCTGTTTTCAACCTACCTTGTTTAGGTATCAGTACCATGTCTGTGTTGTAAAAGGAATTTGTTAGGAGTCCTTCATTCCCTATTTTTTCAAATAGTTTATATAACATTGGGGCTAATTGTTCTTTAAATATTTGGCAGAATTCATGTGTAAATCCATCTGGTCCTGGGGATTTTTCCTTAGGGAATTGATTAATACCTTGTTCTATTTATTTTTTCTAAAATGGGACTATTTAAGCAATTTACTTCCTCCTCTGTTAATCTAGGCAGCCTATATTTTTTTAAGGTAGTCATCCATTTCACTTAGGTTATCAAATTTATGGCATAAAGTTAGGCAAAGTAACTCCTAATTATTATTCTAATTTCCTCTTCATTGGTGGAAACTTCTCCCTTTTCATTTTTAAGACTAACAATTTAATTTTCTGCTTTCCTTTTTCTAATGATTTACCAAAAATTTATCTATTTTGTTGATTTTTTTCATAAAACCAACTCTTAGTTTTATTTACTAATTCAATAGTTTTTTTTTTTTACTTTCAATTTTATTAATTTCTCTTTTTGATTTTAGAATTTCAAGTTTAGTATTTGATTGGGGGTTTTAATTTGCCCTTTTTCTAGCTTTTTAAGTTGCAAGCCCAATTCATATATCTTTCCTTTCTCTATTTTATTCAACTAGGCCTCTAGTGATAGAAAATTTCCCCTTATTACCACTTTGACTGCATCCCACAAATTTTGGTATGTTGCCTCATTATTGTCATTCTTTTGGGTGAAATTATTAATTGTGTTTATAATTTGCTGTTTCACCCAATCATTCTTTAAGATGAGATTATTTAGTTTCCAATTACTTTTTAGTCTATTTACCCCTAGCTTTTTATTGAATGTAGTTTTTATTGCATCATGATCTGAAAAGAATGAATTTACTATTTCTGCCTTTCTGCATTTAATTTCGAGGTCTGTATGTCCTAATATATGGTCAGTTTTTATATAGGTTCCATGAATTGCTGAGAAGAAAGTGTACTCCATTCTGTTTCTATTCACTTTTTTCCAGAGATCTATCATAACTAACTTTTCTAATATTCTATTTACCTCTTTAAGTTCTCTCTTATTTGTTTCCTTTTAATTTTAATTTTTATTATTTTTTTTTTTTTAATTTTTTGCTGAGACAATTCGGGTTAAATGACTTGCACAGAGTTACAGCTAGGAAGTGTTAAGTATCTGAGGGCAGATTTGAACTCAGATCCTCCTGACTTCAGGGCTGGTACTCTATCCACTGTGCCACCTAGCTGCCCCATCTCTTATTTGTTTTGTGGTTTGATTTATCTAATGCTCAGAATGCAAGGTTGAGATCTCCCACTATTATAGTTTTGCTGTCTATTTCTTCTTGTGACTCTCTTAACTTCTTTAGGAAGTTAGAAACTATACCACTTGGTGCATATATGTTTAGCATTGATATTTCTTCATTGTCGATACTACTGTTCAGCAAGATATACTTTCCTTCCTTATCTCTATCAATTAGATCAGTTTTTGCTTTTGCTTGATCTGAGATAAGGATGGCTACTCTTGCTTTTTTTTTTTTTTTAACTTCATCTGAAGCATAATAGATTCTGCTCCAGCCTTTTACCTTTACTCTGTATGTGTCACCCTGCTTTAAATGTTTTTCCTGTATTATAGGATTCTGGTTTTTGATCTAGTCTGCTATCCATTTCATCCCATTCACATTTATGGTTAAAATTACTAATTTTGTATTTCCTGCCATCTTATTATCCCCAGATTATGCTTTTCTTTTTATTTCCCCTCTTAACTGCTCCCCAGTATTAAACTATGGGCACCACTTGCCTCACGCAGCTCTCCCTCTTTAGAATCCCTCCCACTCCCCCTTGGAGTCTCTTCCCCTTTCTTATTCCCTTGTTTTTTCTGTATTCCTTTCTATTTAACCTACTCTTTTCCTTTTCCCTTTTCTTCTCCCACTTTTTAATGAGATGAGAGAAGTTTCTCGGTAAACCAAATACATATAATATTTTCTCTTTAAGCCAAATCTGATGAGAGTAAGATTCACATAATGTTCCTCCCTCTCCCTTAATTCCCTCAGACATGATAGGTTTCCCTTGCCTCCTCATGAGATGCAATTTCCCTGTTTTTATCTTGCCTTTTCCTTTTTTTCTGATACAATCCCCTTTCCACTTCTAATTACGCTTTTTTTGTATTATAACAGTAAAATCAAATTATATACTTGCTCTTTATGTATGCCCATAACAGAAATACAGTTCTCAAGAGTTCTCTTTATCTTTTATGCTACTCTTCAATCATATATTTGGGGGTCAAATTTTTTGTTTAGCTCTGGTTTTTTCATTAGGAATAAATGGAATTCACTTGTTTCATTGAATGTCCATCTTCTTTCCTGGAAGAAAATGCTCAGCTTAGCTGTGTAGTTTATTCTTGGCTGCATTCCAAGTTCTTTTGCCTTTTGCAATATCAGATTCCAAGCCCTTCAATCCTTTAATGTGGAAGCTGCTAGATCCTGAGTGATCATTATTGTGGCTCTTTGGTATTTGAATTTTTTTTTCTGGCTTCTTGTAATATTTTTTCCTTAGTTTGATAGTTCTGAAATTTAGCTTCAATATTCCTTAGAGTTTTTTATTTTGCAGTCTCTTTCAGAAGGTGTTCAATGAATTCTTTCAATGCCTATTTTACCTTCTGATTTTACTACCTCTGGGGAGTTCTCTTTGATGATTTCCTGTAAAATAGTTTCTAGGCTCTTTTTTTCATCATACTTTTCAGGAAATCCAGTAATCATCAGATTATCTCTCCAAGATCTATTTTCCAGTATTGTTGTTTTTCTAAGTTGATATTTAACATTTTTTTCTATTTTTTCTTCTTCATTTTTTTTGGTTCTGCTTGATTGACTCTATGGCTCAATAAACCATTCATTTCTATTTGTTCAGTTTTGATTTTTAATGAGTTATTTTCTTTATAACTTTTAAAAATTATTTTTGTATATATCCAATTCAGTTTTTAAAGTGTTGTTTTGTTCTATGGAATTTTTTCCATTTCATTAATCTTTTTTTTTTTTTTTTAGTAAGTTATTCACAATTCCTACTTTCCTGGGAGTTCATTATCTTTTCCATTTCACAAACTCTGTTTCCCTGGGAGTTCTGTACCCTTTCCAATCCACATTTCAGGAAGTTGCTTTCTTTTTCCACTTTATCAAAGAATTATATGCCTTTTTTCCACTCTCTCGCAGAGCTTCTCTTTCTTTTCCCCATTTTTCTTCTAGCTCTCTTTTAAGATCTTTTATAATTTCTTTTAGGAGAGCCTCATATGATGGGGACAGGCTATATCCCCATTTGAAGTTTTGTTTGGAGACTGCTGTTAGTCTCCTCAGGGTTGGAAATCTGCTCTCTTTCTGCATAGAAGCTATCTATAGTTAGAGTTTGCTTTGCTTTTTTACTCATTTTTTAAAAAGTTCTTGGGGTCTGCCTTCAGGACAAGGATGTTACCACTTTCCCCTAAAGAACAGGGACAGATGGACAGTAACAGACTACAAAGAGCAATCAAAGTGCCATTGCCTTGGGAAAATCCTCCCCCAGTGGAAGTGTGACTGACCTGGGAAGAGCCCCATGCTACAGAATGCAGCTGGGCAGCTTCGCTGTGGTCTATGTTGAGTTACTCCTGGGTAATGGGTAGGTGTGGCCAGGTCCTGTTAAACTCTGGCATTTGGGGGTATACTCTATCTTTTGCGTTTGTGTAACTTCTCTGCTGATCTACTGTTTTGCAACTGAAGCAGAGCAGCCAACCTGTGATAGAGTCCTCTCTGCAAATTCTCCACCTGCCAAGACCACTCCTAGCCCCCATTCAGCATGCTTTGCCTTCCATGTTCTGAATCCCTGCCTGCATTGGCCTCTTCCCACCCAATCAACACAGATCTTTTCTGGTGATCTTCCAGGTTATCTTCTTCAGACAATTTGTTGTACTCCCAATATTTGTGGATTGTACCAGTCAAGCATTATTTCAGAAGTTGAATTTGGTAATCTGTAAGTGAAGGTAGAAGGGAGCTCAGAATGAAGTGTGTGTCCTCTCTGCTATCTTGGCTCTGCCTCTTTTATTATTTCTTAGTATTTTAGAAGGTCATTAGCTTTATTTTGCCAAAATCTAGTTTTCAATGAATTATTTTCTTCCTTAAATTTTTGATTCTCTTTTAAATTGGTTGATTTCCTTTCCATGATTTTCTTAGAATAAGCAAAACAAGAAGTGTTTTGTTTTTTTATTTTCCTAAATTTTTTCTTTCTAATTGTTTCTAATTTTTCTAATCTCTCTAATTTGATTAAAGTCTTTTTAAGTTCTTCCAAGAATTTTTTTTTTGTGCTTCTGACTATTTGACATTTCTCATTGGAAAAGGAGTGACTTTTGGGGTTGTTGTTGTTGTTTTGCTTTGTTATCTTCTTTTGAATATGAATTTGTCCCCAGAGTAGGAATCAGGCCATCACACAATCAGAAAAATGACAATTTCTAAGATTGAGGCTCTGACCAATCCACTGTCCACATGGTTTATTGTTTATTGATTTTGCAGGCATTTTGAAGGTATTTGCATTTCATTTAGCTTGAACCTTTGTATCTAGAGGTTGGTTCTTTGCTGGAATTTTCTCATGTTGTTTTAGGAGAACAACTGCTAACTTTTGTTTATTCCCTATGTTCTATATTCCCTTTGTATTTTTTTTTTTTTGGAGGAAATTTGAAGTGAGGGAGTGTTGTACAAACTCATCTGACTCACTTTCCCATTCCAGAGCCACATGAATCCAGTGGCAAGATACTGATCAAGACAATTGTAAGTGGTCTTGGATACAATGAGAAACTTTAGCCTTTTTAAGTTAAGGTCTTCAACAGGACTCAGTTTTACTGAGCTGCACTCACATTAATTGATTAAAGTTAGGTTGCAACTTATCAAGCATCTCCTCTTTCATCTAGTCCAAGATTAAAAAAAAAAAAAAATCTAAGTAAATAAATCCAGGAGGGGAAGACCTCAGGTTTCTGCTTTGACCAGAAATTTCAAATACGATTTGTACGATCAGCATTATTCTAAAATAGACTATAATCAGCAGCAGGGATAGTGTTCATTCATCTAGATATCTCTAGCTTTTTCACATATTTCTGTGTACATATATGTTCATATACAAATAGATCCTATAAACAATTTTTACTAATTTAAGGAAATTAAAAATAGCGATTAATGAAATTCTTCAGTTTTTTAGTATTTAAACTATTTACCTAACATTAACCATAGTAAAGATCAGATGAAAGTATTATCTTATATTTCTGAATTTCATAACCTACAAAATAAAGTTTGTATTTAGTGGTCACATTTTTATAAAGACTTCAGAAATCATGGATATTTCAAACTATAGATTGATAAATATTAATATAAAACATAATAACAAACAATACTAGTTAATAAATGGACCCAAGTTACTACTCAAGGCTTTTCTAATATTATTTATAATTAGAGTATATTTAAAACCCTATCTAGTGACCTTGGGGAATATATTTTAGGATTTTATGTTGAAATTGTAGATGTGGATTTTAAACATTAACATGGATTAGTGAGAAAAATACACAGGATTAGAAGAAAAACCAAACAAGGCTTTAATTCTATTGCCAATCAAGTATGGTCTTGAGCAAGTTAAGTTGCTTTATTTTTCTAGGTCTCAGTTTTCACTTCTGTAAAATGAAGCAACTGGCCTAAATGATCTCTAAGGTCCCTTCATGCTGTAAAATTTTTACTCTAAAGTTGTGTTTACTTGGGTTTTATTTTATTTTGTTTTCCCAAGGATTTCTTAGCAGCTGTAAGGAATGAATTAAGCTTACTTACATGAACGCACATACACACTTCATTGTTTCTGTGAGATCTATAACTCAGGGATGATTTCCCAACTGCACATCAACACATTCACAAAGACGCAGAAAAAAATTTCCCTGAACAAGTGTTGGGGTAGGGAGCTATAATAAGTAGCAGTGTTTGACACAAAGAATAAATTAGGTCTCTTAAGACCACTGAATCACTAAATAACTACCCCTGGCATGTCCTATAAACCCCTGGAGGGTCGTCTAAATTGTTGCTAAGTTGATGTTGTTGTTGTTTTTCACACAGGCTAATGGATGCTAATTCAGAAAGCAAATAGCTATGGAGGTATTAAGCTTCTCCAACAAGTCTGGTAACTATTCTGGGAACTTGCAGTGCTCACAAATTTATTTCATACTAAGTCATTTCTCTTCTTCTTTTTTTTTTTTTTTCAAAGAGAATTTTATACAACTTGCCCTTACCTATTTTACATATATGGCATTTTTCTTAGCATTAAAGTGATGTATTTAGAAAGGTTCCTTTAAAAGCCATTCTGAAGAACAGCCTGCCACACTCTCCTACTAGCTGCTAGAGATGCAATGATGCTTGTTTTAATGTGGCTCTTCTAACAGCTTGTTGAGATACGGAGCAGAGGGAAAGTGTAAACATTATTAAAAATAGTTTATAGTGCCAAGTGAAATGAAGCAAATGCCAACAATTCTCCAAAAGTAGCATAAAGTTCACAGAGAATGTGTATTGCTGTATTTACACTCTTTCTTTACTACTACTCATTATGATTCACACACTAGCCATGTGATCTCTTCAGTTGAGTTCTCACACACTAGCCATGTGATCTCTTCAGTTGAGTTCTAAATAGTTACCTCTGTCTAGGAATAGCAGGGATAATCTATCAAAGAATATATCAAAAGCAAGTTGGTAAGACTCAATTGATCAGTCAGTGACTATTTTGCCCTGAGATGTTAGATTAATATATTCCTTCAGTGTCCTACTTCTGAAAATGAATTAATTTTATAATGATTATGATATTATATTATATATAATATATATTATGATATATAATATTATAATGAATAATTCTGAAAATAACTTACTTAAACAATGTTTTGTTTATGAAGTCCAGATCTAATTTAATATTTTAATATTAAATATAATAATATAATTTTTAAATTATTTTTTTAATATAATTTTTAAAAAATTCAACAAAGCAACAAAAAAGTGATTTAAAAAAATGATTGCTAATACCATCTGACAAAAGCTTAAGAAAAAATACCAGTATGAGTACTGGTTCCTGTGAAAAAGGAGAAACATAAGGATTTCTGAGAAATCAGATCACTTTAAATATTATCACTGGCTCTATAATTTGTAACAATTTCTGTTTTTTGCAGTTGGAAAAATTAAGCCACAGGGCCATTTGAGACAATAGACAATATCTAAGTCCTTGGAATTCTCTGTTTGAATACTTTGCACATAGTCATCTTGAGGAAACATTGAACCTTCATTTCTGCTACCCATGAATTTCAATGTGTGCCCTCTGGCATCTGGGAGGTTTGAAGTTATTGTACAGAGCAAGCAAGAATTCATTCTTTTGCAAGGATGGGAAATATTGGAGTTGTTTTCCTTATCAACAGGATTCATATTTGCCTTCTCTAAGGAGTTTGAATGTTGGTTTTTCATTGTTCAAATTGGTTTCCTCTTTGTTAATCCAGTGACAAACACTAATAGACAATGACTGGAGGTGATTGTGCTATTTTGATTTTCCCCTTCTTGCCATAGGATCCAAGAGATAAAAGAAAGTTCCTGAGGTTGCAGAATACAACTTTGGATGGCTCATTATAAAAACTCCACAAAGAAGTAGGAAATCTTGCCCTATGCATTTTCAATGATACTTCATTCTTAAAACTAAAGGCATAGCTGTTCTAATTTGCTACATATGTATCCATCATATGCTGCTCTCTAGCTAAAATAATGAGATAAAGTGGAAGCTAACTTGATTATATGTTTCTTGAGGGCAGGGACCAATTTATGAACTTTCATAATCCCTATAGTGCATAGTTCAGTCTTGGAAATACAAGTATGCACTCAACAAATATTGGCTGATTAGTAAATGTCAGGGTTATTCCATGGTATTTACAAGTCATTTTGCAAGAATCACACTATTTTCTTATAAATTCATTAACATATTTATTATACTGGTACAAGTCTAAATACTATTGGAATAAAAAAGAAGCAAAAAATGGAGTCCCAACTCTTAAAAAGGTTATAGTCAAGTTGGAAGATAAGACATAAATCCAACAACATTAAATAAGCATTAAACTACAGAATTTAAATAACAGTATGGTAATGATCTTGCAATGTTCCTGCTTTCTCTCTTCAACAAGTTATAAGTATATTTATCTAATCACATGCTATAACCTTGAGTACAAAGTAAGATTCTTGTCCAATAGGAGAAATTTTGTCTTTTTTTATCATTAGTGTCTACCATAGTCTTTCCTTCATAGCAGGTGTACCTGTTAAATTAGAATAGATAATAAGGATATGAACTATGCCATACATCACGTGACTGATTATCAAATAAATTGTTTTGAAAATAAATAGACTATTTCAAGAGAATGGTAAGGTGACGATGGGGTAAAGTTATTTAGGAAAAGTCCATAAAGAAAGTGGGGTTACAGCAAGAGCTGAAATGATGTACAAGACTTAGATAGCTTCAAAAATAATTCCAAGTTAGGAGGAATAGCATGGAGAAGACAAAAAGGCTACAGAGATGCAGCATGTCTAGGAAATAATTATATATATATATATATATATATATATATATTTATACAGGAAATATATGTTTCCTGTATATGTTCCTTTCATATTGTAGTATGAACAATGTAAATTTTCTATTCAGATGTGTTGAATGATAGAGTGCTAGATCTAGAGTCTGAAATGCCTGAGTTCAAATCCTACCTGAGACTCTCACTAAATTTAGGACAAGGGCAAATCCCTTAATCTGTATATATAGCATTTTTCTCATATGTAAAATGTAATAATTAGGACCTATTTCCTAGAATTGTTGTGAGTTTTAAATGAGATAATATTTGTAAAAAAAAAATTATAAAATTTAAAGAACAATGTAAATGCTAGCTATTATAATTGTTGTCTTCTCATTTCTCAAGAGGCAACCTAGTGCTACTGAGAGAGCCTCTTGCCAGGCCAAGAGCAGCATAAGGATACTAGGCAGATACAAAAATGTCTTATGGAGACATTTTTGGAGGAAAGGAAGATGAAGGATGGATGGGGGTAGAAAGAACACTAAAAGCAAAACACACTTCATGCCATCCCTTTTGTACTATTAGTTTATTTTGCTCCTCAAAAATGGTATTTTCATAGATTACACACTTTTTTTGTTATTTTTATTGAATTTAATTTATTTTAAGTCAGTTTATAAGCATTTATTCAGCACTCCCTATATGCCAGGCATTATGATAAGTGTTAGGGATGCAAAGAAAGGCAAAAACAGTCATTGCTTTTAAGGAGTTTATAGTTTAATATAAGAGGTAACATGAAAACAGGTAGGGACAAACAAGATGTATAAATGATTAGTGGGAGCTAATCAAAAGAGGAAAGCTACTGGCATTAAGAGGGAATCATGAAAAGCTTCTCATATAATTAAGGTTTTCAGCTGAGTTTTGAAGGAAGCAAAAGGAAACAGGACACAAAAATGAGGAGAAAGAATTATGTTACTTCTTCCCTTGAAGCATTCCATGCAACAAAGAAAAACTTCAAGAACACTTGCTCAACCCCTCTTAATTCCAGTATTTTTCTGGTTTTAATTATCTCCAATTTTTCTGTATGTAACTTGATTTGTATATATTTGCATTGTTTCCCCTCTTAGATTATAAATTCTTTAAAGTCAGGGGCTATTTTTTTTTTAATCTTTTCTTTTGTATCCTTCTGCTTACATAGTATCTGACATATAGAAGACATTTATTGATTTACATAGTATCTGACATATAGAAGGCATTTATTGATTAAGTTAAACCAATGACTATAGCAATATTTTGTAGCTCTCCTATGTTACCTCTATATATATAAATAGGAAGGAAAGGTATTTCAACATCTGCTATCTGGAAGCAAGCCTGATCCTAGTAGTTGCTCAGAATTCAGTTAATGTACAGTGTTTTCACTTCTCTTATTGTAATCATTGTTATATTTTTCACCTGGTTCTGTTTACTTAACTATTAGTTTACAAAAGTATAGGCTATGTGTGGGGGGAGGGGAATAGGAAGGGAAGGGAGGATTGGGATAATCATGCCTCAGGTAATGTAACCAATGGAAGTGATGATTCCTTATTGAAGGTAATCACAGAATCAATCTACAAATATAATTAAGTTCTGAGCCCTAATAATTTTATCATGTGACAATTCTTATCACAAAATTTAAAATAGGTATTAAGGAATTTGTGTTACTCCATCACAATGTGTGAATAAGTCTTTAATCAATTATAGAAGATTATAGTGCTTTAGTCATTGAATGGCCCTGATGACATCTTGTAATTAGATGAAAAGATATGATATACCCCTAGATCTATGTATGTTAATTTCAATCAAGTTGTGATACAGTTTAGTGATGGCTCATTCAAATGATAAAGAGCTGTTCTAAGTTCAGGAGTTAAGGACTCTAGTGGGGCAGAGGATTTGCAGCTTCAAGTAAAATGCCATGTATAGACTTGAAAAGGAAAATCAAACCATAGCATGCTAGGAATTGTGAGTTATTCCACTTTCATTCATGTGCCTCACTATCATCATACTTCAGATTTTAGAACACTGTTCTATGGAATAGTATGTATTTGGAAAAAGCAATTACATCAGTGGCAGCTTCAGAGATAGAGTTTTAGAAGAATAGTGTCACATAGCTACCCTAAGACTTTAAGAATATTAGTTAGATATACTCTGAGCACCCCAAATTGTGAATATATATGTTGGTTAGTGAGTGGTCTTAAAGGAATCATTGTTTTTATCTTCCAAATATTCTCTAAATTCTTCACACTTTTCATCTTAAAAAGATAATATTTTACTATATTAATATAATCCAACAAGATGGTTCAATAGAACAACCAGTGGGACTGGAGTCAAGAAGATTTATGTGAGTTTATAACAGAAATTACCCCAATAGATCCAGAAAAAGCATTGGCAAAATACAATGCTAAATTTATAGTAAAATCAGTAGAGAGCATGGGCATAAATTGAGTTTTCCTTAAAATAATAAGCAGCATCTGTCTAAAACATCAGCAAGCATTATATATAATAGAGATATGCTAGAAGCATTTCCAATAAGATCAGGGGTAAAACAAGAACATCCATTATCATTACTATTATTCAATATTGCACTAAAAATGTTATCTTTAATAATAAAAGAAGAAGAAAGAAATTGAAGGAATTATATTAGGTAATAAGAAAATGAAATTATCACTCTTTGCACAAAATAGATACTGAACAAAATAGATACTTGAAAACTATGCTAGCAAAGTTGCAGTATATAAAATAAACCCAAATAAATCAGTAGCATTGCCATATATTAGCAACAAATCTCAACAGAGATAGAAAGAGAAATCACATTTAAAATAATTGTAGACTATGAAATATTTGGAAGTTTACTTGCCAAGATAAAAACAATTAGGCAGTATAATTTGCTCATAGATAGGCTGAGCTAATATAAAACATGACATTTTTATCTAAATGAGTTTACTGATTCAATGTCATATTAATCAAACTGCCAAAAATATTTTATAGCACTAGAAAAAAATAACAAAATTCATCTGGAAAAACAAAAGGTCAAGAATATCAAGAGAATTAATGAAAAAACAAAGCAAAGGAAGTTTGCCTAGACATATCAGATCTAAAACTATATTATAAAGCATTACTCACCAATACCATTTGATACTGGCTTAAAAAAAATAAAGTGGTGGATCACTGGAATACGTTAAGTACACAAGATACAATATTCAATAACAGAAAATAATACATTGTTTGAAAACCCAAAGACTCTTGCTTATGAGATAAGAATTTACTATTTGACAAGAGTTGATAGAAAACTGGAAAATAGCATGGCAGAAATTAGACATACAACAGCATCTCATAGTCAATACCAAGATTATAAGTTGAAATGGGTTCAAGATTTCTATATAAAGGGTGATAACATAAACAAATTAGAAGAGCAAAGGACAATTTACTTGTCAGAGCTTTGAGAAGGGAGGAATTTATGACCAAAGAATAACTGGAGAACACTATGAAATAAAAAATGGTTAATTTCAATTACATTAAATTTTTTAAATTAATTTTATAATTATAACATGTTTTTTTGACAGTACATATGCATAGGTAATTTTTTACAACATTATCCCTTGTACTCCCTTCTGTACCAAATTTTTCCCCTCCTTCCCTCCACCTCCTCCTCTAGATGGCAGGCATTCCCATACATATTAAATATTTTATAGTATATCCTAGGTGCAATATATATGTGCAGAATGGAATTTTGTTGTTGTTGTTGTTGCAAAGGAAGAATTGTATTCAGAAGGTAAAAATAATCTGGGGAGAAAAACAAAAAAATGCTAACAGTTTACACTCATCTCCCAGTGTTCCTTTTCTGGATATAGCTGATTCTGTCTATCTCAATTACATTAAATTACAAAGGTTTTGCACAAATAAAATCAGTGCAGCTAAGATTAAAATAAGGGAAGCAGAAAACTGGAGGCGGGGCAGATTTGCAGCCCAGTTTGTTTTTTTTTTTTTTTATAAAGGTCTCATTTCTAAAATATATAGTGAGCTAACTAAATTTATAAGATTACAAACTATTCTTCGATTGATAAGTCGTCAAATATAAACAGGCAGTTTTGCAATGAAGAAATTAAATCTATCTAGAATCATATGAAAAAGTTCTCTAAATAAATATTGATTAGAGAAATACAGATTAAAACAATTCTGAGGTACTACTTCACACGTCTCAGATTGGCTAAAATGACAGAACGAGATAATGATAAATGTTGGAAGGCATGTAGGAAAACACTAATGCATTGTTGGTGGAATTGTGAAATGATTCAATTATTCTAGAGAGCAGTATGGAACTATTATTAAATTGGACCTACCCTTTAATTCAGTAATGTCACTACTGGGTATGTATTCCAAAGAGATCATAAAAGAGGAAACAGGACCCACATGAACAAAAAATATTTGTAGCGGTTCTTTTTATAGTCGTAAGGAATTGGAAATAGAGTGCTTGCACATCAGTTGAGGAATAGCTGAATAAGTTATGATACATGGATCTAATAAAATGTTTTGTTCTATAAGAAATGAAGAGCGAGTTGATTTAAGAAAAACCTGGAACAACTTACATGTACTGATCCTCAGTAAAGAGACCAGAATCAAGAAAATACTATACATAGTCATAACAAGATTATGTAGTGATTAACTATGATAGACCTTTAAGCTCTTTTCATCAACAGTGATCCAAAACAATCCCAATAGACTTTGGATGGAAAATGCCATCCGTATCCAGAAAGAGAGAACTATGAAGACTAAATGCCAATTTAAACATATTATTTTCACAGTTTTTGTTTTTTTTTTTTCTTTCTTGTGTTTTTTCAACCTTTCTTCTGATTTTTCTCTCAAAACATAACACATATGAAACTATATTAATAATAATGGTACATATATAACTATCTTGGTGAAGGGAAAAGTAAGGGAGAGAGGGAGAAAAGAAACTCAAAATATTACAAAAATGAATGCTGAAAACTATTTTTACATATAATTAGAAAAAATAAAATACCGCTGAGAAAAAAAGATTTGAATTTAAATCTGACCCCACACACTTACTACTGAGGGAATTAATTTTAATGATGCATTATTTACTTATTAATATTAATTTGTAATTTTCCCTTCTCTATTTAAAATCCCTACTTTTTAATTTAGCTCATTAAAACAACAACAACAACAACAACAACAACAACAACAACAACAACAACAACTTCTTCCAAAAATTGACTGAAGA
Source organism: Sminthopsis crassicaudata (assembly GCF_048593235.1). Taxonomy (NCBI): domain Eukaryota; kingdom Metazoa; phylum Chordata; class Mammalia; order Dasyuromorphia; family Dasyuridae; genus Sminthopsis; species Sminthopsis crassicaudata. The sequence continues at coordinate 418,077,426 of NC_133618.1, read as the reverse complement.
ATGTCCTCACATTCTAGTATCTCCCAGGGCCTATGAACCTCTCTTTTTATCCCATAAACAGAACCAGATTTAAGTTGTCTGTTCTGCCAAGGGTCACCCTTGTGTCTTTGCTTTTCCAATTAAAGGTTTGGGTTTAACTGGTCTACAAAGGAGAACGAGAACCAGAAAATTCCTGATTGGAGTTGTTTTCCTTGCCCTGAATACTAGAGGTAGCCTGAATTTCATGACTATGCCACATTCTTAGCTTGTTCTCCTCCTCCCACCAAGGAAGGGTTGAGAGTTTTCAGCCTACCTCCTCATTAAATGTCCCTCAATTATGGTAGTCTTTTGCTTATCAGGGGAAGTCTAAGGAATTTGCTATCAGAAAGGCAGATATGGATTTATAATAGTCTGAGACATTCCCATGACATCTTTGGTTAGCAAGAGAAACAATTGGCATTGGTTTACTAATTACTTGCAACTCTTATTAGTAAACTGATAAATCATATCCAGAACTTTGTCTCTTAGAATTTATTTTTTCCAAGTCCAACAAATTAGTAAACTTTTATTAAGCATTTATTATGTTCTGAGAATTATGAACTTGGAACATAATAAATGACCAATAATGGACCAATGTAAAGAATCAATTACTTAACTGCAAGATGAGAGAGACTTGGTATGTCAATTGTTCATGTGAAAATGATTTGAGCGTATTGGGGAAGTAACCTGTTCAATGAGTGAAGAATATGACATGACATTCTATAAAGTTAGCAGGGTTTTTAAATGCGTCATAGATCCAAAGTGTTTAGAAGAAGGGTTCTACCTTTTTTATGTCATGTATTCCCTCTTTGGTAGTCTGATGAAACCTATATATGAACCTCTCTCAGAACGATGTTTTTAATTTCATAAAATAAAGCAATAGCATTACAAATCAAATTGAGGGTTAATGGAAATTAAACATGTAATTGCTATCTTTCTCCAAGTTCCTGGATACTCTGAAATCTATCCATATAACCTTTGTGGATCCAAGTTAAGAAGCCCTCATACAGAGTAATACTGTAATGTGCTCTAGTTAAATCATATCTGACATATTCTAGTTATTGAGAAAATCAAATTATAGATAGATATACTTTTGCAGATATTTAAATACTATATAAGGTATCACAAAAGGCTTAGTGAAATTTTAAGCTATTAAAGCTTACACTCAGTGGAAATAATAATAATATTGTTTTTAATATTATTTTACAAAAAATTATTATGAGCATTTTGTTATATATTAACATATGTATACAATACAAGATATACACATATATAATATATACACATATATAATATACACATATATAATATACACATACAAGATACAAAGTAATGGGTCAAAAGGTATAAACAATTTACCGATTTTTTTTTTTTTTGGAAAAGTCTAAATTGTTTTAGATTTAGTCACAAGTCACTGATTTTTTTCAAAAATAGTTAAAACCCTGCAAGAGAACTAGTGTGTTATATTGATCTTCTGAGTCAATCCATTAACAATGGAGTCTAGATTTCTGTGATTCTTTTTCATGATTTCTGTCCATTTAAAAACCATTTAATCCTTTTCTGTTCTATATCAGACACTAATCTAAGTCTGCCATCCTTGTGATTATTGTGAGGAGCATGATGGAAAAGTAAGAGGTGAATTATTGCAAATCTATCCCAAAGTGCACTCTGCTGAAAGAAAATAGCCAGCTTCATCATTATATAAAAAGACAGTTCATTACTGTTCTGTGACTTCACTTCTCATATTCTAATTTTGCAAGAAACAAAAAAAAAAAAAATTGAAAGATATACCAAAAAAAAAAAAACAACCCTATATTGACCTCTTTTCTTATACATGGAGAGATATATACATTTTTCTCTTTGTACAAACTAGAAAAGTTTGTAATGACATTCTATGCTCTGATTTAGGTTGGAGATTGAAGAACATATTTTAAATATCATATATACTATTTCTGATTTTTGACCACATTTTAGAACTTTCAGTAGATATTCTTATAGAATATTACTCTGTGGAAATAGATGAGAAAGGTAGAGAGACAGTCTGTGATAATGGAATTGCAGTAAAGGAGTTAGTAGAGGAGACTTGGAGACATTAAGACCTGAGTTCAAATCCTACTTCTGCTACTTACTAGTTTTTGACCTTAGATAAGTGTCTGTATTTCAGTCAACTCTCTGGGTTGTATGTAATAAATCATATAGGTTAGGATTTACATTGATGCTACTTTTCCTCACTGATAAAATCACAAATCTGTCACCTCTCTAGTACCACAAGTCAAGCCATTGAAACATAAACATCCCACTTTCCTTTATGATGCTTTTCTGGGGTCCTGAAGCTATAAAGGTGAAACAAAAAACTTCATGGTGATTATTCAGATGATTTATAATGAAGATTAAATAGCTACCTATAATGTCATGATCTCAGAGATTTAGAAAACTCTTCCCATAACCCCTGTACTTAGGAAAAACAACAATGTTTTCTTGATTAAATTTAGAAATACCCTAAGTTTCACCACTAGCAATTGATTCTTTTGTCAGAATGTATAAATTGTGGGAAAGAATGTGTGGTATGTGAGATATAGATAACATGAATTGATAGCAAACCCCAAGGAGCTGTCCAAAGTTGAAAATCCAACACAAATATATCTAGCTGACCCCACTAGCCCAAGAGGAGGTTTCATATTACACTGATATCATATAAACACTTAACCATATACTCCATTCCTGTTGCCACTGAGAGATCTCCTAGCTTTTCAATCCCAGTTGTTTCACTTATGAAAGATGAACAGCAAAGTAAAATGTGAGTCACTTACCATGAAGTTTGATGAATATTAGTTATTACTATTTCAGTTTTTCTAAGCTTTATCATAGATCTTAAATTGTTAAACATGGACCTTTCTCTGGATAGAAAAATGTCTTTTCAACTGTGTAATTTAAAAATCTAGTGTTTCACTTAGCAGATTCTAATAGCAATCAAGTCATGACAACAAGCACTGATTAAGCACCTACTAATATGCTGATATAAAGAAAAAATTTCTTGATCTTAAGATATTCACATTCTAAAAAGGGAAACATATGAAAATATCCAAGCAACTGTATATAAGCAAGAAATATGTAAATATATATATGTGTGTGTGATATATATACATAATCAAATGTGTATATACATATGTCTATTACAGACATAAAAGCAACTACATAGAAATAAGATATACATACATATCTATGCAAGGAATTACATACAAACAAAATAAGTGTATATGTAATATTCAAATTTCTCAAAATATTCAATTTCTCCAATTTCATATTACATATTACATATGAAATTGGAGAAATTGAAAGTGATCTCAGAGGAAATTATTATGAAGAATTATCACAATGTTCTTCAAGTAAGATTAACTTTTACTTTTAAATTGACATATGAATGTAGGATTTTTAAAATAATAGAACTATAATTATTAATTTTGACATATTAATCTAATTTATTTTAATATAAATTTGTGCCATTGAAAAATCAAGTTAATGTTTAGAAGGGTTATTAAAACTTAACAGGAAGGAAAATTTCACCAAGATAAACTATAGAGGCATTTAAAATAATACAATTCCATAAAAAAGAAAATTATATTCAGAGAAAATCTAAAATTTTAGCCACTCTACCATCTTGAAGGCATTTAAAGAAATGTCTTGACAAATGTCTCCTGGAATTTCCTTTAGTGCATTCCATCAGTCTCATGAGGAATACTTATATGACCTCATAGCTTTCCAGATAAATAAGGAAAACAGAATGTTCCATTTATTTTCATAATTATAATATTTTACTAGCATGCTTTTTTCAATTGATATATTTGAATGTTTTAGTGATATTGATATTTTAACAATTTTAGCTTGACAATGAACTTGTCATGCCATAGTTCCAAATTTGATAGTCATAACACAATGGAAGAACACAGTTGTTTATTCTTTGTTTTCAAAAATGATCAATGATATTACAAAGTTATATCTAGAAATGAGTATGAATTACGTTTAAGTGAGACAGAGTTGCACAAAGTCATTAATGTTACTATTCTCCGTAGCCATTGAAGTCCAATGGCAAGATAAAAGTCAGGACAAGTGACAATGGCTGGGATGCAGCAGACAACTTTGGCATCTTTGATGTCTGACCAAGCTCTAAGCTTTTTAGAACACCTGCTTCATGCCTGATACAACAAATTGTTCTCATCCGTCCATTCTATCACTGGGGGAAATCTTCACAAGATTGAGGTAATAATACCCCTAAATCACTGATGAATTTAGAGCCTGTCAGTTACTTTCACTTTGGTTAAACCTGTCTGCCAAGATGGTTTTACTAAGGTATGGCCACTGTAAATGCTACAGCTTCTTGGAGGCTCAGGTGAAAGTTAGGTGAGAGATGAACACCAAAAGTGGATAAACAGCTAGGCAAACCCTCAAACTATAGGTTCTAGTCTTACTAATATATACCTCTTTATGGGAAACAGTATGATTAAAAAAAATAAAATTTTTAGATTAGAATATTGGACCAGATATAAGATAAAATTTAATAATTAATTATACATGTAAAATATTGCTCATGCCCTAAAAATATCATTTCATAAGTTATAGGAAATGAATAGCTTGACATCATTTAATCTGGAAAAGATATAGGAGTTAAGTCTTTTTAAAAATTTAGTTATTTTTAATACACATTGCTTTATGAATAATGTTGGGAGAGAAAAATCAGAAACAAAAGGGAAAAACCAATGGGAAGAAAACAAAACAGAAAGAAGTGAACCTAGTATGTGCTGATTTACATTAAATATCCATAGTTCTTTTTCTAGATGCAGATGCTATTTTCTACACAAAGTGTATTGGGATTGCCTTGGATTGCCAGACCACTGAAATGAACCAAGTCTTTCATTTGAAGCACTAACTTGGTATAGTAAATAAAGTATCTGGACTTGGAGTCAGGAAGACCAGAGTCAAAATCTTATTCTACTTACTTTGTGATAATAGACAACTCACTTAAACCCCTCAGTCCTAGCTTCCTTATTCGTAAAATAGGAATAATAATATCTGTGAACTCATGGTATTATTGAGAGGATGATATGAGATCAAGTATGTATTGTATAAATAATAAAATGCTATGTTAATTATCAAACCAAAATAATAGTCAATGTTGGAGTAATCGTAGGAAGATAGACAAAGTTATGTACTGTTAGTAAAACTATGAATCAGTGAAAACATTTCAAAAAATTATTTCCTATTTTGCAAAATAAAATAACTTAAATGTTCATACAATTTGACTCAGAAAATTCACTACTTGGCATACACCTCAAGGAAGCCACTGATACAAAGAAAGTTCCCATATAAATTATATATTCATAGTAGCCTTTTACATAGTAGTAAAGAATTGGAAACAAACCATTGGAAATGGTTAAATATATTCTCTTAGATGAATGCAGTTGGACAGTACTGTGATATAAGAAATCTGATAAGTATAGGGAAGTATTTATACTTTAATAGCTTGATATCATTTAATCATTTTCATCATATCAAGACTATGTAAACTCATAGAGAGTAAAGTAAAAACAGTGAAAACAATATACACAATAACTACAACATTGCAAATATAAAGAAAAACCACCACAAAACAATTGAAATGGATGCTGTAATATTAAAAGAATAAGGATAGCATCAAGGAAGAGACATGAGAAGATAACTTTATTTTCCTCTCTCTTACAAGGTGTTAGATACATTACATATATGCTCAAATTATTTTAATGCGTTAGTTAATTTTGCTGATCTTTTTTTTCTTCTTTCCTGTTTTGATTAAAAAAAAAAAAAACTCTTTATTATATCCAATAGTTTTCTAGAAAGAGGAGTAGGTTAGACACTGGGAGAAATTTAGGCAATTTTAAAGTAGAAAATATTATATAAATTTATTTTTAAATGCCACATAAAAATTATCTATCATTATAAATGATATTTTGATGACATTCTTTGCTTTGGTTCTACATAATTCCTTAACTGTTATTTGTTGAATTTTAAGCATATTCTCTATGCATTTCTTTATTGTACTATGTAATTCTTTGTTTTAATTTTTTAGTTATTATACTGTTAAATGATCTAAAACCACAAAGAAAACCAGTAGGGTGCTGATATTAAAATATCAAGCTATTGCTTTATGGCTATATTTGGAGTCATTAAAGGAGCCTTGCATATCCTTCAAAGTAATCATCCACCTCTTTAATTATGGACCTAAATAATCATCCATTTTCAGTATGTATTCATATATATGTATGTATTTACCTATGTATGTATGCACATACATATTTTTATACATGAATTCTAAATATTTTCTATCTAACTGCATATCGTAATCTGGAGAATAGTTGCTTTTTATCCTTTTATTCTTTTTAGTATAGATAATTAGGTCAAACTCTACTAAGAGATTATAGAATTTCTATAGTATTCTGGGGCTTAATACAACCAGCAGAATGTCATGCACAAACATGAATATCTGTAGACTCTAAGAAAATTGCACTTCAATTTGAATGATGTCCTACACCTTCTCCATTGAAGGGATAAATGCTTTTGGTAAGCATTTATCTCTAAATTTTATATTTTTCCTGATATCAAATAAGTGAAGAATATACACTGTCTAGATTATTTTACAACAATGACAAACAGTAGGATATATAGCCTACTAAATCAACTAACCACTGTACATTTTGGTCAAATATTACAGGTATTTAATAATCTAGATGAAATATTGGCTATGAATGAAGAAGATAATGGTTTTGGTTGCATTTGGCACCTAAACAGAACTTAAAGTTATTCTCCCAAACTCCCTTAGTGATAAATATGGCTCAGAATCATGAAAGCCAAACCTGGAAAGAATCATTTGTAATCCAAAGGGAAATGGAGAAATGCATAAGTGTAAATAAACTGAATCATGTTACTGACTGCATTGTACAATTAGAGTAATATAAAAAATACCAACATGAACATTCATGACTAAAAATATTACAACTAGTCTTATAAAGAGTTAGTTGTAATGGATGTATAACCCAATTATTTCAATTTTGCTAATAGAATATTAAAAATTTCTAAGGAAAACTACCATCAGTATATATTGCAGTGAAACTCTGGGGAAAATTTATGGAAAGATGTGGACCAAAAAAGTAAGGTAGATTATACAATTCATACTTAGGATAAAAAAAAAAAAAAAATTTGTAGTCCATTTATAGACTTTATGTTTTTTGTTATTGAATAGAAGGAAAAAGGAAAGATGGAGCAAAGAAAAGGAAAGAGAAGAAAGAAAGGAAGACAGGAAGGAAGGAAGGCAAGAAGGAAGGCAGGCAGGCAGGAGAGGAAGGAAGAAGGAAGGAAGGAAGGGAAGAAGGAAGGGAAGAAGGAAGGGAAGGAAAAGGAGAAAAATAAACTAAAGAAAGAAATATATCCCATTGATATTCCTAAGGAATATCTTTCTTTTGCTTAAGAAACTCATAGTTTTCTTTTTCTTTTATGATAAAATACAAAATTATTGACTGTGGCATGTTTTTTTTTCAGACTGAATACATATTACTCTCCTTACACACTCTAGCAGAATTGGCCACCTTGCTGTTCTCCATACAGGCTTCTATCTCACATCCTGTAGGCTTTTGCTGTTTTCTATATCTTTAATATTCTTCTTCCTCAGATGAATGGATGTCCATCAGTTGGAGAATGGTTGGGTAAATTGTGGTATATGAAGGTTATGGAATATTATTGCTCTGTAAGAAATGACCAGCAGGAGGAATACAGAGAGGCCTGGAGAGACTTAAATCAACTGATGCTGAGTGAAATGAGCAGAACCAGAAGATCGCTGTACACTTCAACAACAATACTGTATGAGGATGTATTCTGATGGAAGTGGAAATCTTCAACATAAAGAAGATCCAACTCACTTCCAGTTGACCAATGATGGACAGAGGTAGCTACACCCAGAGAAGAAACACTGGGAGGGGAATGAAAATTGTTAGCACTAATATCTGTCTGCCCAGGTTGCATGTACCTTCGGATTCTAATGTTTATTGTGCAACAAGAAAATGATATTCACACACATGTATTGTACCTAGACTATATTGTAACACATGTAAAATGTATGGTATTGCCTGTCGTCGGGGGGAGGGAATAGAGGGAGGGGGGGATAATTTGGAAAAATGAATACAAGGGATAATATTATAAAATATATATATATATATATATATAATAAAAAAAAAAAATATTCTTCTTCCTCTTCAGTTCCTCTTGGGACTTCCACCTGTCTTTAAGACTCATTTCTTAACTTCCCCAATTGTTAAAATCCACTATCCCCATCACTAGTCAATTATTTTATATGAATCCTTTTATTCCCCTTTTTTTTTTTCTGAACAAATTCTATCTTCCTAGTAGACTATAATACTTCAGGACAAGGATTTTCTTGCTTTTGCATTTGTATACACAGTATTTACCATTATGCTTGGAACATAGGGCATTTGATTTCAAGAAATCATGAATGAAAAGTACCTGAAAGGAAAGATTGAATTGCCCTAGTTTTGTTTTTTTCCGTTTTTTTTTTTTTTTTGTTTTTTTTTAATGAAGTCCATTGGGATTATTATATTCAATGAAGTCCATTGGGATTAGCCTAAGTGTTTAACCTAAATTACTCTAGCTCTCACTGATTGATAAATCCAATCCAAGCCTTACTTACTCCATTGTTTGGGTTTTGATGGCCCAGAGTGATTGTAAAAAAGTAATTGTTTTTCTGTTCTGAGTAGAAACTCTTCCCCATCTAGACTGATTTTTTTATGAAGACAAACTAGGCCACCTTTTACTTTAATCACTGAATGGGTGTTGCCTCAGAAAAACTGAAACCTTGGAAAGATCTTATGTCAAGCTCTCCCATTGTTTTGGAGTTATACAGTCATCCTGATCTGTCTTGCCATTGGACTCTGATAACTGAAGAGAGAGCTCAACTGCTATCTTTCCACAACTCCACCTCAACTTAAATCCAGTTCACTTGAAAGTCAATATATCACTCTCCTATTGTCATCTTGTCCTCTTTCAAATAGGAGATACAATTTGGGTACTTAATAATGGCTTAATAGTTGGATTGAAAGAAGGAAAGAAAGAAGAAAATCAAAAAGAAAAAAAAAATGAAAAAAGACAAAGTGAAAAAAAAGAGGTATTTCTTAATACATGATTATCCTAGAGGAAATTACAATTTGTCCTTGTTAAAAATTAGTGAATGTCCATTGATCTTAGAGTAATTATAATTTTCTAGTCACTAAAATAACAGTCTTTTAATTGCACTGTTTAATCACTTATTAATCTAAAGTTTATTGATAACTCATAATATAAGGATCCTCAGAAGTCTTTTTAAATATAGACATAGCTTCAAGCTATAATAGGTTGTATTTATCTTTGACAAGTTAGCTGTGCTAGTTAAAGCACAGTGCTCAAATGGATAAATTTTCAGGTGCATTCCCATTTCAACAATTAACTTTTTTCTATTCCATGAATATTGATGTCACTATTTCCTCTAGCCAGTCAAATCAAAAACATGTGCTATTCATTTCAGTGGGAGAAAGTGATAGAACTTAAATGATTTATGTAAATCCATCCTCACTCTCAGGGAGAAACAATGACTTTCAAATCTTATGCTTTCCTAACTCAATTGGTCAGTAGCATTTCCCATAGACTGGATATGGGGGAGTTGGAAATGTTTGATAATTAATTTCACTATCCTATCCTAATAGCTTATGATCATCACCACAATAATTATTATTTATATAATGCTTCATGGTTTACCAAATGTTTTCCCTAGTAGTCAACAAGGATTTACTAAGTCATTACTGTGTGACAGTAATAAGTTATGCATTAGAGACACAGAAAAGCCAAAAACTTGATCCTTGTCCAGAAAGATCTCAGAATATGATCCATGTTTGATACATATTCACATAAGCAAATTGAGGAAGAGAAATGTGATTATTATCAAATTCATTACTGACAAATTTGGATAAGTTCATATGATAAGGTTGATATAGTACCAAGTGCTATTTAGACACCAGATGATGTGCTTTAGGAAAAGCACCAAAATTTGGGGTTCAGTCATGTGAAAAATTCACAAAGATCATTCTCTTTGGCTAAAGGCAGTTTTATTTATGGAAGAAATTATAGAAAAAATGAAGGAATACAACAGACACTAGGAATGGTAAATATGAAATAAAGTGGGAAAGACAAGTTCTTCAGTGGAACTCAAAATTATCCAGCAGAAAAGGAGCATTCCATGAGGGCTTAATCTGGAAGGGTAAATCCTGAAAGGGACTTAGCATCTGAAAAGAGTTAGGTATAAAGAGAAGTGGAGTTAGGAAAGGTTAGTTACAGTGGAGTTAAGGGAGGTACCAAGTGGCATAAGGGAGGAGTAAAGGGAAAGACATCATGAGACAGAATGTAGTGGCAGACAGATTCAAAGAAGGGTAGTAGTGAAACCATGACTCATAAGCTATTTCATAGGGAAAATTTATACTTAGAGACTTGACCTAACTTGGATTCCTGACTGGATTACCTCCAGAGAATGGGACCATGGAACTAAACTGACCTTGATTATCAGGGCCTTCTTCCTGCCTGCTTCAGGGGATAAATTTTTACCAGTTCTTCAGTTTCTCTCTACTAACCACATCCAACTTTCAGGACCTCCTCAAATACACATCTATAGGCATTCAGAGTATCATTTTCAATCCTCTTCACTAGAGGGCTTTTCTTCCCCAAGTTCATCTGACTCCTAAGACCAGAAAAAATGAGCATATTTTTTTTGGTCCATATTGTCATTTTGAGACCCCTTAAAGGAAATTAATAAATAGGTTTAGAAGTGGAAACTACCTGAGAAATTCCCTAATCTATTCTTTTCATTATATAAAAGGGAAACTACCATCCATATGAAGAGGGATCCCAAAACTCTAAAAATCCTTAAAGGAGAAAATCTCCTTCAACTCTGCCTCAGGGGAGTAGTGGTTTCATTCTTGTTATCTGGGTGGGGTAGTCTCAGTCCTGAAACTCATAGAATTCAATTCAAATTCTGGATCAAGCTGAAACCCACTTGTAGATGAGCCAATTTGGGACTCCACCTATGAGTTCCCTTCAGCTTGTATCCAAAGCTCCCATTATAAAAGAGCCAAACTAAAACCCTCTCTTTGAAGAGGTTCCAAACATGCTATGCTATACCATGCTAGGCTATGCCATGCTATGCCAAGGGGCCTCTGTCCACTGGAATACTCTTTCCAGTGCCTTCCTCTCTTTATCCTCACCTATTTCCTAACCAGACTTTATGCCTCTCTATCAGGATTTCTAACCTGACTTCCAATCCCCATAATAAACCTCTTTTATCAATCTAGGTTTTCTGATCTCTAAATTCTTTTACAGAGAACCTCCGCACTGCCAGAAGGGAGTCCCCAAAACTCCCTATCCATGTGCCAAATCCCAAGAGGTTGCAGGGGAACCAAACCTCTCCATTTGGTCCCCTGAACCCCGAACCTACCATTAGACTTTATCATTTAACTCCCTGACCACCAGAAACCTTAATTTCATTTTGGTTCCCTAAATTTAATCTTACCATTTGGTTCCCTAATCAGGAACCACTCAAAATATTATTTGTGACCAAATGGAACCCCAAAACTTGGGACACTCAGAACCAATTTGGGTTTTGAGCTGTTGGAGCAGTATTCTCTTGGAGAGAATACCTGCCTTAACTCTGGACAAGGTAAAGGATTTTTTTTTTTCTTTCCCTATTCTATAGCAAATCTAAACAGAGGTGCTGCAAGAATTTGGGAAAATGAAAAGCTTTTACCTTTCCACAATCTAGAAATACCTCTGTCTCTAAAAATCCTTCCTTGAGCAGAGATGCTTGACTTGAGGAAACTCTGCCCGATCCCTCCAAAGACAAAGGACCTTCTTTTTCATCTTAAGACACTCCTAAATTCCTTTTTTTTTCTCACCAGAAAGCCCTGCCCTCAGGCAGGAGACAGGAGAGGAAGTGTCTCTTTAACCTCCCCAGACCAAGGAGATACATGGCCATTCTGGGGACCCCTCTCAGGAGTCTTAGGCCAGCACTGTCTTTGATCTGTTCTGGGGAGATAACTGGAGAAACTTAAGAGAAGCCATGCTTGAGTTCTCTCACTCCACTGTTAAATACACTTGAATTTTTCTAATGATTAGGCTGTAGCTACGACAAAGGTCACTGAATTGGAGTGAGCTTGGAGACATTTCTCTACCCTTGGCTGCTACTCCCTGGACAGGAGTGGGGCCATCTCCTGCAGGCGTTGCTCTCCCAGCAAGATTTGGGGGTTTAGATGAGCTCCCCCTCCCTCAAGTTCCAGGGCAGAATCAACAGAGGAGACCTGAGTAAGATGGCATTTCTTTCTCCCCCACTACCTCTGGTCTTTCCTCCCCCTTCCCCATAGAGTGGGGATCACAGAAGAACTCAGACCTCTCCCATATGGCTTGAAAACCTGCCATTTAAATGCTCCTATCCTGTCCCCTTATTGGGGTACTATACAGTGGGGAGATTGGGGAGTCAATATTATCTTCTCAAATCTCTGGAAAAGTTTTCCACCAACTTTTAAAACAGAAGTTTACCAGCAATCTGGACAAGTGGGCCACGCCCCTGCCAGAAACTGCCTGGCTCTTAAAGGAGCCACAGCTTCCAGTCCTCTCCGGAAGCATGCTTGTCCCATACATTTTAAAACCGGACTTGGTTTCCCTGATTTCTATCTATTCTGCCTTAGAGCAGTGCCTCCTGTCATAGCCTTTTAACTGTAGAAGCCTCAAAACTATGCTTTTGCATGATCATGCTCATGTTTACAAAGACAGAGGGATTCCAAACTGCTCTCCGTTTTTATTTTTCCCCTACTCTTAGAACACTTGCTTAAATCTTTTTTCCCTCCTAATTTTCTCAGTCCCAAGAACTTTTGCTCTTAGCACATATCAAAGTAGAAAGTTCAAAGCTAAGATCCAAATCCACTGTAAATCTAATGTCTGATGACCCTAGATATGATATTCCTCTATTAAACACCTCAATTCTTCTTTGAGGTCCAAGCATTCTATGTATATAGTATCTTTTGTCCTTTTTTGTTGCGATTATTTACTTACTACTAGTCTACTCCCCCAACTTTTTCATATTTTTTTTTCTCTGTACTTCTTGTTTCATCTCAATATACAGGAACTTCAGCAATCATTTTATCAATATCTTGACCAAACTTTTCACATAATCAACAACACTTCTGGGGCTTTATCCCAAAGAGATCATAAAAAAAAGGGAAAAGAACCCACATGTGCAAAAATGTTTGTAACAGCCCTTTTTTGCTGTGGCAAGGTATGGGAAACTGAGTGGATGTCCATTAATTGGAGAATGGCTGAATAAGTTATGGTATATGGATATTACAGAATATTATTGCTCTATAAAAATGATCAGCAGAATGATTTCAGAAAGACCTGATGCTAAATGAAGTAAGTAGAACTAAAAGAACATTGTTCATCAGCAACAAAAAAGATTATATGATGATCAGTTCGATGGATGTGGTTCTTTTCAATAGCGAGGTGATTCAAGGTAGTTGGAGATCTATCTGCACCCAGAGAGAGTACTATGGGGACTGAGTGTAAATCACAACATAGTATTTTTCAAATTTTTGCTGTTGTTGTTGTTTGCTTGCATTTTATTTTCTTTCTCTTTTTTCCCTTTTGATTTGATTTTGTTTTTGTGTGGTATGATACTTGTAGAAAAACATATAGAAGAATTGCACATGTTTTACATATATTGGTCTACTTTCAGGGGTGGGAGCAAGGGAGAGAAAACAATTGGAATATAAGGTTTTGCAAATTGAAAACTATGCATTTATCTTAAAAATTAAAAAAAAAGATTTTTAATAAAAAAGAAGAAAAAAAAGAAAAAAAGTCAACACTTTTTTTCTTTAGGAAATGTTAAGGCTAGCATGGACATAACTTCAGCTTCATTATTTATTGGAATTTCATCACTTCTTATAGTTGTACTTTTAAATTTCTGTTTCTGATTACAAATCTCCTATATTTTTCTTTTTTCTCAGTTAATCTAAGGTTATTTCTCCCCTTATCATGATCCTTGGACCCTTGTCATGTCCCGGTTTGACAAATCCATATTCCTGAACATTACTTCCCTTTTTTCCTACTTTATCTTAACCACAGCAATTGCTTCATTGACTCATTGAGTTTCTATCCCTTGATTCTTGACATCTGCCCCTCCCAAATTGTAAAGGCTTATCCCTGAGGAACAACAAACATCTGATTTAACTGTTTCTACTCCAGTATTTCTAAACATGATTAAAAATATCATATCAATATATTTAACTGATGTTACACACTGAAATTAAATTGTAATATGGGTGGTGCCTTCATTGCTGCTATACAATTTGTCTACTTTACCTTGATTTCCTTCTGAGCTCATTCCAATGTTTCCACCTCCCTCTTTAATTTGTGGTCTGTATCTAAATCACTGAGAACAGATGCTTAGGCTTCTATTTCACTGAGGAATTTGTAACCAATGAGAACTTCATCAAAGCTATTATCCCCAACCACCACCATTTCTCAGCATCATTAATCACTGTCTACTTCCTCAGATTAGAGATAAAAGATTTTTTACCCTCTTTGTTAAGCTTAATCTCTATATCCTTTATCCTTTCTCCTTTTACCTTTTTCAAGAATTTGGTCGAACATTAATCCTCTATTTTTTCATGAAATTTCAATATTTTCCTTTCAGTGACTCTTTCCTCTCTGCTCCTATACAAATCTTAGTTTCTATAATTATAGAAATAAAAACATGACCAATAAAAAATCTTTGGACTGCTACTATTATTAAATTACAATTTTTTTCCCTTTCTATGGTTACAAAGTTTTCTATATTCAGTGACTCAATTTCATTGCTATCAACTTTCCCTTCAACACTTAGCAATCTGACTTATTACCCCCCATGCAACTAAAATTGCTCTCAAATGACTTTGCTAATCCAACAGCTCTTGTCATCCATTCTTGATTTCCTTATATTTTAAAGTTATTCTTAGTGCCCACTCTGATATATTTTTACTGGGAGAAGAATGTACTAAATATACATGAAAAAACAGAGAATATATCAAAGTTGGGCAGCTACTTGACTTAGTGATTATAAATTGCCAATCTTGAGTTCAAACCAGCTTTAGAAACTTACTATTTTATATGACCCTGGGGAAGTCACTTAACCCTATTTATTTGTTTCCTCATTCGTAAAAGAAGCTGGTGAAAGAAATGACAAACCAATCCAGTATCTTTGCCAAAAAACTCATGAAAAACAGAGGTAATAGAAATGATTGAACAATAACAACATATCAGAGTAGGCACTGACTACTGAAAGAATCAAGAAAAAACATTATTTAGAAGTAGCACTTGAGGGGAACCTTGAAATTTGTATGGCAAAGGAGGGGAAAATGTTCTAGAGACAAAGAGTCTATCCAAAAGTTAAGAAGGGAGATGAAAAGTTGTGAATGATGAATGGTTAAAAAAAAAAAAAAAAAAAAAAAAAAAAAAAAAAAAAAAGCAATTTGACTGGAATATAAAGTGTATGAGAGGGAATGACATATAATCAATCATTCTGTAAAGACAGATTAAAATGAAACTGAGGAAGGCTATAAATGATCAATGTAAGAATTTCTATTTTATGTTAGATGTAAAAAAGAGCCACTGAAACTTCTTTTTAAAATATCTCTTTTATTTTTTCTGAAATAATATGTCAAAATTTTTTTTTAACATTTTTTTAGTTTTAAATTCTCTATTGCCCTCTCTTTTCTCCTCCATCATTGCAATTTGATATAGGTTAGCCAGGTACAGTTAAATACTGTTTTGTATATATATATATATATATATATATATATTTTTTTTTTTCCATCTTAGTTATATCATTAATACATAGACCTTATCCCCCAAAATATAAAGTTAAAATGTTTTGTTTTGACCTATATTCAGACTCCATCATTTTTTTTTCCTGTGGATGACACCATTTTTATTCAAAAGTTCTTTAGAATTATCTTAGAGCATCATATTGTAAAGAATAGCTAAGCTATTCACAAGTGATTATTATACAATATTGCTGTTACTGTGTACATTATTCTTCTGGTTCTGCTCATTTCACTTTTGCTCAAATTCATGAGTCTTTCCAGGTTTTTTCTGTGAGCATCCCACTCATCATTTCTTACAGTATAATAGTATTCCATCAAAACCATATATTATAATTTGTTTAGGTAATTCCCAATTAATATGTATTCCTTCAATTTTTAATTCTTTGCTACCAGAAAAGAGCTGCTATAAATATACAAGGAGGTTATTTTCCTTACTGTTTCTGTTTGGGATGCAGACCTAGAAGTGGAATTGTTGAGTCAAAAGATATACATATCATATTGATCAACATGCCATCTGGGGGAGGGGAGTGAGGGGAAGGAGGGGAAAAATTGGAACAAAAGTTTGGCAATTGTCAATGCTGTAAAATTATCCAGGCATATATCTGGTGAATAAAAAGTATAAAAACAATAATAAAGATATACATGTCTTTATAGCCCTTTCTGTAAAGTTCATAAGCGCTCTACATTACAGTTGAATCACTTCACACCTCCACCAACAGCTCATTTTTTCCACGTACCCTCAACATTTGTCATTTTATTTTCCTATCATGTAAGTCAATCTGACAACTATAGGTGGTCTTTTTGAGTTGTTTTAATTCAAAAAGTAATAAAGAACATTTTTTACATTACTCTAAATAACTTTGAATACCTTATCTGAAAATTGTCTATTCAAATCCTTTGATCATTTATCAACTAGAGGATGGTTCTTATTTTAATAAATTTAACTCATTTCTCTATTAGAGAAATATGGCCTTTATCAGAGAAACTTGCTGTAATTATTTTTTCATAATTGTGATTACTAATCATATTTTCCTATTCCTTATTCCCTCCCTCTCCTGTTTTCCTCTTTCATTCAGTCCATCCTCAAAAGTGCTTTGCTTTTGACTACTGCCTCTTTCATTCTCCTCTAGCTTCTATTAGACCCCAGCTTCTGTCTCTTTTCCATCCTTTCTCACTTCCCTGCAGAATAAGACAAGAAGAGTGATATAAGAACTTGAGAAGAAGGTGGAAGCAAGTAAAATTTATGTATTGTTTTGTTTTGTTTTCTGTTTTTGTTTTTTAGAATGGGAAAGGTATGGGTATGTGGACTGCAAATAAAGAGTCCTTGGATAATGAAATTTTGAAAATTAGGGAGAGAGAAATATATATGTCTCTGTGTATATATATATGTGTGTGTGTGTATATATATATATATATATATATATATATATATATATATATATATATATATATAGAGAGAGAGAGAGAGAGAGAGAGAGAGAGAGAGAGAGAGAGAGACTAGTAGAAAACAGGAAAGAATGGGGTAATTTTTGAGAGTATTTGAGGAGTAAATGGGGAGAAAAGAGGACTTATAAGAGATGGCTTCATTCCTCCATTCCAGAAAATTGAGTACCTGAGGAGGAGCATTATGCCTCCTTTTCAATAAAGAAAGACCACAGGACTATTTGATAGCATTTTCACTAGGAAAAGACCCAGAAAGCCCATGTATAACTTAATTAAATGCTCCTTTATGTTTTTAAGTTACTTAAAGGGGAAAGAGGAAGAAGTAATAAGCCAGGATTTTGCCCTCAGTGGGTTTAATTTATCCATATTTCTACAATATAAAGCAATATTATTATTCTTTGAAGTACACATTATGTGAATATTTCAAAGACTAGTGATTTTGACAGGTTTTTCTTCTACCAAGTCAGAATTATATTCTCCCTGGAACTTAGCAGATAGATGGATTTGAAAATTACTTTGGCTGAAACATTGATCAATCAATATTTCTTTTAAGTGATGAGCATCTCCAAATTTATCTAGACTGGCCTTCAGAAAACAGACTGTACTCAAAACCTACCTAGGCCAATATGCCAAGGCTTGACTTTTTCCTTGCTGCCTTCTACTTTCTTTCTTTTTCCTTCCTTCCTTCCTTCCTTCCTTCCTTCCTTCCTTCCTTCCTTCCTTCCTTCCTTCCTTCCTTCCTTCCTTCCTTCCTTCCTTCCTTCCTTCCTTCCTTCCTTCCTTCCTTCCTTCCTTCCTTCCTTCCTTCCTTCCCTTCCTTCTTTCCCTTCCTTCCTTCTTAAATTTATTTAGCATTTTATTTTTACCCGGTTGCATGTAAAAAACAATTTTTAAGATTCATTTTTAAAACTTTGAGTAACATTCTCTCCCTTCCGGAAGTAACAAATTGGGAAAAAATTTTTACAGTTAAAGGTTCTGATAAAGGCCTCATCTCCAAAATATACAGAGAATTGACTTTAATTTATAAGAAATCAAGCCATTCTCCAATTGATAAATGGTCAAAGGATATGAACAGACAATTTTCAGATGATGAAATTAAAACTATTTCCACTCATATGAAAGAGTGTTCCAAATCACTATTGATCAGAGAAATGCAAATTAAGACAACTCTGAGGTATCATTACACACCTGTCAGATTGGCTAAGATGACAGGAACAAATAATGATGAATGTTGGAGGGGCTGTGGGAAAACTGGGACACTGATGCATTGTTGGTGGAGTTGTGAAAGAATCCAACCATTCTGGAGAGCAATCTGGAATTATGCCCAAAAAGTTATCAAAATGTGCATACCCTTTGACCCAGCCATACTAATACTGGGCTTATACCCCAAGGAACTACTAGAGAAGGGAAAGGGTCCTGTATGTGCCAAAATGTTTGTGGCAGC
The DNA here is from genome assembly GCF_048593235.1 of Sminthopsis crassicaudata. NCBI lineage: Eukaryota > Metazoa > Chordata > Mammalia > Dasyuromorphia > Dasyuridae > Sminthopsis > Sminthopsis crassicaudata. The sequence continues at coordinate 418,058,550 of NC_133618.1, read as the reverse complement.
CCTTTTCATAGTGGCTAGAAGCTGGAAGATGAAATGGATGTCATCAATTGGAGAAATGGTTGGGTAAACTATGGTATATGAATGTTATGGAATATTATTGTTCTATAAGAAATGACCAACAGGAGAAATACAGAGAGGCATTGGAGAGAGACTTACATCAACTGATGCTGAGTGAAACGAGCAGAACCAGAAGATCATTATACACTTCAACAATGATACTGTACGAGGATGTATGCTGATGGAAGTGGATTTCTTCAACATAGAGAAGAACTAATCCAATTCCAATTGATTAATGATGGACAGCACCAGCTACATCCAGAAAAGGAACAATGGGAAATGAATGTAAACTGTTATTTTTACCTTCTGAATCCAATTCTTCCTGTGCAACAAAAAATTCGGTTCTACACACATATATTGTATCTAAATTATACTGTAATATATTTAACATATATAAGACTGCTTGCCATCTGGGGGAGGGGGTTGGGGGAGGAAGGGAAAAAATCTGAATAGAAGTAAGTGCAAGGGATAATGTTGTAAAAAATTACCCATGCATATGTACTGTCAAAAAATGTTATAAATATAAAAGAAAATAAAAAATTAAAAAAAAAAAAAAAAAACATTCTCTCCCTTCCTCCGTTATCACCCCTTCTCCCCATTTTGAAAAGACAAGTAATTTCATATAAGTTATTGATATTTAGTCATAAAATACATTTCCATAACAGTCAGGTGTAAAAGAAAGCATAGTTTAAAAAAAAAAAACAAACAAATAAACAAACCTTGAGGAAAAATAAAGAAAGTGAAAAAAGTTTGCTTCAATCTCTATTAAGACAACATCAGTTTTTTCTCTGAAAATGAATAGCATTTTTCATCATAATTCCTTCACAGTTGTTTTGGATCAGAGTATTGTAGAAAATAGCTAAGTTGTTCAAAGCTGATCATTACAATATTGCTGTTACTTATCACACAGTACATTTCACTTTGTATCAGCTCATGCAATTTTTTCCAGATTCTTTTGAGAGCATCCTGCTTGTCATTTCTTATATCACAATAGTATTCCATCAAAATTACATACCACAATTTGTTCAGCCATTCCCCAATTGATAGGCATTCGTAAATGTTTTTGTACATATAGGTCCTTTCCTATTTTGTTTGAATCTTTTGGGGAACACAGACCTAGTATTGATATGTCTAAAGGTTTCATGGTTTCATAACTCTTTGGTAAGCCAAATTTTTCAAGATTTATAAGGCCTTCCAGAGTTTGCACTCACTCCTCTATAGCCCAAAAGACCATCTATGGTCACTTTCAATCCATAATGAGGCATTAGGGTAATTTTTTAAAGGTTAGATTTACATATGAATATTATCATGGGTTATATTCCTTATTAATTTCCCATTTAATTGACTAGACCTATTTCTTTTGAGTGGATCTTATTTAGGATGTTCTTATTCAAATGGATCTTAGTTATAATGCTCTTCAGTTTTCCAGGTTTTAATGCAATTAGTACAGTGACATTAACATACAGGAGCATTTGGAGGACTCAGAATCTTTAAAGAATCATTCTTCCAGCTGTACTGATGGTAGTATCTTCTCAATGATCTGGCAATACAATGGAGCATATCTTTATCAGAATGCAATTTATTTAAAAATGCAGAGGATAAGAGATCTTGTGTTTATTTATTCTTGAATATAGAAGAAATCATTTGATTCAGCAGAGCAACAAAGTGTCTTAAAAACTTCCCTTTAAAAAGGTATTTCACATGTATTCATCAAAATTATATTAACAACCAAGGATATAATGATTAATAACTCTCTCATTTAACCTAAATTTTAAACTAAAATTTAACCTACATTTTAACCTATAATTATAACCTATATAATTATAATTATAAAAACTAATAATGAAGACAAGTCTTTCTTGGTTTCAAGTGAACTTAAAATCTTTTATTTTTAATTAATATTTTTTTCTAACCAATTATCTGTATACCTACAAATAATCAGGTGTCTATATGTAAGTTCCTAGTTAATCAAAGAAATCCAAATATTCCATTCTCTGTCACCCTACCATGAGTGCTGAATGTTCACATCTCATCTGGTTAATTTACTAACCTTTCCAGTTCTCTCTTGGATATTTTGGCATCATACAGACACAGCTCATGGTATGTTACTTGGCTGTGAAGTGGATCACTGGTAGTAGCAATTATGAAAATAATTAGGGGTAGTAAATGCCAAAATGTAAAAGAGTGGAATTTCTGCATTCCTATTCAGTGTGAATGACTTGATAAAGGCTCTATCCACCACTGTCCTGCTATCCTCAGGCATAGAAGAATAACATTCCATAGCTTCTAAGTATAATGATATGAACTATATGTGCTTAAAAAAAAGAAAAGGAAAAAAAAAGTCTGACTATATATAATTCACAAAAATTCACATGGATATCCTCCTCCAGGAAGATAGTTCAACTGCTTAGTAAAGATTTGAGTCTATGAGTCATTGACATCTCAATAGAATCAAGGTAATTGTTTTCACATCCCTACTGATAGCAGACCATGGTTGAACAGCTGGTTATCAGTAGGGACCCTGTGCAAAATAGCACTGCAAGGAAAAAGAAATCTTGTCTCCACTACATCTATAATACATTATATCATGATCTCTTGAGTACCAGATATTAAGGTTTTCAAAAAGATGACACTGCCGTGAATGCACAATGGGAATGGAATGATTTCAATAGCAAATGTATGTGAAGTTTTCTTCATACAGTACAGAGCTGCTATTATAGGGTATGCAATAGATGAAGGTATTGTAGAGCCAATCCTTTGTTCTAGCCGGTCTCCAAACTGCTCATGCTTAGTCATTAAGTTACTGCATGATACCTGGAAACCAATACTGTGAAATATCCCAACAATACTAATGCAAAGCAAGGGAAAGATTTCTGGCTAGTAATTCTGAAAAGCCATTTGCTATCATATCAAGCACAAGCTCTACTTTCCCTTTTCTCTTTTTTCTATACACCATTAAAAAAATAAATAAATAAAGCTGAACATTTTGAAAAGACCAGAAACTGAAATTCACATATGTCTACATATGATAAAATAATCTTATTTTTATATAGCACTTTTAAAGACGTGGCATTGAACTGTAATAGATAAAGAGCTGTACCTTTTCATACACACTAATTTTGTGACCCTAGGCAAGTAATTTAACCTCTCAGTGTTGTAGACCTGTGGTGTCAAATTCACATAAAACTTCAGGTCACTAATCCACATGTAAGGATACCTGGGGGTAACATATTGACTTACTTTTAAATTGTAATGTTACCTATGTCTTACTGTATTTTTATTTTATTAAATAATTCCAATTGCATGTTAATCTAATTCAGACTGCACTCAGGCACATTGTGAACTTCATGGAGCCCATGGGCCAGTATGTTTGACATTTTTGCTCTAAGCAACTCTTTTTCTCTCATATTGTTGAAGTGCTGATTTGCTTTGGTAAAATGAATTTGCTCACCAGGAAATTTGTTCTAACAATGAATTCACAAATCCAGATTTTAACCCTAGTTAATTATAGTTAATCCTAGTCCCTATAGAATTGTAAAGTTGCATGTGGTTTCCTTTAAAATCACTATCTGATATTGGTGGTACAAATATTATAATTCCCATTTTTTCATATAAGACAAATGATACTCAAAGAAGTGACTCACTCGTGAATACACAACTAGTAATTTTCTATATCTCTCACATATCTTTATTTTATTTTTGTAAATTTGACAAAATCCAAAATAAAATTTATGCACTCAAGCATATGATAGGGGTTAGACCTCTGATTTCCCCAATATAGGAGACAACCAATTACAAATGCATAACAGCATGTACTTTATAATTCATATTCTTTGAATCTTTCTCATAGTATTGCAAAGTTAAATAATTTTCTTAAGATAACATAGCCAATACATGTAAAAGACAAGACTTAAGCCTAAGTCTTATTGGCTCCATGTCTAATTCTCTATCCACCAGGCCATGTAAAGAATAATAAAAAAAAAAAAAAATCAGGTGAAATCAAGGAATGTCTGTCATGGACAGCTTTTTAAAACATATATACTAATTGTAATATGAATTTAATATGAATAATTATCATCTCTTCCCTGTATGCATGTGTCTCTTTCAGAATTTATGGCATATTTTCTGGTTGTTTACATTACAGTACCACAAAACTTTAGATGTGTACCAGAGAACATTTAATTCAATTTATATTTTTATGGAGAATCCTTTAAGAATCCTCACCTCCAAAAAGAAAAAAAGTATTCACTGGCCTTGAGAACATCTTTAGAATGGAAACACATTACCTAACGAGGCAGTCTATTCTAATACTAAATAGCTCTACTGTTTTAAAAACTTTAAAAAAAATAATCTTGCTATAAATTAATAAAATCTGTCCTAAAATGAAAACTGAGAGAAAACAGCTTTTATTTTTATCAACCTGCATATAGTCCTTCAAATATTGAACAAAAGTATTAAATACCATGAAAAATGAAATATTAATTGAAGAGGGTGAAAAAAGTGAAGGTTTCCCCCTATTTCAGACAGTTATTTGACTATATGTAAGGGCTGATGATTGAAATCCAAATGTTAAAGTAAAAAATAAGTCCAATTCATCATCAAGTTAGTATCATTTGAGTTTCATATTTTACTTTCCTTTGTGTATGGCATAATTTTGAAGCTTCTAATTATTGATACTTATTGTAATTTTCCTGCCCCAGATTCTAGAAAACTGTGTCACTTGAGTACATGCTCTGGAAGTCCTGTCCTTGCTATAAAAGTCACAAATAGATCTTGCTAAATAATCTCATATATACTTGTCAATGGAGATGGGCTACTGACTTAAAGTTCTTATCTTCAAAATTCCATTCTAATGTGAGTATGATATGATGATAAAAATGACTTAAGACAAATATACAGTATAAACCAGGATTTGAGAATCAACAACAGTAAGGATTTTGGTGGGGGTGATAGTGAGTAAAACATTCAAGAACTAGACCTCAAGGGAAAGTAGGATCAGAAAGGAAAACATAAACTAGAAGCCCCCAAAAGAAGTTTTTGATTTTTTTTTGAGTAGGGTATGGACTCTAAATTTGAATCAGTGGGACAACTGTCACATTTTCTGCCTGTTGTATTAGGAGGCAAAACCTGAAAACCTCAAATAGGGATGTGGCCATTAGGCAATTTTCAATAATGAATCACGAAAAATTCTTCCCTTTCAAGTATCATATACTGGATGTCCACATGATGCATTGCAAGAGTTTCTATTTCATTCTCATAATGTACCATAGTATAGTAGAATAATATTGATTATACTAAATGCCTTTGTATGTATTATTTATTCTTTTCTTCTCACAAAAACTCTGAGAAAGAGGTAGTAGAAATATTCATTGATTACAAATGGGATAATGTAAATCATCCAGCCCCATGTGTTAATTTTGAAGAAAAAAGATATTAAAATAAATGAAGTAACTAGTCAAAGATCACATAGTTAATTAGTGACAGGTAAAATTAGAATCCTACTTTACTGGCCAACCATGTCTGGCTCTATGTATAAAGAATATAAAGAGATAATATAAAACTACTCACTACATATAACCACATTTCATTCACAAATTCAACAAATATTATTTCAGTACTTGAATCATTAGACACTGTGACAAGTATGATAAGTGATACAAAGAATAAGCTCCTGTCCATATCCATAATATTTTGTATCAGACATAAGAGGCAGCATGACAGAGTAGAAAGGCTACTAGACCTAAAATGAGGAGAGATCTGAGTTTGAAGTCTGCCTTGGATATTTACTAGTTATCTGACTCTGGGATAGTGACTTACTTTCTTTAAGCCTATTTTCCCATTTGCATAAATAAAATAATATTACTGCCAATTTCATAGAATGTTTGTGAGAACTAAATGAGATGACAAGTAAAGTATTTGGCAAATCTTAAGTACTAAAAAAGTGTCAAATATCATTATCATCATTATCATCATCATCATTGTTTTTGAATAACAAGTACAAAGTAGAATGTGAAAGATCAGTAACAGAAATATGGAGAGCTAGGAATCTGAGAGCAAGGGGGTATGTATGTGTAATAGGTAAGTTAAGGGTATCTTTCCTGAGGATGAATTTTAAAAAAGATAAGTAAAGACACAAAAATAGAAAAGCAGACAGTATATTGGGGAAACTATAAACACTCAAAAGGACCCTTTATCACATCCATGTCCGATATCTCTTTGCTGGGCCTAAATAATGTTACATATATAATTGGCAATATTTATAATAGGGAGTAGCACATACAACTTTTGATAGACAAGCCATGGAAATACACAAAAGCAATTAATAGTATTTGTCAATTCAATGACAGTGCAAAGCAAAGGAGCAAGGTGGAATTTGTTTAAGATAAAGGATCTAAAGCAAGTACAATAAAGTATAAGGTTCATACAAAAGAAGTACTATCAAAAATGCATAATTTCTGTATAGTATACTCCGTTTGAATTGACAAGACTAGAATACTGTAATCTAACATGCTGTACCCCCAAAGAGCTTTGCAATCATATTTTGTTGTTGTTGTTATTGCCAAGGTCTCCAATTAATCTCATTAGAAGCTTATACTTTTTAAGTGCCTCATCCCCTCTCTTCAGTACTGTTTACTGTATAATCCAGACAACCTCAGATGATTTCTTAAAAAAAAATTATAATGCATTTACTGTTATTAGGACAAATTATAACTAAAAGATTAAGCCAGTTAAAACATAGAAACAATTACTAGACCTCATTCAGCCAGATTCTCTAATAATATAAGCATTCTAGTTCCATACAAAAGCCAGAATAGCAGGAGGGTGACCTCTCAAAATTTCACATGTATTTCACACCCACATACAGTATCTTTCCCAGGAAGATCTGGAAAATATTATATGAAGAAGTTCATCCCTGTTTTCTCTTTTAATTCCTTAACATAAATTAAGGATTCCCTTTTAGCTTCCAGCAGATCTTCTTTGTATGAGCTAAAATGACCCGATTTTTTGATAAACCTTTCCATTCTGTCATCATTGACTGGAAGAAATTCTGAGGAAAGCTCATGTCTGAGTTCAATGTCTCTACCTCAAGATCAGCTCTACATTCAACTTCCACCCACTCTAAGTATTAACATTTTTATTCTCTTTCCTAACCAGATTTCTTCTATTTCACTGAGCAACTATTACCAAAGTTAAATGAATTATATGGCTTAAAAGGTCATAAATCCTGCTGGAGAATCAGCTCAATAGGGAATTTTAATAAGGACAATTGCAAGATGAAAATTTGGGGTTAGAGGATATTTAAAATGCTGTGTTTGTCCTTTTAGACATTAACATTTTCTATCTTGAAGGAAAAGAGGGCTGGCATGGACTAAAGGGCTCTGGTAATTATACATCTGATCATGCCCCATTTTCTTCATGAGGCTGATTGAATAGTATTCTTATCAGTATTTAGTCTTTTTTATTGGGTAAGTATTAGAAAAAGAATGGTGGAAGAGAGATTAGAAAGCTGTCTAATGTGAGTCCTTGTTCTTCAGGTGGAAATAAAGCATCTCGCACTAATTTTATTTGAATTCCCTTTAAAAAAAATGTACTTCTTAGAAACTTTCTAGACTTTTCTGACATTTCAGTATTGGAAAACAAACAAACTAACAAACAAATCACTTCCATCTGTATTCTTAAGGAAGTTATTATGTATGAGCCTGTGTGAGGAATTCTCTGGGAGGCAGACAAAAATTGAAGGTATGATTCCTGCCATCAAAGATCTTAAAGTCTATTTAGGTAAAATCAATTTTATTAAATATAGATTTGGAAAGCAGTGTCTTAGGTGCCAGGGGTAAAGTTTAATAGAAAGAGGGGAAATGCTCCCTGTCTTGAAGGACACTACTTTCTATTCCTTAAGTTACAGATGAAACATATGAGAAAAAGGAGAAAATGGCAAATGAAGGGTACAAAAAAGATGTGCCAAAGAATTTGTAAGAAGTTCTGCCTCTTGAACCTTACCCAAATCTGCTTGTTGTAATTTTTTTTCCCTTTCAATTAAGCTGGAGGACTAAATTATCATTTGATGTCCTTGGGGACAATTACTGAAATAGACTTCTCTTAAACTTAAATCATTTTTGTTCCTTTAAACTTTTTTTCATTGCACCTATAAATGTTGAATTTTTCCAGTTTACCCATCAGAATTCCATATGCTTAGTGATCTTTGTTTTGTAGTGCTAAAATATAACAGCTTTTTGTTTGATTTGTTTGCTTTACTTGTTTTTGCCGGGGTCCTTTTGCGAAGATAGGCATTTTAAAAATCCCATAAGAGATATCAAATCAAAAATTTTTAAAAAGTTGATTAGAACTTTCTCTCCAAATTGCTGTTCTTTCCATGAAGAAATCATGGTTGTTTTCAGTCCAGCAGGGATTTTGTTATGGTGAGACTCATGAAATTCCATTTACCTACTGGAGTGTGAAAATAAAACTTGTTATATCTGTCAATACATTTTTCAGTTTTTTTTTTCCTCAGGCACATTGAAAACTTATTATCTGTTGGGTTTAAATTGTGCTTGATTTTTAACTCCATGAAGAATTTTAGTATAGAGTCTGATGGCATTTTCTCCTTTGCTTGTAAAATTGAATATTCAAATACAGCAGAGTAGATTTCTTTTTTTGTTAGAATGTTTTATTTGATCAATTCACACACACATGCACACATACACATACATAAAATATATATACATATTTGTGTAGGTGTTTGTTTTCCCTAAGAAAAGGAATAAAATAATGTTATCAAGCATAATGTTATCAAGAAATGTTTGAAATTTTTATAATAGAAATCAGATTATTCATTCTAATAAATGGAAAAGTACTAATGATTGATCCAAAAGAGGTTAATTTTTTTTCTATTAGCACCTTAATAGGGTTTTAACCTTGAAATTCTAAGTCCTCTATAATGATTTGAGAATTGTTGAATGCTTGTCAGCAAATTCTGAAGTGCTCTAATTTACTGTATATTTTATGAGCTTACTATAACTTACTCTATTTTTGTGTATCTATTCATGGAGTTTTCAGTAGTTTATTGCAGCCTTTTTGTCCTTTCCTGACAAAAATGTGATGGTGGTGGTGCTCTCTCTCTCTATCTCTTTCTCTCTCTCTCCCTCTGTCTCTCTCTGTCTCTCTGTCTCTGTCTCTCTCTCATACATGTGTGCATATGTGGAGAAAATATTAATAACAAAACTAATAATTACAATGATGATTACATTTTCTATGGCATGGAATTTAATATTTAAATTATATCAATTGATGCTCATAAAAAATCCTTATGACATGAAGAAAAAAATTTCAGAAATATTGAGTAATTTTCTTTTGGTCATGAGTATAACAAGTTCTGGGCCTAAGATGAGAGCCTAGGCTGGTGGTTTTTCCATTGTGCCAGGTTGCCTCCACTTGGTGGTCAGATGAACTGCCAAGAAGAATAAAAGAAGCCTAGAAATATTATTGTCAGGAAATGTGAAGGGCTTGGAAAATTTTTCAGGGACTTGAATAGAGCATGAAGTTTGTCTTTCTTCCATGAATTCATAACTGCTTATTGTACTCAAAGTGAAGGTTATCTTCATTCCTAATTCAGAAAGTAGTATGTTCACAGAACGTTTCTTCTCTTTCCAAGTTATCAGGGAAGAGGAGGTACACAATTAAAAAGAAGAAATCATGTAAGGCAGAAACAAGAAGGAAAAAATGCTGTATCTCTAGAGAAATCTGACATCTCAAAGCTGGAAAGTAGAAGAATATGACATAGAGGCTAAAGGGAATTTATTCAGGAAGATCTGGAGCTAAACATTAGCTACATAGTTCTTTCCATAGGGAGAGAGTTAGGTTTTTTAACTTAGAAATAGCTCTTCTGTTGCAAAGAATATTGATGTGTTCTAGAGGTTATGCTAGGAGAGACATTGTCCAGTAAGAACAGAGAAAAAAAAAAGTAGTCATGGTCAAAGACTCACCAATGAAATGCATTGTCAATGTGGCCTTAACATGCAAGTACACTGTCTTTCCAGGAAATGTAATCCATCAAGTTTTGGATAACTTTTCAAGATTTATCAAACTTCTTGACTACTTTTCATTCCTGGTTATACACACAAACAAATGATACCATCCAAAGGAATTCAGAAAGTCCTGATAATAATTATATATCTCTGGCAAGAAAGAAAAAAATTCTAAATGATTATAGGAGATCTTTTCATCTCTGATACCACAAAATGCAAGTTTCAAAAGAAAGATAGGGGAAGTAAGTTATCTCTTAAAAAGATGGGACCTGAAAAATGAGAAACATATTTCTAGACCATGGCTAAAAAGTGGTACCATGTGACTTCTGATTTGGGATCAATACAGCTGATTAGGATAGATAAGATAAATACATGGATGGAATCCTACAAATCTTATCTAAAGGAGTTTTATAATTTGGAAAATTCTGGGTAGCCTACTAGGCTAGATATCACATAGGGAAATCACAGTATAAGGAGATTTAAAGAAAATTCAGGAGAAAAGATACTCAGAAATTCAAACACGATAAAAATCTTAGAAAATAGTGAGCAATAAAACCCATGGACTCAAATGGAGGAACACCGACACTTAGTAAAGGTGAGAAATGATGTGAGCTTTATATACATAAATGCAAGGAGAAGTTCGTACATAGAGGACATACGTAGACATAGAGGAATTTGGAGCCTATACTTAATATTGATCTTCTAAGGCACATACTTAATTCAATACATGTGTCTGTATATAAATGGATGGATTAATATTACATCAGAATGCTCAAGTAAGCACAACCCAGAAGCAAAGGAGGACAAGATTGTACATAGTATCATTCATCTAAGGATCAAAGGAGGGAAAACAAGTTTTATCAGTATTGGGATATATTGAAAATCAAACAAAACACCTAGACAGAAGGAGGAAATTAATGATGACTTTAGGAAATAAATCACAAGCCTGGCATTGAGGCATGATATCATGATAAAATAGAGCAAATAAATTACTTACACATATGCAAAAATGCATGTTTTTTTTTCTTCTCGCCAACTCTTCTCCTCTTTTCTCTTTTTTCTCCTCTCCTCTCTTTTTTTCTCCTCTCCTTCCACTTTTATGTTTCTGTCTCTCTGACTCACTCTTTCTTCCTAATTCTCTTTGTCTCTCTACCACTATCTCTTTTTAGTCTTTCATTTTCTCCATATGGAACCTTCTTTGTCTTTTAGTCCCTATTTGTATTTCTCTGGTTCTGTCTTTTAAGCACTGTCTTTATTTGTATCATTTTATTCTTGTACTAATGAATTCTTGACATATTTTGTGTGAAGAAAATCAAGTTCACAAAAATAATATTGGAAGATGTATGATATTGATAGAATTTCATTTGATAAAAATTCAGGGCCAAGAGATATGATTGTCAGAAATGCCAATGTGATCATAGAAGAGAATAATTATGATCATTAAGAGAATAATTATGAAAGTGATAGGCTTGCTTAACTTTGCCCTGACCACATATGGAATATTGTGCCATTACATGCTTTGGATAAGAAATTTTAGGAATAATAGAAAAAGTCTAGAGAAGAGTGACCAGAAAGCTGAAAGAGCTTAGGATTCTTAGGATTAGTTGATATTTAACCTAAAGGAGAGATGACTTAATGGATATGGAATTGGTCTTCAATTATTTGAAGGGCTATAAAGTGGTAAAGAGTTTAGATCACCTTTTAGGCCCCTAGGAGGAAGAAGTAGTTATAATAGGGTAAAAGTAGAAGAGGAAAAATTTGTTTCAATAAAGTCAAGATAAAAGACAAAGAAAAAAAATTGTTACTTATAAGGCCTTGCCAGAAGTGGAATAGACTACTTTGAGAGACACTGTTTCCTCTTCTTGATAGGATCTGCTTAAAAGTCTGGAAAAACACTTGTGAGCAATATGAGAGATGAGATTCTCAGTAAGGTTTTGGTGGGTCTGCTGATTTCTGAGTACCTTCTAGTTTCATGATTATAAGTAATATTTTTTTCAGATGCTCTAATTCATAGATAGAAATTTTATGACAGATAAGTCATTGACAATCTTTTCTTGGTTAGACAAATAAGCATTTATCAAGTGCCTAACATATTACAGGCACTATAATAGGTATTCAGACTTTTTTCTCTTTTCTCTTTATACTTCTATACTTAGTGATCTTCTCAGATTCCAAAAATTTGATGGTCATTTCTGTGTAGATGATTTTCGGATTGTCTAGCTTTAACCCCTTTCCTGACTTCTCCTCTTACTTCTCCAAATGTCTTTTGGAAATCTCAAGCTAAATATTTCATGGAAAGATTTCTTGCAGAAGGTACAACCTGAGATTTGAAGAAAGCTAGAAAAGGCAAGAGGAAAAGATGAGGAAAAAGTTTTGGCTATGGGAAACAGCTAAGGAATACTCTGAATCAGAAGATCATTGTCCTATGCAAGGAACATCAAAGAGGTTTATCATTATGTTGGAATAGGAACATTTTAAGCCAACTAGAAAGTTAGGAAGGAGGTAGCTTATATTTCAAGTTTATGGACCTGGAAAGTCACTTATTGACATACATTGGTAGAAGGCATTTCCTCTCTTGGAAGTTCCCTTTGATAATGAAATTATGTTTGGTGTTCAAACATTTGTCATTAGTTCTGAGTCTATTTTTAAAAATAGAAATAAGTCCAACAAAACAATTATGACATTGATGAAGAGGCTTACAAAGGAGTATATATGTTAAAATTAGTAATCAATGATAATTATTTTTATTGAATCAAAGAATCTGAGAGTTGTTAGATATCTTGAAACAGTATATAGTTGAATTCATTCCTAAAAGAAATTTAATCTTCTTTCTGTCCTTTCTCTTGACAGGTATAAATCCCCAAGAGTGTTGTTTAAAGAATGAAAGCATTGTAAAATATATATCCAATTTTCTAACTTGAAAAATAACAAATAAAATATCTAATTTCATTTTCCTTATGACCTTTATTACTGTTTCTGTTTTCTAGGTTTCTAGTGCCCATTTCATGCCTATATATTTCCCAAAATATATTAGTTTACATTTTCCTATCTTTCATTTTTTGAAACTTCTTCAGGTCAAATTGTATTATTTTCCTGTCCTTTGCTGATGTTAGCAACACCTCTTAATGTAATAGCTATCCAAGATAAAAGAGAGTTGAATTCTGTTTTCTGCTGTATACTTTGCTCAAATATTAAACAAGTTAGGCTTTGCACTATTTTATATTCAAAATAATTTCTCTCTATCACAAAATATTTTCTCAAAGTACATTGAATAGTTCATATATCATCTGTGAAAAGGCCTATTATAATGCATTTAAAATCAGAGGTTGAATTAAATTATACCTGTAAACATTAATTCTAAATTTCTTCACATTCAATCAACCTATCAACTGCAATATTATATAATTATATATAATTATAATGAATTATATGAAACTAAATTTTATTAGAAACAGACACAAATGTGAATATGATATATATATATGCATATACACATATATATATACATATATATGTATACATATATATAGCATCTATATAAGGATTTGAGAAAAGGATAGAAATATATGTACACATATGTGTAATTCACATATAAATTTGTGCCTATATGTGTGCGTGTCTTTGTGCTTCTCTACCTCATGTTGTGTTCTTATTAGATTCTGTTCTGATGTTGGGGTAAGTTTAGTGTTAGAAGATTATGCCAGAAGAACACAAGCCTCTAATAGGCCCTTCTAATCTAGAATTTCTTTGAATGTAGGGCATGTGTCATTTGTCTCTGAGAAGCAGTCTGGTTCAAGTTTTCAAAGACTAAGCCATCACATAGCCATCACATGAGGTTTTTTACTTTTGGTTTTAGATACACCAAATGATAAAGATTGTTTACTAAAGCAGGGAAGGGATGAAATATGCATGGTTGTATGGTCTACTCAAATTAAAACTAAAAACTAAAAAAAAAAATAGGTCTTTCAAAAAACCATATACACATGTTGAATATGTGTATATGTGTATTATAAGCAAATGCATACATATTTACAAAGGTATATAACTATAGGTACATGTATAATTTTTAGTGGAAGTGTCAAGACAAGTTATATTATCAGAGTAGGGAACTAATGATTATCTATAACTTCTCTCCAAATTATTCTTCTTAGAAAGTTGCCTAGAGATTCTGATAGATCACATTTATATAGGTTTTAAACTTTGCAAATATTATTACCTTGTTTAATAGATTTGACTGATGATCACAAAGTTGATATGCATCAGAGATATAACTGAGATATAGGAAGCTTTTCTGCTTATCTCTTTTAATCACACCTATTTTTTTATTTATGCTTTATCTGAGATCAGAATTGCAACCCATGCTTTTTTTTTTTTTTTTGCTTCAGCTGAAGCATAATAAATCCTCCCAAGCCTTTTATTCTGATTCTGCATGTTTCAAATGTATTTCTTGTAAACACTATATTGTAGGATTCTGTTTTAATCTACTCTGTTATTTGCTTCCTTTTTTATGAGAGAGTTCATCCCATTCACATTCACAGTTATGATTACTATCTTTATATTTCTCTTAATTCCTATTTTCTCATCTGTTTACATTTTGGTTCTCTCTGTCCACCATATCCCTTCTTAGTAGTGCTTTGGTCTTAACCCAAACTACCCTCATCTGCCCTACCCTCTATCAGAGCTCCTCCTTTCTCTTACCCCTTTCTCCTACTATTTCTGCTCTCCCTTCTATCCAGCCTCTTTCTTTCCTTTTCCATTTTTCTTCCTTCATCATTATAGGGTAAGATAATTTTCTAAACCCAACTGAGTGATTAAATTATTCCATCTTTAAGCCAAACCTGATGAGGTTAAGTTTCAGACAGTATTCATTCTCCTCCTTTCTTTCCCTCTATTGCAATAGGTCTTTCTTCATGTGATCTAATTTGTCTTCCAGTACAGATTTTTGCTCATCCCTTAATGTCTTTTTCTTTGATTTCATCACATCACAGTACATTCACAACCACACCATCCATGTGATGCCCCACAATGGTCCCAGTAACAGATATAATTCTCAAGAATGGATTCTTTCAATGACTATTTCTACCTCTTGTTCTATTATATCAGGGCAATTTTCTTTGATGATCTGCTGAAAAATGCTATTTGGGCTCTTTTTTTAGGTCATGGCCTTCAGACAGACCAATAATTTTAAAATTGTCATTCCTGGATCTATTTTCCATGTCAGGTATTTTTCCAATAAAGTATTTTACATTTTCTTCCATTTTTTCATTAGTTTCTTTAACTGATTCTTGATGTCTTAGTGTCATTACCTTCCATTTACCCAATTTTAGTTCTTTTTTTTTTTTTTTTTCCTGAGACTAGGGTTAAGTGATTTGCCCAGGGTCACACAACTAGGAAGTGTTAAGTGTCTGAGACCAGATTTGAACTCTGGTCCTCCTGAATTCAGAGCTGGTGCTCTATCCAGTGAGCCACCTTGCTGCCTCCCAGTTTTTGTTCTTAATGTGTGATTTTCTTCAATTACCTTTTTTTATCTCTTTTCCCATTTAATTAATTTTACTTTTCAAGGTGTTGTTTTCTTCAGTGGATTTTTTTTTCCCATTTGGCCAATAATTTTTTTTTTAAGTAATTGCTTTCTTCAATATTTTTTTCTTTCTTTTCCAAGATGTTGACTCTTTCTTGTGTAATCTTATTTCTTTTCTCATTTTTTTTCTTTCTACACCTCTTATTTGCTTTTTAAAAATATTTTATAAGCACTGCCAAGAAGCTTTTTTGTGCTTGAAACAAACTGAAATTACTCTTTGAGATTTCCTCTGTGGACATTCTGTCCTCATCTGAGTTTGTAGTTAGGTATGCCCTATCACCATAGTAGCTTTCTATGGTCAAAATTATTTTCTGTGTCTTGCTCATTTTCTTTTCTTTTCCTTTCTTTTTTTTTTTTTTTTTTTTTTTTTAATTTCCTCTTTTGTGCCTTTCATGGTCAAGATCTGCTCCTGGGGAAAAGAGGGTGCAGTCTCAACCTTCCTGTGCAGCTCTGAGCCTTAGCTTTGAGCATAGGGTTCCCTTGTGTTTGGTGTTTTATTCACAGCAGGGGGTACCTTTACCTACTGGTTGTTCCAGAAACAGCCTGATTTTTTAGAATTTGACTTTTGATCTGGGACTAGAGGCTGCTCCACTGGTCTGCTCTATTACTGAGCCAGGACCAACAGTCTCAGTTGCTGATCTATTATGATTAAGCTTTCCCAGGTTAATCACTGGCTTTTCCAGATTCTGTGTGATCTGGGTTGAACACCCCTTTCAATCCAATAAAACTGACTTTTCTTGAGATCCTTCCAATTTAGCTTGAACAGGAGAGTGATTTAATTATTGGACTCTGTTCAGAGGCTTGGTTTCATGAGATTTTTGAGGGAAACTTTGAGAATTCAAGCAGCTTCCTTGCTTCACTCTGCCATGTTGACTCTGTCCCCAGAATTTCCAACAAGTTTTCTTGACTTTAAGTCTGTATTCATTGTGACATATTTTTTCTGTCTACATTGACTCTTCTTTTCTCCAAGCACCACTCCCAACTCCAGATTCTTGCATGGAAAACTTAGAGAAGAAACACAGAATTGTAAAGCTAAAATAGACCTCAAATATTATTTTGTCCAACATTCTTACTTTATATGTGAAGGAACTGAGGTTCAACTGCATCATTTTATTACCTTTATCAAAGTGTGCATCTAATGCGCACATAAATATACACAAAATACAGAGAAAATAATCAGAAAATATCAGAACTAGAAAAAAAAATCACAGTTTATCTGACAACTTTAAATTTTTAAGTGAAGAAACAGGGTCAGCTGCAAAACTATTTTATTATGTAAATTAGAAAATAATTATTTGGCAATATTGGGGCATAAAATGAAACCTGGATCTTCATTTAACAAATGGTTTATAAATGCAAGCAGTGTATACTTTGCAAAAAAAAAATAGATCACCATGGAATTCATAAGAGCTTAAGATTTTATGAAAACATATTTCAAAAAGTTCATAAACTATTTTTACATCCATAAAATTTAAAAAAAATAAAGCTATCTGGCACCTTGAAAATCAGTACAACATTATCATTTTAAAGATAAGAAGACTAAGGTGCAAAAATACTACTACTAATAATAATCATATTATTTTCAGGTTTAAAAAATACTTTATATCTTTTACTTCCTTTTATCTTCATAACAACCTGAGAGGTATCTAGTTTTACTATTTCCATTTCATACATGAGGAAACTGAGAAAAGAATGAGTTTAAAATACTTGTCCAGCATCACACAATCAGTGAGTATCTGATGGAGAATTTGGAATCAGATCTTCTTGACTCCAAGTTCAGCACTTTGCTATCTCAGGGCATCTACAGCTGCCTATATTGCTATATAATCAACAAAGAGAACTTGGACAAAGAGTAAGAAAAAGGAACTGTGTCTCAAAATAAAAGTTTTGGCAATATAACCATAATTCAACTAGATGAAGAAAAATAGAATATAAGTGAAGAAAATAATGTAATTATCTAGAATCTATCTGATCAGCTCAGATTTAAATGATTCTGAATTCAAGATGAAAGAAAGCACATACAACTCAGGTAAAAGGAAAAACAAGATAATGCTAAAAACAATGTGAAAGAATTTTAAAAATGTGTTCAACACAGGAAAAAAGAGAATAAAATGCCCACCATTTTGCACAGATAGTTAAATGTTGACAGTGGACAGAAAACTGAAAGACTGTTCACCTCTTTCTTCCTTTATCCTCAATAAAGAACTATTTTTCTTTTCAAAACTGCAAAGGGTAGAACAAATATATTTAAGAAAGGGTTGAAGCACAAGTAGAGAGAGTAAATATGCACTTAGATCCTTTTAATTAATTTGAGTCTTCAAAGTCTGGATAAATTCTATCACAGAATACTGAAAAAGTTTGCAAATGTTATAAGAACTATCGATAATCTCTGAGAAATCATTAGGAATGATATATTTTCGAATTTTATTCTAGTTTACAAAAGGAGGAAAACTGAATACTAGAAATTACATCTTAGGAACTCTAATCAAATTCAAGCAAAACTATCAGTTGTTCTCTATTAAATGGCTTTTGAGAAACATAAGTTAAAAATAGAAAAGATCACTAGCCTCCAACCTGCATTTCATAAGTACAAGTTATGCCACATTTAGTTCATTGCATCTTTAATTGTCTTCAATGTAAAACCTTACAGTTGAATATGAAGAAAAATAAATTACAGATGTATAGCACAATGTGAGCCTGAATTCAGGAGGGAAGCTGTGGAATTTCAATGGAAAGTATAATGGACTTAAGGTCAAAGGACCTGAGTTCAAATGCTGACTCTTGTACCACTTCTGCCCCTATTTGCTCCTTCTGGGCCTTATTTTTTCCACCTAAAAAAATGAGGTGTTTGGATAGGGTGGCAACTAAAGCTCTTTTCATTTATAAGTCATTTATGGAGCTGCTATATGCCACTTTGGATAAAGTACCTAGATCACTGAACCAGAGAGGCCCAAATTCAAATAAACTCTATGACCCTGGACAATCAATTTACTTCTGTTTGTCACAGTTTTTTTTTTTTTTTTTTTTTTTTTTTAATCTGGAAGATGGGGATAACAGTAGAATCTTTCTCCTAGAGTCATTGTGAAAATCAGATGAAATATTTGTAAAGTGTGTAGCCAATTACTTGGCACAAGGAAGGCACTACAATATGTTAGGTATGATGATGATAATCCCATAAATAGTTTTCACCAACAAATACTTAGAGTTTTGCTTGCTTTCAGATTTAATGTGAATCAAAAGTGCAATGCTTTCTCCAAAAAATGAGACAAATAAACAAACCCAACTTTTACTTATGGCCCAACTAAGAGATTTAATTTTTTTAGCAACAGATTTAGAAATTTACTCCAACAAATTAGACTTAAACAGAGGTGCTAGAACATTGAGAAGTTAAAATAGTTGCCCTCACGTGGCCAATCATGTCAGAGATAGGATTTAAACCCAGGAATTATCAAGTACCCTACTAGACCTAATCACTGTGACATGTTCATTTTGCCAATAGTACAGTTTCTCATCATTATCTATTCCTATCCATTGAGAAATAGTTTGCTCATGTAATAGTAGGTGGTATATTATCATGCTTGATCATATGTTAGAAGTTCTGAATATTTCATGAAATAATATAGTTATAAGGATTTACTATTATTTTATCTTTTTACCTATATTATTTAATGATAGTTATTGATATATTTAAAATGACATTAACAAAAAAGGAAATGAACCTTAATTAAAAATTGTACTTTGAGATACAATGCCATTTTACTTTATATACTTAATAGAGTGATGCCATTATTTTATATACTTAATATAGTCAGATAAATTGTGCAATCAATTTTATTTTGATTGTTATATATAAGATAACAATAAAAGAAATATGATGACATTTTGTCTCTAGACTATTTTTCCCCCTGACATCTTGATAATGCTGAAATCAGAAAAGTATAAAGTAGCTGCTAGATTTCTATTTTATCTGCAGTCACTGATTTGGCCTCCTTGGATATTTCTGCTTCAGCAAATAATAGTCTTTCTGAAATGGAAGTGGAAGATGCTTGCTTGACCCTTAACAGAATACTGCCAGAAGAGGAGGAAGGGCGGGGGATAAGGGGAACTCCAGATCACAAAGAGCCAGAGAAAAGTATACTAATAAAACAACCATGTCATTTAACTTCTTCAGTGACTATCTAACATTTGTGACATATATACTGGACACTGGAAGAGCTATAAAGAAAAAGCAATATAGTTCTTGTTCTCAAGGAGTTGACAATCTAGTAATTAAGCTAATAAGTAAAAAAAAATGCAGCACCAGCTTTAATTTCTAAATACTATGATAGCTTCCCAAAGTAGATAACACATACATACATACATATACAAAGATAATAATTTTCTGTATAATTGTTCCCCACAAGTCACTTATCTTTGTTAAAAGAAAGAAAATGTGGGGCAGCTAGGTGGCACAGTGGATAGAGCACTAGCCCTGAAGTCAGGAGGAGGACCTGAGTTTAAATCTGGACTCAGACACTTAACATGTCCTAGCTATGTGACTCTGGGCAAGTCACAAGCCCATTTGCCTCAGAAAAAAAAAAAAGAAAGAAAAGAAAACTGAAATACTTTCAGATTGAAAGGGTGGGGGCTATGCCTTTAAAATTGAATAATCAATCAATTCATAAGCATTTATGAAGCACTTCTTATTTGCATGCCAGTCTCTAAAAGTGCTAGATATAAAGTAAAAACAAAACATATATAAAAAAATCAAGAGTAATATCTATCCATCCACCCATGCATTTAACTATCTGTCTGTCTATTTTTTTTCTGTTTGCTCTTCTGTTTGGGAGTTTTAATTGAGTAGTTATTTGGAGATCATACAGATGTCATCAAAGAGTTTTTCATAGTACAAACTGAGTTCTGGAGAGTGGGGTTCAATGTCAGCAGAGACCAAAGAGTTTAGATTGGGCTACAGTCTTAGTACATGAAAGGTCAAATGAAACCCTAGTCATATGAAAAATGCTTAGATGATTAGTAGAAAGGCCTTTATAGAAAAAAAAAAAAATTCAGAAGGCATTAAGAAAAATGAGAGACTTAAAGGATCTAGGCCAAAGAAAGGGGGATGAGAGGCTGGAAATTGAAGAGGATTTGAGGGAATGATATTCACACTCAGGGGGCTAAATCCCTGCAGTTTTTTATGGTTAAGTGTGCCAGAGATATTTCTGTTTTCCTTGGCTCTCATTCACTTTTGTTGCCTTTGGAACGGGAGGCAACTATGTCAGAACTGAAGTGGATGGACAATGAAATGGGAGAAAGTGAATTAGAATCTTTAGGAAAAAAAAAAAAAAAAGATAGAGTGTCTAAAACATGTAAAACAAGTTCTCTGAAGTTTGATTGTTATAGTACTGGAAAGAGCCACCGTAGCAGGTATACAGAAACTAGGGTTATGACCATGTTGTAACATTAACTATCTGTATGATCTTAGGCATTCCCATTTGACCCATGCAGATTTAAGTTTAACACATTGCTAAAATGAGGTTTGACTACAAGATCTCCAAGGTTCCTTTCAGCTTCTAGTCTTCTACAAAATTTGTGAACAGATATGCACATAAAGATTTCTGCCCTTTAAATAAAAGATCAAGAGTCCAGAAAGCCAGTCAACATCCATAGTACCAGTGAGTGAAAGATAGAACATTTAAGAAATTCAGCTCTCTTGCAAAACAGCATAATCCAGATTTTTAAAATCATTTCTGTTATATAAAGAACTAATATGATTTCTTCAATTTGGACTCATATTCTGTTCTTACTCTTATAATTAATGTCTTTGGAACTGATGAGATGTCATTTGAGTCCTTAAAATTAGCCTACAACACATACAACTTTTATATTTCCTGAAATCACTCCTATTAACATAAGCATCTGCTATGTGCCCCGTACTATGTTAAATGCTGTCCCTAAAATTTGGGGCCAGAGTTACATTATAATAAGTAAAAAAGCATAGAGGTAGTTTGGAGTGATAGAATATTAGCAACTTTCCTATGGAAAGTGTTGTGTAAGTTTAGTGTTGAATGAAAAACTAGGAAGTTAAAGGTCAAGCTAAATTGCATTGTAAAATATATATATTAACAATACACAAACATTAGATCATATTCTCTAACATGATTATATAATCAAATGCTTCTCTATGAAATAGATTCTACTAGTATGGGAACCCATGAGGGCAGGAACTTTTAACAAATAATTTTTGTATTTATTCCAGCAGATCATTACACATTTATTTGGTCCTTAGTAAATGTTGTCAATGTTAACTCAGTAAGAATCATAGAAGATATTTTAGCAAGTTCCATTAAAAAAGTCTATGAAAATGGAGTTAAAAAGAAAGGAGGTTACTTAAATTTTCTTTATGGTGTAACAACTAGTGACATTGTTCTTTCAGTAAGTAGCTATACCAAGTCACTCTAGGTCCACAATATCAAAAATTCTATTGATTTACAAGCTTGTGGGCATAGAGAGATAATTAGAAGAATTTTTATAGTACTTGTGATCATTTTTATGTTTTAAAGAAGTTTCAGGATTTCCCACTCTGGTACAAATACTCCTGGTCCTAGTGTAGAGCTGCTCTTTCCATTTCAGATGCTATTTGGGAGCATGTGCTCACATGCCACTAGGCACCTCTCCTGTTGACAATTTTGACCTTTATTAATTCAAGTCTGTTCAATCTTATGCTTGTATAAATTGGCTTCCATGAACAAATTTCCCAGTTTGCCCTTTTCTATTGAAATATGTCCCTCGTTGTGGGAAAATGAAATAAAACTATGCAGTGTATTTTTTAATCTGTGAAAAGTTGAAAAGGTTACATGCTGTGTGTGAGTTTTCTATTCTCAGAATATACATACACTTTCCATAAAACAAAAGAAATCAGCATAATTTAACAGATTCCTGTGTCTCTTATTGCCCCAGTATAGTAGTTTCTGGCAAAGAATACACAAAAGTAACTTCTCAGAAAAAACAGCAGTTTATTTGGATAAATTTCAGTTGGCAATCATAACCTTAACTTTGTTCTTTCTTTATACAGGCACATTCAAAATCAATAATGTGACCCCTTTGAGATTACATTGCTAAAGTATAGTATATATAAGTATATATAAATATAAGTATATATAAAGTATAATATATATTTGGACACGATTACATTTAACTAATAACATTAACTTTAAATTAATAACATGTATTTACTTTTTAGACTTTTTTTTATCAATTTTATCTCTTTATCTTTTCCCCTTTGTCTCTTTCTTTTTGTCTCTTTTTCCAATTAAATTTAATAAACATTACAACAAGCAAAATACTGATAAAAAACAAATAGACAAATAAACACCAACAACAGAAATTTGCACCTTCTCTGTCCTTAAGGAATACTCTCCTCAAATGGGCAGGAGTGATGGGTGGTTATAGAGCAATTAAGACACATGTACAAAGTAGAATGTTGTAAGGTAGAATATTATAAAGGCAAAGATGATTGTAAAAGTGGAATCACATGTCTGGAATACATTCTTACTTATCTTGCCCCCTTCCTATTTCCTTCAAAACACAGTTCATTCTTTATCTACTTTTTTACATGTTATATGTTCCCCTATTCATCCCCCCTCCAAAAACAACCCACAAAAATAAAAACATAAAACAAACAAACAAAAAAAAAAAAACTTCTTAAAGACAAAAGGGATAATTGCATTTTTAGCAGTACCCATACCTATTGCAATGATGTGCATAGAAGGTTTTAAATAACTGCTTGGTTGAACTGAATGGAAGAGAGTTCTGGGTAAGTCTCTGTTTAATACTTAAATAATACAAAGTAAGTCACTATTCAAACATTTAAAAAAATAATAAAATGTTAGTCTTCCTATGTAGAGGAAGTCAATGATATTATCAATAGATATTTTGAACTTTTTTTTTTCAGTAAGAGAGATGCGTCTGAATTAATACATTACCCATGTCCTTTAACCTAGTTCCCCTTATAATTGCCTCCATATGTGACAGGGCTGGAATCCTGAAGCAATTGAATGGAGTTTATTTTCTTATTTAAAGTTAACTGACTGTAAAGCAATTGGATCAAAGACTTTAGAGCTGGAAAGTGCATTATGGACCAACCTTTATTTTATCAATGAGGAAAAAGGCCCAGAGAACAAAAAAATCATAGAATTCTAAAGCTAAAGTTATTATTGTTAGGAATATAACAATAATCTAATTTCCCCATAAGAGAATGAGGTTCAGTGATGTTCTAGTCCCTGAGAACATTAATCAAGTGAGTGACAGCACTGGACCAAGTACTCAAATATGACTCCCTGATCAGTGTTATGTCCATCATACAACACTATCTCTAATTTCAACATTACCCTCATTATCATCTTATCTGTAATTATGATGTTTCATATTTATATAGCTTAGGAAAGGAAGATAAGGCAAGTATTATTATGACCATTTTTATAAGACAGATAACTAATGTCTGAAAGCAGGATTTGAACCATTATCTTCTAACTTCAGGTTTGATCCTCAGTATATTACATGGTACTTTAATCACATGAATTAATTGATCCAAGCTAAAATTGAATATGCTGTGGAACTAAAAATAAAAAAAATACATTCAATCATTTAACTGCACACTTCCTCAATATGCCTTTTTAAACAAAATACATTCCTGCTAATTTTTTTTTTGTTATTTGTCTCATAAGAGGAAGACATGAAATGAAAACAGAGAGCATAATAGGAAGAACACTGAGATAGAAGTCATTATCCCCCATTCTACTCTTAAATTTCAATGATAGGCTGTGTAACCTTGATCAGGTCACCCAGATTTAAACCTTCATAAGCTTTGTATCCATCAACTTAGAACTGTTAGTTCCCCTTTCCTCCTCCAGCTAAGTACAAATTTAATGCTGCAAAGAATCAGTAAACACACTATGATTATAAATTGTTGGAATGTAAAAAGCAGCCAAAGGAATGGATAAAAAGAACCCAGAAAGACAGATGGGTAGTGTGGGAGAGCAGCTCAACAAGTCTTTCTCTAATGCTTCATCCTTTATCCTTAGATATGGGCATTAGGAAACTGGGAAATATTTGAGTTGAGTAAAAAATAAAGTAAGCTACCTCTTATGGCTATCCATAAGTCATTCATAGTGTGTGCACAATGAAAAGAGAAATATGGGAATTTGGGCAGGAGTGGTAAAGATTGGAGGCAGTCATCTTGCATAAAAACACAGATAAATTTAATGATAAATAGAATTATATTTGATATGGCATATGCTGTAGAAATATGTTTTCACCATGTATATTGTTTTGAATACAGGTATAAATGTATGTGACACTTAAAGCAGAACACCCTTAGACATAATGGTAAAAGAAAAACTTCCTTGTGCATGTAATTTAGACAAGTGATTTAGCTTGTCTGAGGAAACTACCTGTAAGCAAAGGTATTCTAGAGCTTTCTAATATAAAGTTTGGTAGGAAAGGAGAGTTAAAGTATTACTTAAGAGAAGATAGAATTTTTAAGTCTCCTTAAGAAATTTCAAATCACCCATTTCCATAAAAAGTTTGAAATGCTAATAAGAAATCATTAATAAAAGCAAGCAAATGCCCTTAAGGACAAAACATTTTTTAAGACTGTTTTTTAGTTAGATTAAGCAATTGAGCCAAGCATGGTAGCACACACCTGGAATCCCTGTTACTGGGAGACTGAAGTTAGTGGATCTTTTTAACTTAGAAAGTTCTGAGGTGCAGTAGGCTGTCCTGAATGGATATCTTCATTAAGTCCAGCATTAATATGCTGAGATGTGGAGGGCCATCAGCTTGCTCATAAAGGGATAAGTGCATCAAACCTTCTATACATATTAAAATGGGACTAGGTCTATGAATAGCTCCTGTATTTATGTCCTGAAAAGACAATCTTACAATAGATAACAACAAAAAGAATTCACTTCAAGTGAACTAGTATGTATACAATACCTAGGAAAAGTTCTATTTTATAGCTGGAGACCTAGCAAATTTGAATAAAATATGATCAAGATAATGCTAGCTGTTGAAAGTACAAAGAAAGGGAGAAAATATTTCTTTATATAAGAGACCATCCATTCTTTGTAAAATAATCTGAAAAATAGAAGGTATTAGATGTGAAGTCTGGAAAAAAAATTCCCCTATAGAAGATAGGTTTTCAATCCAGTCTCTAAGGAAGCCAAAGGAACTTAAGAAGCTGCAAAGAGTAGTTTTCCAGGAATGGGGGTGGAGTGGGGAAATCAGACACAATATAAAGAAAGAAAGATGAGAGATAAAGTGTCATATTTGATGATCTGAAAAGCCAGTTAGCTAAAGGCATTGGATAGATAGGAAGGAGCTAGGTTATGAAAAGTCTCAAATGCCAAACATTCATACTTGATTTTAGAAGTAATAGGGAGTCAAAGGAACTCAATGACTGAAGAAAACATGCTCAAATCTATCTGAGAAAAATCACCTTGACAACTGAGTAAGTGAGGAAGTAAGAAAAGAAGGAAAAAAGGACCATTAGTATAGACATGCAAAGGAAAGGAGAGAAAGTAGGAAAGAAGGAGGGAGAAAGGTAGGGAGGAAACAGGAAAGGAGAGAGAAAAGGATGAAAAAAGGGAAGGAAGAAAGAAGTGAGGGAGGAAGGAAGGGAAGAATAGAAAAGGAAAGGAAAGAAGGAAGGAGAGAAAAAATTATTGTGTTTGTTCTGTATCAGGCACTTTGTTAAGTGTCTTACAAACAATAATCCTATCAAGTGAATGCTATTATTATCTACATTTTACAAATGAAGAAACTGAGTTAGGCAGAGATTAAGAAGTTTGTTCAGGGTGCCAGAGTCTCACAATAACTATCTGAGGTTACTGTGAGATAAACCATGACAATGTTTTATCTATTCTGCAATCTAACCACTTCAATGGGCATAGGTTTTAAGTAGGTAGAGCAGTTGAAAGAATCCTGGGATAGTATAGGAGAGAAGAAATTAGAGCCTGGAGCAGAGTTGTGGATTTGTAATTAGAGAAAAGGGGAGGTATACGCAAGAGATGCTGTGAATGCAGAAATGACATGATTTGGCAACAGACTAGATATGTACAATAAATTAGATTGATGATACAACAATTATATAGCTGTGGGACTGGGAGGATTGTGCTACCCTGGATAGTCAGCCAATAAACTTTTATAAAATGTGCCAAGAAATGTGCTAAGTGCTGAGAATACAAAGCAAAGTAAAAATCACTTCCTGTTTTTCAGTATCTCATATTCTAATGAAGGAAAGGGAGAGACAACATATAAATAACTACTTACAAATTACTGTGATAAATTAGAGATAACTGGCAGAAGAAAGAAAGTAGCATTAAGCAGTATTGTAAAAAGTTTCTTATAGAAGATATGATTTTAGTTCCAACTTGAAGGCAACAGGGAAAATAGGAGGTGGAGATGAGGACAGAGAGAATTTCAGGCCTGGGAGATAACCAATGAAAACTGCAAAATTCAGAGATAGGAAATGGGGGGAAAGAACAGCAAAATGACCAGTATCACTGCATCTTAGAATCTAAGATGGAGAGTGAAGTAAGAAGACTGAAAAGTTATGAGGGAGAAAAGTTATGAAGTTCTTGGAATGCCAAACAGAGGATTTTTTTCTTTGATATAGATTCACGGGGGTTTATTAAAATGTTGTTTGAGGATGACATGATCAAAACTGCTCCTTAGAAAAATAAATTTGATAGCTGAGTTGAGGATGGATTATCATGAGAAGAATCTTGAAGTAGGGAGCTAGGGAAGTTCAGAAGAGAAGACGATTTTATTTTAGACACTGAGTTTGGGATGCCCATGTGACATTCATTTAAATATGTTCAAGAAGCAGTTGAATATGCAAGATTTGTTCAGAAGAAAGAGTAGGACTGGATATATAGATCTGGGAATCATTTGTACTGAGATGATAATTAAACACATTTAAGATAATGAAATCACAAATTGATAAAAGATAGAAGAAAAAGGATCCTGCCACAAAACTTTGGAGGGGAATTCACTAGGTTAGTGGATATGATGTGGTTGTAAAACCAACAAAAGATAATTTTCAAAATTGGTTGAACAAAAAAAAAAAAAAATGACCAAAAGAGAGAACAGTATCATAAAAACCTAGAGAGGAGAGAATATAAAGGAAGAAGGTCAAATGCTATAAAAGGCCAGAAGATTCAATATTGTGAAAAGTAGCATGATTTGGCAGTCATTAATTTTAGGAGATATGACAATAATAATAACTAGCCTTAGGGATTATCTTCTGACTGAACTCTCCAAATTTAACTAGTGTAGTCCTCAAATGAAAAACAAAGACCTCCACTACTGGGTCTATAATCTTTACAGAAAGTATTTTCAGAAAACATTAATTTTCAGTGAAAAGAGTTCTAGCTTTGGAATCAGAAAATCTGGGTTCATTTTTCTGAAACCTTGGAAATATCACTTAAACTCTATTCTCCTCAATTTCCTCATTGGTAAAATTAGTGGGCTGTAAAAAGATGATCTTAGAGATTCTTTTAAGTTCCAAATTTATAATCTCAGACTCTTATTTTAAAATACCTGGAAAAAGTAACTATAAATTAAAGTTTTCATAGAGCATTATCATTACTATTTTCCAGATATCATTATAAAAAAATTAGCTTGGTTGAGTTAAAAACAAAACAAAAGAAACAAAACAAAGCAATCAAACAATCAGATCTGAAGTCAGAACTGGATTTTAGTCTCAGGGATTTATTTCAGGCCAGCTATAATATCTCTGTTTCCTCATTTGTAAAATAGGGATTAAAATGCATGTATTATCTATCTAATAGGTTTTATTGAGAGCAAAATAAGAAAATGTACTTTTTAAAGGATAATTTGAATAAAACCTACAAATCAATGAATATGTTGATAAATTTAGTGTTGTGACCTTCAGCATTTATTTTTCTAATTGATCTTTAATTCCAGAGCAAAGAAAACAGATTACAAAACAACATAATTGTGACTGGAAATGATGTATTATCTTTTCTTATATATTCATAGGGTAACTCCTATGAGGTATGCCCTGTGCCAGGTGAATTCTCTACACTCAGTGACATTATTCATCATTCACAAGATCTCAATTTCTTTTAAAAACATGTTTATACCATGATCTATATGTAGGAGAGACAAATGAAATTGAAGGTATCAAATACACACATTTGGCTAATTTTTTTTTTTTATTTCACAGTAGCTCAGAAGCATTAGAAGAAGGTCTGTCTAGAGAGAGAAGACTTGAGTAGGTCTTTCAAACCTTATGATACAACAAATTCATGTTCCCTTTCATTAACTTCTGATTGTAACCAAAATTAATGAAAGACAAAGCCACAAGAAACAAGCTATAAACCTGTTTTCTTTCATCTCATAATTATTCATTAAATTCTTAATTATTTTGTGAAACAGGGTGAGAAGCAGAAATTTTCTTTAAGTAATTCATGAAAGATATTCATATATCATCAAAGTCATCTGTCCTGCCCTGAATTCTGTACATTACCCTTTAGCATGCTGCTGAACAAGGCATTAATAATAATGTCTAATTAATGGATATCTATCCATTTTGTTAGGGAAAGTTGTGTGGCACTTTCCCAATGTCTTATGAGTGCCCTTTTAGAACAATGAGAACTAGTTTCAATTTTTCAAAACCAAAGACAGAGTTGGCCATATCTGTAATGCACAAAACTTTAAAGTTTCTTATGAATTTTACCTCTTCTAGCCTTACAGAGTTTTTTCAACACCTTCTAAATTGGATCATATTTATCTTTATACATATGCTAACCCTGCCTACTAGATGATAATTTAATTTTAGCACAAAGGCCATATTTTATTTTTGTATTTAGTACAGTACATTTTATATAGCATGTATGACATGAGAGAAAAGCAATATAGTCTCATAGAGTTAGCATCATTTAGAAAGATCTGAATTCAAGTCTTGTCTCTTATTTATACTGGTAGTGAGATCCTGGCTAAGTTACTTAAAATTTCAATGTCATATGCAATTATCTGTATGTGACAGAGCAAATAAAATTTGCAATTAATCTAACATAAAAGCTCAGCTCTATCTTTCACTTCCCCTAAAAAGATATTTGATGTGGAAGGGATTTCGAGGCTACCTATTTAAATCTATTTTATAGATGAAGAAAATGAGATTCAGAAAGTTACTAAACACTCCCCCAATATGAGAGTATATTCAAAAGTCATGTAATGAAAAAGGATTTGAATCCAGATCTTTTGATGTCATTCCAGTACTGCTTTCCTCTCCACTTAAGTATTTCATAAATCAATTTAATTTCTTAATATATCATTTAATAAACATTTGTTGAGACAGATAGATGGATGCCTATTATCCTTCAAATAGAGGAAAGCAAAAAAGTATTTTGAGGCATATTTGGAAATATGTATAAAAATATGTAACAGTAACAAAAAAAAATACTTGATTTTGACAGAATGTTAGAAAAAGCTAATTTTTCCCCTGAAAATGGGAGGAAAAACTAGAGTGATACATTACAGTTGGATAAATTTGATTGTCAAATTTCCCACCCAGTTGTCTTCACAGGTTTTGCAGTCTCCTCGATGTAGAATAATCAGGTGTTAATGTGGTTCATTGGAGAGATAAATTAGATGATGCATTCATATGGAAATATGGGGTCAAAAGTCATTGCTGAGGAAATGGAGAAGTATGCAAAAACTAGATATACACAGCCATTTTGCCTACAAGGTTCTCATTGTGATCGGATATATATTTTCTGCCTGAGAAAGTAGTGTTTCTCCTCTCATCTCCACTGATTTCATCTTCTCTCTCTCTGTCTCTCTGTCTCTCTCTCTGTTTTTCTTTGTCTATCTCTACATCTGTTTCTGTGTCTCTGTCTTTCTCTCTCTCTCTCTGTCTCTGTTTTTCTGTCTCCATTTCTCTTCTCCTTTCCTCTCTCTTTCACAATTCCTCCCACTCACCTGCCCCCAACATAGGAAAGCAAAACTAAATAAATTAAAGATAAAAGATAAAAAAGAAATAATGTTAAAATTTCACTGAATGCTCAATTCTAAATTAAATGTATTTTTGTTCAATATATTTATTTTTATGATTTTTAGTTCTATGGGTTTTCTTTTCTTTTTGTGATTACGCACAAACTTTCTCTGTGCTGTATGCAGTATTAAAAATCTTATGAAACAAGAACATAGGATCATAGATTGAGAGTTATAAATGACTAAAGAATCAATTTAGAACAGCTCTTTCATTTTAGAGATAAGGCAACAAAGGATGTACTTAAGGTCACACGGGAAGCAGAATTTAGATTCAGCAGACCCCAGGTTCTCCAATTCCAGATTTGATGCTTTTTAAGCTAATCATGATACTTCCTCTAGCTCTCATTTCTACAGAGATTTTGGAAATTAGATCTTTACATTTATAGAATGAGAGAACTTTAGCACTGAAAAGCAACTTTTCAGATGAAAAGCATCTGAAAAGCAGATTACCTAGTTTAATGTTTCCATTTTCCAGATGAAGAAATTGAGGGCATGCTGTTACATTCATTGTTGAAGGTCAGGAACTAGAACCAGGCCTCCACATTCCCATTCTTTTGTTAGTTTCATCATGCCAAGCCCTGAGCAAATGACATATATTGCACATGAATTATAAACTTTCACGGAATTACAACCTACTTAACACAAATGGAACAAGAAAAAAATGTTCATCTTTATTTGACAGGTCACAAGGAATTTACAGTGGCTGAGTCATCATTATGAACTATAATCATCAGCCTGTATGTGGCTATAGAAGGCAAATGAAATTTGACTGAATCATTGCACATTTTAATAGCTACTTTTAATGGTACTTTTAATTTTTTTAGATCAAGTGTCCCTGATGGACCTAGGCTAGAGATACAGTAGAATCCCACTAATGATTGGGATCAGTGCCTTTACTTGTTATGTTTCTAATATGGGAGGGTTTGTTCCTCCTTAAGCAAACTGATACCTCTCCCCTTCCTTTGAGTGTAACCACATTGATACTAAGCTTAATTTGGGTCCTCAATTGGTTTAGCTCATTGCAGCTCAGAACTCCAAAATAGAACAGATCCACTAAGCCCTACTTTCCTAGTCACCGGGATTACCTATGTATCAAGCACAAATGTTGCTTTTTAAATAAGATGCAACACTGATACAATTTTGTTTTTCTCATGCTAACAGAAAATGAAACCAAGACAATATTTTACAATGGAAGGATTGCTGGATTAGTGCTCATAATTCTGGATTCAATTCTATTCCCAAGTCTGTATCTATTAGAATATTGTGATATGCAAAAGATGGAAATATTACATAAGACTCAATTGGCAAGTACTTTTTTTTTTAGATAGTTTAGTCCATAATCAAATTTAACAGAAGAGAAAACTGAGACTTAGAGCAATTAAGGATTTTGCCCAAAGTCACGCGAGTCATGAGTAGCAGTACTACAATTTTTAAAAAGATTGTAAAACAAATTTATGTGTGGTCAAGTGGAGAGGCAGCTTTGTAAAATGAAAAGAGAACTCAACTGGAAGACAAGCAACAGTTCTTTTCCTAGCTTTTACAAGTTAGCTGTGCAACTTTGGATAAATCACTTTATCTCTCTGAGCTTTATAAAGTTCCTCAATTACAAAACTACCAAGAGGTCTAAAGAGATAAACTGGTAAATCCAATCTGTCTCTAATATTTAATGATTCTATGGATGCTCTATACATGAGTGCCTTTTATATAATGTTAAATATATCAATGTTTGGGTTGTGTTTTGTTTCTTTTGTCTTCTTACTTTATACTTGGCAATCATATCTAATGTATTACCATAAAATATCTAAGGAAGAGGACATACAAACTTTCACAAACACTTGTTCTTATCCACTGGCTACAAATGACAATCAAAATAAAAAAAAAGAAATCTGGATGGGAGGCATTCAAAGAAAATGATGCATTATAAAAGAGTTCAAATTTGTCAGAAAACTAAAGAAAAAGGCTATTTTTTCTCTTGCCAAAAAAATAAAAAAAAAATAAATAAAATTGTAATTACCCAGTAAGATAAAAGCTGTTGAATTTGTAGCAATGGAAATATTAAGACAAATTAAATACCAAGCTTATCTCTGTTCTGTGCTATCAATATTTTATACTAAACATCTGTTCCTTGTATCTCATCTCAGAAACACTTCCACACTTTATCAGGGCAAGCACAGCTTTCAAAGCAAATTAAGCTAAACCGTTTTCACTTAATCACCAATTGATCACAACATTCGGAATGACACATATTGATCTGTAAGAGCCCCATTTTTCCCAATTCAGGAGAGCATATTGGAGGAAACACTTGATTTGCAGTCTGAGCAAACTTGTTAGGCATACAGTTCAGATGTATTTTAAGTAGGATGCATTTCAGGGATTAAAAGAATAAAGAGAGATCTATTTTCAATGAGGGTTCTGAGTGTATAACTTCCAGCCTTTGTTCATAGAAGCTTGGGCCTAGAAGAGAGTTTCAAAATCATCAGTGTAACCCCTTCAATTCACAATTGAGAAAAATGAAGTCCAGAGAGGTCAACTTGTTCAAGGTCACAAGGTTAGTGAATAGCAGAGCTGGACTGAGAACTTCAGTTTGATGATTTCCAGTCCAGTGATCTCACCAGCATACCATGCTGCAGTCTTTCTATTATCCTAACTCAGCCTGATTTTTCTATCCCAGGTTTAGATTGTATACTGATATAAATCTATGATGAGTAATTCTAAAAACTTACAATAACTTTTTCTTCTTTTGTTAATACTAACCATATTAACCCACACTTATATTGTAAAATTTACACATAACTTTTCTCACAATGATCCTATAAGGAAGGTCATGTAAATATCATCCCCATTTAACAGATGAGGAACATCTTACATGAGCAACATGACTTATGGGTTTCTCAGCTAATAAAGGACAGAAATGAAATTTGAACCTAGAATTTCTGATCCCAACTCTGCTGCATATTACCTATGTGATCTGAATCTCTCTTCCCTCATTAAAAAAGGGGAAATGATTGGACATGGTGAATTCTAAAATTTCCTCTAGCTCCAAATCTATGATTCCAAACCAGTAATTTTTCCACATCATGCTCAGATTGGTTTGGGGAGGGACAAATGAGAATTTGCCTTCCAATGTCAGTGGTGTCATTTTCTATTTGTTGTAGTTTTCGCTAAAAACTTCAAGGTTTTTTTTTTTTTTTTTCTCAATTCATAGGATCATAGTGTTAGAAGGATCCAAAGACACCATCTAGCCCAGCCCTCTCATTTTTATATAAGAGAGAACTGAGGTTTAGGGAGATTTTCCAAGGTCAAGGAGTTAGCAAATATCAGAAGCAAAATGTGAATCCAGCATTTTTTATTCCAGACCTAATGTTCATTCCACTCTGCCAAAATGCCTGTAAGTCTTATTATTCCTGTTGTTTAGCAGAAGAAAAACAGATTCAGAAATTTTAAATGATTTGCTATGGTCCTATACCTAGTAATTACCTAGAGTGGGATCTGAACTCAAATCTCCCTGGATACAAGCCCAATCCTCTTTTCCATTATTAAATTTCCCCACTCTGCCTAGAGAATAAAATACTGTATCCTATAAAGTTCTTTCAAAAAAAAAAAAAAAAAAAAACCTAGAATAGAATCTCTAGTCATTTCTGGGATGAGGACAAGTGGGTTAAAAAATAAAAACATCCTTTAGAAAGTTGAAGTTATACATCTCTTACTCATTTTATTCTGAGGCCCAGGGAATCTATTTGTGCTCAGAGTTCCAACTGACTTCCAAAGGAAGTCTATAATCATAGGGGCTTATTGAGAGGATGAAGCAAGAATAAAATTGCTCCAATGTGAATTAAATAGAAAAGGCAGGAACCCAACTTCATTTATCCAAGAAGCTAATGCTCAAATTAAAACCTTTATATACCATCTGTAGTTTATTGAGAGTTTTGATTTTCTACCAAGCAGTTGCCCAGAGAAACTGCACAAACATGCTATGGCGATAAATAGTGAATACCTTTTACTTTACTATTCTCAAATGATCAGTCCAGAGTATATACTTAACTTTTTTATATATTTTTCTATAGTGAATTAAAGGCTGATTTTCCCTCTTTCTTTTACTCCCTTATGGGATCTAGAATAAGATTTTTAGCATTTTTCCCCTTTATAAAATAAAGACTGCTTTTGAAG
Source organism: Sminthopsis crassicaudata (assembly GCF_048593235.1). Lineage (NCBI taxonomy): Eukaryota > Metazoa > Chordata > Mammalia > Dasyuromorphia > Dasyuridae > Sminthopsis > Sminthopsis crassicaudata. Next base: position 418,023,663 of record NC_133618.1, on the reverse strand, counting down.
CAGGGGATCTCTGAAATGAGGCATTACAAATATATTTGATGCATCAGTCTGGGTGAAGGAGAAAGGAAGAAATGGAAAAGAGGAGATTGATTGCAGCTAATGTGCCTATCATGCAGTGTCTTTTTAATCTTACGGGAATGACCACAGATAATCAAGAGGTCAATCATGAATCAATCACAGGCTTCATATGTCAGAATAGTTTCCAAACTGCGAAGGACCTGGGTTGGAGCAAGCTTTTTAAAGAGAATTGCCACAGTAAAGCAAATCACAGAATCAACTTGAGTTCTATCTGGGCAAGGTAGGGGGGAGGAATGAGGTCGTGCCAAGACAAGGGGAAATTGGACTTTGGAGGAAAAAAATGTTTATGTTCTTTAAAAGGAGATGCATTGTAGAGTTGATGTTTTTAGAATAATGCAAATTAAATTATAATTTATGGAAGTTTCAAAAATTAACATCTCTAGGTTTTATAAATAAATAATCAAGTAAATCTCCTTAGAAATTAAGGGAAATATTGGAGGGATATCATAATAGAGCAATTTTTAGAAAAAGAAAGAGCTTTAAAAATGAATTTTGTGAAAGAAACAGTAAAAGTTCTTATAAGTTATAACCTCTGTTTAGCTGGTTCTGCTAAATATCCCCTTAGGGAATCTATTCCTTTAAGGACCCTCTGTCTAAAAAAGGGACTGAAAAAAAAAAAAGTTTACTAAGGAATCCATGATGATTGTGAAGTTTTTTCAGTACAGGACTGCAGACTTTTGCAAACTTATTGCTTATCTTAGGGGTACCAGATAGTCTTCAGAAAGAAAATGCATGTGTTCCTCCCTCCCCCTTTCTCTACCACAAATCCACTAATTCTAGAAGGCAACACTTTTTATACATTATGGATAAGATATCAAATGAACAGATACCTAATTGTTATGCTTAAATTCTCTGTGCTAAACACTGAGCTAAATGATTTACAAATGTTATTTTATTCCTCACAATAACCCTTATAGGTTCTATTCTTATCCTCATTCTACAGTTGAGGAAAACAGAGATTGAACAATTTGCTGAAGATCATATAGTAAGTGGAAATCTAAAGCTGGATTTAGATCTTTCTGAAAATCCTCTACCTAGTTATTTCTCTGGATACCAAAAAAGTGTATTGACATATCTGGGCCATTTTCATCTATCAGCTTATTTGGATAATCAACTCTCACTCTTGTGAAGGCAGTTGTAGTTATTTCAGTCCTACAATTTACTAAATTAACTACTTTTCTTATAATAAGGAGTTATACAAAGTCAAATATTGCTATTACCATCCTGTATTTTGGGTGGGGACATATGAGAAATTTTTTGATTTGAAATGTTATTTAGAGTGGAAAGACTATTTTCAATGTTACTTAAATTTAAAAACATATCAAACTCCTTATAAATACAAGTAATTGAAAGAAAAAAAAATGATAAATCTTCAGAGACCGGATTTATGATTTTTAAACACATACATTCTGCTAGATATCTTCCCTGTTATAAGCATATTTATCTCATAGAAAGACATTTAGCTAACATAAGGATGCCTGCACAACTGTGAACTTTGGGGCTAATCATCTTTCCTCAGTTTCTACATCTGTGGAATGGACTATTTGTACCAAATCCTCTCAAATATCTGTTCCAGATTTGTAAATTCTGATTTCTTTGTGAGTTGAGCAATAGTCTAGGTGGTAATGATAATAAAAAAGTAAATATAAGGAAAATGTGTTGCTCTGGGAAAAAAACACAGCCTAAATACCGACTAATTAAGCTATGAATATAATAAAATATATTTAAGTAAAGATAAAGTTGATAAAGTTGGATGCAAGTAGTAGGTCATGAAATACAGGTAGGTCTAGTTAAGTGAAAAATTTATAACCCTATAAATAGCAATAATGATAATAATCATCACATTTTATAGCACTTAAAATTTATAAAGCACTTGAGCCAGTTTAAAACTTTTGACCTAGCAATTCCACTATTACAGCTATATTCCCAAAGAATGTTTTTAAGGAGGAAAGCGACTCATAGGTATAAAAATATACATAGTGACTTTTTTTTTTCTTTTGGTGGTGTTGCTGACAGAAAAAGAATTTTCAAATATTTTTGAACTCTGCTCACTTTAGAAGAATGGTCAACCACATAGTTCTACAACAGTAAAATGATCTATGTTATGCACTTCCTGACAGATATAGACTCAGAATAAAAACTGAGACATAGTTTTGTTTTGTTTTTGTTTTTGTTTTTTTCCGGACATAACTATTGTAGAAATACATTTTGTTTGTCTATGCAATTGTTATAAAGATATTCTTTTTATTTCTAACAAAGAGCAAGAGAAAATAGATTTTTATGTAAATTGAAAAAAAATTAAAATAGATATATTTTTAAATTACTTTGCCTAGAAAGGAAGGGAAGGATGAAGGGTAAGGGAAATAGAGGGACAAAGTCAGTGGGAGGGAAAGAGAGAGAAAAAGGAAGAGAGAGGAAGAAAGAGAAAGAGAAAAAGAAAGAGAGAAAAAGGAAGAGAGAGGAAGAAAGAGAAAGAGAAAAAGAAAGAGAGAGAGAGAGAGAGAAAGAGAGAGAGAGAGAGAGAGAGAGAGAGAGAGAGAGAGAGAGAGAAATGGAAATGGAAAAGGAAAGCTGTAAAAGGAAAAAGAAAAAAAATTAAAAATTGGGGATATTACTATTTCTTGTTTTATTATGGCAATTGAGACCTAATATTTAATTTGTCATAGACTGAGTATATCTTCTACTTTTTAAATTTTATTTCCTGTTCTTTGAATCCAGTAAATTCAATTCTTAATAATTCAAACAAGAAAGCTAAGCCTTGTCTTCATGACCTGATATATAAGCTGTAGTTACAACCTTTACTTCTGAATGATGCTGGGAAAGAGAGAAGCTTGAAATCTTTGTGTCCTGATGGTTTCTCTTGGCCTCATTTCTCCACTTTGTGGACTTGGGGTGGAAGGATACAATGAAAGGTGTTCTTGTTGCATGAAAGAAGCAGCTTAAAAGCAGTTATTTTTAAGTTTGATCAATCGTTTCCAACTTGTTTCCCATTTTTTTCTTAAAACAACAATAAATTGGCCAAGAATTCCAATAGCAGAGAGTAAAATAATTTGGGCAGCTGACAGGCAATTCAATTTTCTGGCACATTTTTAGATAATCAGATACCCAGGAGAAACTTGTAAATTTGTTTTATTCATGGTCAATTTGCTATGGCACATTTTTCTCTACCAGCTCTACTCAACTTTTTACTCAACAGGAAAGTATAGCATCATTATGTAGCAGCACAACTGGCTTAGGTGGTAAAACACCCACAGATCATCACATCTACAAACAAGCCCTCCTCATGCCTCCTGCTTTCTTAACAAATTTGAGCTTGGGATTTTGCTCATCCATTAAGAAGCTTGTTCCGGACTCATGGGGCCAGATACTCAAGGGAAAAAGAAAAAAAAAAAAAAGAAAAAAAGAAACCCACACAGAAGATAATCCTTCTGATCCTCTGAGCCCCTCTGTGGTTATGGGATCACTGAGCCAATTATTAACAAGGACACATTGCTTTGGAAAGCTTGATTAAGTGACCAATTGAACTAAGGGTCAAATGAAGTTAGAGAGCTCAGGTAGAACCAGATATAAGTACTGACTTAAACACATTCTGTATGAGCTGTGGTAATAGTCACAGGGCAAGGATAAATATATTTACTAAAAAAGGATACTTACCAACTATTCATGCTTTATTAACAAAGCATTAAAAAAGTGACTGAGTATATTTGGATAACATAAATAAAAACATATAGGTAAAAAAGCTTCTTAGCTTTTACCTAGGTTAGCTCTACTGTTTTTAAGTTGGACTATTCCAAAATTGCATCTGAGAGATAAAAAATTTTATTTTCAATGACCTCCAGAAATTAATCTATATTTTACAATAACTCATTCATACAGATAGGTTCACTGTTAGGAAGGTTTATTTAAAAATAATAATAGATATCATTTATATTTGTTGATCTTTTCCTTCTTATAATCTAAGGTTGTTTTTTTTTTTTTTTTCCTGTATGTAACATTCTTCCCAGAGGTCACATGCCTCATATGCTTAGTGGGGACCCAGATCAGCAGGATATTACCTACAATGTGCTCCATCCTACATTTTTAAAAAATCGTTAACTATCCAAGACATAGTAGTTTCTATTCCAAAAAAGATAATCCAATAACTGAAACATAGATTATTGATGCCATAGATTTCACTTATACTTGACTAGTCAAATGTTAGATTACCCATTAATACTGTTAGTCCTACCCATTCATATTTCTCTCCTTTTATTCTTTTTAACTTTCTTCTTTTCTTTTTATCTACTTTATTTTCTTCTGCCTTTACCCCACTCCTGAGCCCTGCTTTGCCTTAATTCATGGTCTTATGGTTGTCTCTCTAATAAATTAAGCTCTATCACCCCTATCTCAGAAGTCCTAATGGGCAAATGCTCTCAGTTTCAATAGTTTTCACTTTGTAAATTCTTTATTTCTTTATTTGTATTACTTTCTTGTACACCTCCTGTCTTCTTTGTAGGCAAACATCTACCTGTTTGCTTAAATTATTAAAGTCATAGTTATAAGACATGAAACACACAGACCCATCACTAAATTCTCACCTGACCACTGTGAAAAAGATAGAGACAGAAATTAAATCATATTTAGAAGAAGGCATGCTGTTAAGTATAAGGATGCCCAAACTATGAACATTAATAGCCATAGACAGAATTAATCCATTAACTCATGTCTTTATTTTATTATTTCTTTATTCATTCATTTTACATCTATCATCTATCTGTATTTATATTTACTTTGAATGCATCAAAATGATAAGTTATTATATTGAAAGCAAGTTCACAATCATCAGCCAAAAAAAAAAAAAACAGTCCAGGAAGTAAGTGGTAAGATTCTTACTTCATGGAGCAAAAAAACCTTGTGTTTCTATAAATATGGAGAAGACAGTTTTCTAGTGACTGGCAAGGGCTTACAAGTCCAAAATAAATACATAGAACTACTGAAATTAGTAAATAGTATTTAGATGTAAATATAACGACCTCATCTTTTATATCACTTAAATGATTAATCTGCTTCTTATTGAATAATGAAGTTATTTAAGGAGAGACATCAGAAGAGCAGCCAGCCAGCAGATCTAACTGTTTTTGCCTCAAGTGACATGTTCACAGCGGTGGGTTATATTATTCCTTCATAAAACTTGTTCTGTCATTTTACAGTGCTGTTATTTTTGGCTGATAGTAACTCGACAGAAGGGAAAAAATACCTATCTACTGTATCTGAAAGCTCCATATGACAATGATAGTTAAGTGATTCAGGAGGCCAGGGGAAACCCTCCAGCAAATTAATACAGGTCCTAACTGCTGAAAGGGAAACAAATTCCATCCTGCCTCCAAAAATGACTGGAAATCCCAGAATACAGTGGTATTAAGACTCTGGAGCAGGAGGTGGCAACGTATGGACTTTAAAAGTTGTTTTACAAAGTTTAGCAATGGCTACTACTAAATTAAGATTATATATTATATATTATCATATTAAATAAAATAATATAGTATACAATATATTATAATAATCAACTTTTCGGACATCCTGAAAACTTACAAGAATGTTAATGCATTGGTTGTTTCCAAGTAAACATAGTTGTAAAGGTAGCTTCTAACAAAATGACAATGGCATCAGTCATTTCAAGAAAAATATGCAAACTATAGCATAATTATATCTGCCAACTTCATGAGAGTTGATAAATTCCATGAAAGGGATTTTTATTTTCAAGTAGATAGGCATTTTTCCAAGGGGAGACTAGGGTTTCTGAGGAGGAAGTAGAAATGTATTCTAATGTAAAGGAATGAAAACAGGCAGTGTAAAACCCTTCATAATACTTATATCACAAACAACAGAATTAGATTCTAAAGAACTTCATTTAAAATGAGCAGTCATTGAGTGAGGCCCATATATATGTCGAACATATACTGGAATGCTGGTACAATATAAATATATATTAGTTTCACAGGAATCTATTTCCATTGAATTGTGTTTTCTTTAATCCTTTGTAGCTATTATTTATACTGCCCATAGTAAAGGAGTAGGAAGTAAAACAATTCCAGGAATCAGGTTTAAGTTGGATTGTTTGTGAGACATACTATTTCAGTATAATAGACCTGCCCATTAGATGGTCAAGAATAATCTCCAAGAAAAAGAAAAATTGAAGAGGAAGGTATAAGTATTTATGTAGCTCATGTTAAATGCCTGACAATGTGTTAAATTTTATAAATTTTATCTCTTTTCAAATAAATAGCTTTATAAATATTAATAAGTTTTATAAGTATTATTAACATCATTACTAATACTATCTAATTATATACTAGTATTACTAATACTACTAATAATTACTATCAATAATTATGAGGTTGCTCACAATTAATTTTAGTTTTTGATATTATTTAATATTGATTGTTATAGACACAATAATTTTACTAATATCTTAATAAGATTCACAATATAATAAGCTTTACAAATATGACATTTGAATCATAACAATCTTGGGATGTAGGTGCTTACATAATTTTTAATGCCAATATATATTTACTTATTATTTTCCTACTTTTAAAGTTTACTGAATAACCACACAAAGGGAGGAAAAGTGCTTTAATTTTTATAATTTAATACCAACATTGTTATGTTTGACATGAGATTTATTGGCAATTGATGCTGATTTCAACTTTCAGAAAAACAATGAATTTATTAATATTTTTACCTGGCTATAATTTAAAAATTATATTTCTAATTCCAAATTTGTTTTTCCAGCTTACAAAATCACATTTGACATGAAGTAATTAATAGTCTCTCTCTCTCTCTCTCTCTCTCTCTCTCTCTCTCTCTCTCTCTCTCTCTCTCTCTCTCTCTCTCTGTGTGTATGTGTGTATATATATATATATATATATAAAGAAAGCAAGGTAACAAGCATTTATTAACTGCCTACTATGTTGCAGGTCTTGGGATAGGTGCTTTACAGATATTATCTCATTTGATCCTTGGCATTTAGGTAGTACACATACAAAACAGTACTCTTCACTTCCACTACCACCACTCTCAAAAAACAAACCAAAACAAACAACAACAATAATAAAACCCAAACAAACACTGCCTCCTGTGCCTAATTTTACTAATTTAAATTTAATTTTTAAATTAAAGATTAAATTTAAAATGAAAACCTAATTTTCAATTTAATAACGTTATAAAGAACATCTAGTCCTTTAGAAACAAAGTTTTATAAATGGATGTATGTTGAGGCTACGGGGATGAAGTTAATGGGACAACAGTTTGCTTAGAGAGCAATGTGGGAAAAGAATGGAAAATCTGAGTCTAATGATGGATGGTTTTGGATACCAAAGAATAAAAATTGTGGACTCTGTTTAATGGAATGTTGAGCTGTCCATAAGGGCAGGGATATCCATGGATGGTAATATACTGTGGGGAAAAAAAAAACAAAGTGGAATGGGAGTATTGATTGGGTAATAGTCAGGGTTAGAGAGCTGGGAGAATAGTATAAGTAAAAAGGGTAGGAGGGCTGGAGTAGTGCCTCAGGTTGGAAGCCCTGAAAGGGAAGAGGCAAGGGGGATAGATACAGGGAAAAACAACTACAGTGTTTTTGAAGGGTGGAAATTGAAAACTTCTCATAATTTCTCACTCTGGTACTTACCAGAGAAACACATAGTAACGGCTTTATAGATTTTTATAGACTTTGATTCTGATCCCCTCAGATGTCATGGTGATTAAAAAAGGAGGAGCCTAAGAAAAAGTAGTGATGCCATTCAAATCCCTTTCAGAACCTCTAAGTCAGCAGAGATGGGGTGGATGAAAGGGACTATAGAGAAGTCCATAGTAAAGGTGAATCTGATCAGGGCAGAAGTAAAGCAATTCCAGACTGGGCTCTGGTGAGTAGGTTATCATGATGGATACAGGATGATTTCATAACATGGAGGCTAGAATTAGTTATAAATCATAAATAGCTTTATTGTGAAATATCCTTGGTAGAGGAAACATTAAACAGAGTATGATGTGTAATTTGAAGTTAATTCTCATAAAATTGAGTCTTTTTGTATCCTTTTAATACTGAGTTTATACTAAAAACTTTTCTAGGTAACAGACTCATTTAGTAGTTAATAAATGCTTATTGATTTGAATTAAAGTATTACTAGCAACCAACATTTAATGAGCAACTACTATGTGTAAAACATTCTAACATTGTAGAGTTAATTCCCAATAGAGTTCTCTAAACCCACTGGGTATTCTATAGATGTTTTTGACTGATTAACTCATCCAGAAAATGTTTGTAAAGCTGTAGTCTCCATATTTGTATTTCTAAAACAATCTAAGATAAAAAACAATTTGCATAATAAAATCAAATCTAGGATTCTTATGCATAAAACTTTATGCATAATATGGGGGATAAATAATATATGCTTTGAAAGGAAAAAATATATATATAATGTGCTTCATAATTGTCCTCCCCATGAAATCTAGACTTTTCCCCCCTCTTTCTTTTGGAATCATTCAAGCAAAGGACTATTAACAGCCTGATGATCCTGCAAAACATGTTTACCTGAGAAAAATTGCTGGGCAATATGGAAACTGCAGGAGTGGATTAGGCTGCCCACTCAATCTCTCTAGGTTGCCTTCAATTTAAGATTTGATGAAGCTGAGCTGGAATACATGACCCCCCACACCTGTTTCTATGTAAAATTAGTTTTCAAAAAGACTATGCGCATCTTTCCCCCAGTTTCCTATTAATAACATGATTCTTCTCTGAATTTGGGAAGTTCTGCTGCTCATGACCTCCCACAGGTCATTTGTAACTACATCTCCTATGAGTTATGAGCCTTTGCCATCCATGGAATAACGTTGATCTGCTGACAGTAATGAGACAAATATGTATTAGCTTCATGCCTCAGAAACTGTAATGCCCCTAGTGAATCCTTGACATTTACTGTGTGCAATTTCCCCTGGTGTAAAATGCAGTTTTAAAAAACAACTGGAACTCATGAACATGCTGGCAATGGTTATGCCAGCAGAACACTGACTCATGTGAATAATGTTACAGCATATTCTTCAGGCATTGATTACTGTGTGCAAACAAAATGTCTACACAAGTGATAGATGCTTAACATTCATATTTGGTGTCAACAGTTACATTTACTTCCCACTGTCCTGTTACAAACTGGACTCATGATGGACCTCCTATCTCTAATTTCTAAATTGAGGAAAGTATCTAAATATAACTCTGATTTCATTTCTCTCTTCTCCTTCCTCTGCCCCAAATCTACTGACACAGTTCTAATTTCAGGATATTTATTTCAATAAAATCTGCTATTACAGAGATATATAATTTAGGTATGCAGTAGAAGATAGCTACAAAGACCTTGTCAAAGAATTAAAGGGTTAGAGGTGTGACATACTTTGCTTAATTGACAAGTAAGGAACATATAGTTATTTAGTTATATAGTTATTAAGGAATATCATTCTAATAATAAAACCAGATCTCTTGATCTTAGTTTCTTCTACTACAAGGTGCTTCATAGAGTTGTCTTAATTAATGTTTTAAAAATGTTATATCTAGTAATGTTTTTGCTGTGACATTATTTTAAATTTTTACCGTACTATAAGCTTCAGAGAAAATTGTGATCTAAATAGTAATCATTCCCATATCTTTCTCACTTTCTTGGTTTATAAACCACATTCTTTCCAAGAACCCCATATACATTGTATAGTATCTTATGCTATTTTGATTACCCACTAATCATTAATATAAGGTATGATATAAAGCAGAAGATAAATAATGGTCACCAAAGATGGTTGCAACTTTTATGGAAGATTTAGCATAGTTTTCAATTCAGCAAGGGATTCCCTAATATTTATGGTGATTTTATCACATCTGAAAACATTATAATGTCCCAAATGAGATTCATATTCACACAAAGGCATTTGTTCTGCCTACACAAACATAAACACATAGACATTCACATAGTGCCTATTATATAGTTGTGATATGTCATTGTAAGGATCTTTAAAACACATCCATCAATCTATATCTTGGACAGACATTGATAATAGAAAATGAATTGCACCCAGAACCCAACAGGAAGACATGAGCATGCTAGATTGGTTTTCAGGCTATTTAAAATTTTTCTTGATTCCATTCTTCCTGAAATTAAGACCTACCTCTTGAATATCAATATTCTACAAGTAGTATATAACTATGAGTGTCCAGAGAATTTACAATGAGAATCCCATAAAAATAATAGAGGAGAAAGTGGTAGACATGATCAGGTTTCAACATATGAATTACATATGAAGATTTATGAAGAAAAAACAAAACAAAGCAATGTTTGTAGAAAAAATAGTGAGATAGACATGTAAAAAACAAGGAATCATCAAGCAGATAGCATGTAAGTTCCATAACTATTTTTGCAAAGTTAACATAAACTGAGGAATGTCATCAGTGTATTGGAGAGAGACCCTGTGGTAAATTTATGGAAAATCATGGACAAGAATCATACAGAATGAGCATGCATATGAAATCACAGATCCATTTGAAGATTTGAATCTTGTATGTTTAACATCCTTACACAGGATTTGAATCTAGATATACCAATTTCAAATACAGTATTTTTTCCCCAAAATGCCACGTTGGTAGTTATGGTGATAATGCCTTTACATGATGTCATGTTGCCATGATGTGATACCTGCCATTTCTATTATGTTTTTAAAATTTTCTCTTATGTAGATTATATAACATACATTTATTATTACTATTTTATACACAAATAAATACAGGATTCCTTTAAGAGCATAGTTAGAGAAAAGATTGGAATTTTTAGTTTCAGATAGATTATAAATGACCTCACATGTCAGTTTAATGAGTTTGGACCTTGAGCTTTTATGATAGATTTTCACTATTAATCAATGGGCAACTATTATATAGGTTTCTCAATGGAAGGGTAATAGAACCATAAAAGATTTTTTCTAAAGATGATTTCAAACTTTTGGAGGCAGCTCTTCTTTTTAAAACTGAGATACAACTTCTATCACTATTGCTTCAGGGATTTTGCTCTTCATTTATGGCTTTCATGCTCTGCATCACTGGAGGGAGTAGCCACTTTAATGAGAGTACAGGACCACTCAAATTCTGGCATATTTAATATGAGGTGAAAGAGAGGGGGTTCTCATTTCATATTACCTCTCTAAGTTACTATTTTCTCACCTGCAAAATGAAGAACTCAGAGTATATCATCTCTAAAGTTCTTTGCAGCTCTAATATTCTATGATTTTATTATGAAAGCAAATGTTCTTTGGAGAATTCATCTGAAAGTGCTCTGCCTGATGAATTTGAGCAAAGAGAGACTGGAGGCATGAAGACCATCATAGCGTACTAAAATAACTAATGTGTCTTGATGGGGAGAGAAAGAGAAAGTTAGATTTACTCTTTACTTTCCTAGATTGTTAAGACCAGGAACATTTTATTATTTTGGATAAATTGTTAATGATGCATTTTGTTTTTATATCACCTATATTTCCCAATGTATTCTTCCCCATTTCCCTTCCCAAAAGCCATTACCTATAACAAAGAATTCAAGAAAAAAAAAAAAAAAAAAAAAAACTTCTGCAAATTTAACCAATAAATCCAAAAAGTCTTACATTATCCTCAGTGTTTCACATTCATAGTTTCCCAATTCTGCAAAGTAGGAGGAAGGGAATAATCATTTGTTAAGTACTTGCTTTATGTGAGCCTACTATGCTAAGTACTTTATAATGATTATCTGGCTTGCTCCTTACAACCACCCTGGGAGCATTATTATTATCCTCATTTAAAAGATGATGAAAATAAGCCACAGTGGTTTAATAAATTCATTATCCAGGGTCATATGGTAGTAAATATTTGAGGTCAATTTTGAATTATGGTCTACCTGATTCTAGGTCTAGAATTCTACAGCAGCTACTTGCCTCTAGTTCTTTTTGAAACCAACATCATTTGTAAGGAGCCTTTAAATGGGCTGCACCACAGTGCATCATTGAGGCCCAGAAGTAATTTCTGTGGATATTAGGACTGCCCTTGGGCGGGATCCTGGCCATATTGAGATAGCTTCGTAATGGGTGACTCTCTCGCTGATTGGCTGTGTGTGTGACCTCACAGGCCCTATGTAAGCCCACTGCAGGCAGCAATCGCCCTCTTTAACCTCGCGCTCTTCAGCCTGGCTCCCTAGCCTGGGTGGCCAAGCCAAGATGGGTAGCCAAAAGAGGTAAGGGTTTTGGTAGTGAACACGTGGGTCTTCTGACCAGGTGTTCACTCGGGAACCAACAAGTCAGGGCATCAGTTAGGGCATTATGTGAGTAGGTATAATAAAGGCTTTTAAGATTACACGTGGCTGTTCTTGAGTGCGCTACCGGTTATTAAGCTATAGATTCAAGAGATCGTGGCCAGAGACCTTAGAAGGCCTCAGAGGAGGCGAGCCAGGTAGAGTTCACACTGCAGAGGACAGTGGTCAAAGGTATTCTGGTGGGTCTAGGACAGACTAGTAATTGTAACTGCCAGGAGAGCACGTTACACTCATTCATTATAATTTTTCAGGATTTATATATGTTTATATGCTATTGTTGTGATTTACATTGTTTTAATGATTGTTTACATTGCTTTCTGGTTCTGCTTATATCTTACAACTCTTCTCATGCTTTTCTCTACCTAATTATGCATATTTTGAAAATTCAAGTAAATGTAATCTAGCATCAGTATTTGCATATGTGTGTGGTTTTGTTTATTTATGAACTTGAACATAAATGAATGAATACTGTGTACAAGACCAAATAAGTGGCTAACTATCCCCAAAATCCTCATTGTAGTTGTATTGGAAGGGCTCTTATGACAGCTGAATTATAATTGTTTCCTGAGATGAGTTTAAATAATGAGGTATTTCTTTTGGAAAATATATTCTCTTTTGAATTTCATTTGTGAAACCAATGTTCCATTTCTATGGAACTAGTCCTGTGATTTCATTAGTTATAGAGAACTTCCAGATAAGGAAATTCCATCTACCAAAAATACCTAGTGTTATCCAAGATAATGCTTTAAGATGTAGCAAGGACTAAACATATATATATATATATATATATATATATATATATATATATATATATATATATATATATATATATATATATATATATATATATATATATATATATATATATATAGTTTCTCATTTGATTCACAAGCATCCTGGGAAGTCTGTGTTATAATTGTGTACATTTTACAGATGAGTAAATTGATGTTGTTATTGTTTGTCTTTAGTTCTCGAAGCGGACCAGGATATCAGGGAAGAGATTCCATGAAAGCAAGTGAGTTGGATATAAGTGAGGGAGGGCTGTAAAAGGTCACCTGGCACACTTTCCCCTCCAGAACCACCTGGGTCTAGTTGCCAGATATAGATCAGGATGACTGAAGGTGGCTGTGGATGCAATGGGAGAGCCTGTCTTTTTTAAGTTAAGGAATTCAACAGGTCTCAGTTTGAACTGAAGCAATGGGCACTCAGTGATTAAAGCTTAGTAGCAATTGAGGCAAAGACCTCATTCACCAACTTGCATCCTAGGCCATCTCTGGTCCTCCTGATCTATATCTGGCCACTAGGCCCAAATGGCTCTATAAAGGAATGTGAGGCAGGTGACCTTGCACACTCCTTCCTCACTTAAATCTAACTCACTTGCTTTCATGACATCCCCTCTCTGATGTCCTGATCCTCTTTGAGAATGGAGGAAAAACAACTTGCCCCAAATCAATAGCATTTGAATCCCTCTTTCTCTTCAACTTATAGTCTTAAGGACAGAATTTTCTACTAATAACAGTTAAAAAGAGTTAATATTTTGCAGGTTGCTCTAAGATTTATGAAGTTCTTATATTATCTCATTTGATTGTCATGATGACTCTGTAAGATCAGTGCTATTACTATGTTCATTTTATAGACAAGAAAACTGAGGCTGGGAAATTAAGCAAAATGCCAAACGCTAAAGCTAATACTTGACTGAAATGGAATTGGAATTTAAATCTTTCTAAGTCCAAGGTCACTCTGGCTTTGTGACTCTGGGCAAGACATTCAACCTTTCTGAGACTTGCCAGACAACTAAAATTTCCCTATAAATACACTTATAAAATTCACCTTTATCAGCGATAATACAATAATAATGGTTATTTTACACCATCCCTCATGGTTCAGAAAGCCTTTTGAACCTCACAATAATATTTTAAGATAGATTTCTTAGGACCTATTATCTTCAATATATAAGGAATCCTGAGATAATTTGTGACATACTCAAAGTCACTCTGATAGTAAGTATTAAAGGCAGGATTAGGTCTTTGGGACACAAAGCACCAAATTTTTTCCATTACACTTGCTTGTCTCTTCAGTTTTTACCTGAAACGTATTACATTACCAATATATCTTCATTCTTTTCCAAAATCCACTCTCTTTACCATGCCACAGTAACTCTTTCATCATTAAAACTCACTTCACCTCTGGACTTCTTAAATTAGAAGCACCCATGACCCCTTTGGATCTCCCTTTAAATGACTGGCACTTTCCAGAAAATTCCATTTTAAGCTGTCTTCCCATAGTAGTCATGTTTTCATTCCTTTCCAGTATATGCCCCAGACTATCTTTTTCATGCTCTGCATAGGGTATTTTCATCTTCCCTCTCCACTCTTTTTTTCAGTTTCTTTTAATTGTCTTTGCATATTAGAATGTAACTCCTTTGAGAACAGGAAGAGTCTTTTTCAGCACTTAACATAGTGCCTGGTACATACTAAGTGTTTAAATATTTTTATTTGACTTAACTTGATGTATGGATGAATATTAGAATGTATCAAAAAAATCATTATATAGATAAAGAGAATTATATCATGATGTGTTATATTATGTCTATACTAAAATATAGTACTTCCTACCTTTGTTTAATAAATATTGCCAATTCTGAAGGCATATATATTTATATACAAATAAACTTATGTTTTCCTGGTTTTATGGGCATATATATTCACTTTGACAATTACTATTTGTGTATTCTGAGGTTGTTTTAATCCATAATAGCCTACCTACTATTGAATTTGGCCATTAAACTTTAAAAAATATAGCATTTCATATTATTTTCTAGAAAGTTTAATTAACAAAATTTCTAATATCACACTAAAATACTAGTCATAAGGATCATATCTCAGAAAAGTAACACTTCATGAAGGAGAAGAAACACAAAGAATAAAATAAACTTATTCAGATATCTTTTTAAATTAATTAACTAATTTCGGTCCACATTGCTTTATGAATCATGTTGGAAGAGAAAAATCATAACAAAAGGGAAAAACCATGGGAGAGAAAAAAATAACAGAAAAAAAAGTGAACATAGCATGTGTTGATTTACATTCAATCTCCATAGTTATTTTTCTGAATGCAGATGAAATTTTCTGTCCAAAGTCTATTGGTATTGCCATGGATCACTGAACTATTGAGAAGAACCAAGTCTTTCATAGTTGATTATTGTAAAGGGCTGAAACTCTGAGTTGATGCACTGACTTTGGACAACTGAGAACATAAGGCTAATTACTGATTAGACAATACTCTATAAGCAAATGCTTGGAAAATGTCCCTTCCCACTGTGCTGGCCCAATCGTTTGGTGTATACAGATAATTGTAGGAGGGACTAGGAGGTGGAGTAAGTCTAGTCAGAGTCACTCCTGGGCAGGAGACAGGGAAGAGAAGTCATGGAGATTCTGCATCCATCAAATTCACTCCTACCCCTAAAGACCAAGAATAAACACCAAGGACTTTTGCTTATCCCAACTCTGGCTGATTCTAAGGCATCTAGGGTGCTAACTCTGTCCTTACAGATTATCACCCCATTCTTGTGGATATTATGTAAAATATACAATTATGTACAATATTATAGAATAATAATATTCCATTATGTTCAGCACTGTTGGGTCAAAGTTTTATAATCCTTTGAACCTAGATCCAAATTGTTTTCCAGCATGGTTGGATCATTTCACAATGCATTAGTGCCCTAGTTTTCCTATATCTCTTCCAACATTTATAATTATCTTTTCCTGTTATCTTAGCCAATCTGAGAGGTGTGAAGTGGTACCTCAGAGTTGTTTTAATTGTATTTTTCTAATCAATAGTGATTTAGAGCACATTTTCATATGACTATCAATGATTTTAATTTTGTTATCTGAAAATTTTCTGGTCATATCTTTTGACCACTTGTCAATTGTGGAATTGCTTGAATTCTTATAAATCTGATACATTTTTGGAAACGAGATCTTTATCAGAAATACTGACTTTAAAAAATTTTACCCAGCTTTGCACTTCCTTTTTATTCTTGTTTCTTCTGGTTTTGTTTCTTCAAAAAACCTTTTAATTTAATGTCATCAAAGTTGTCCATTTTGTCTTTTATAATATTTTCTAGTTCTTCTTTCATCATAAATTCCTCCCTTCTCCAAAGTTCTGATAGGTAAATTATCCCTTGCTCTCCTAATTTGCTTATGGCATCACCCTTTATGACCAAATTATGTACTCACTTTTACTTTTGACATGGGATGTGAGATGTAGGTCTATGCAAAGTTTCTGACCTTATTTTCCAATTTTCTCGGAAAATTTTGTGAAACAGTGAGTTGTTATTCCAGAAATTAGAGTTTGGGGATTTATCAAATACTAGATTACGATAGACTTGATTATTGTATCATGTGTATCTAATCTATTCCACTGATCCACTACTCTATTTCTTAGACAATACCAAATGGTTTTGATAGCTGCTGCTTTATAATATCGTTTTAGGCCTAATATTGCTAAGCCACCATCCGTTGTATTTTTTTTTCATTAATTCCCTTGATATTTTTGACCTTTTGTTCTTCCAGATGAATTTTGCCATTATTTTTTCTAGCTCTGTAAAATATTTTTGGCAGTTTGACTGATAGGGCACTGACCAATTTAGGCAGAATTGTTATTTTTATTATATTATCTTGGCCAGCCCATAAGCAATTCATATTTTTCCAATTGTTTATGTCTTTATTCGTAGGAAAAGTGTTTTTATAATTGTGTTCACACAGTTCTTGCATTAGTTTTGGCTGGTAGACACCCAATATTTTATTTTGTCTACAGTTTTAAAAATTGAATTTCTCTTTCTATTTTTTGCTACTGAGCTTTATCAGTAATATATAGAAATGTTGATTATTTGTGTGAGTTTATTTTATATCCTGAAACTTTGCTAAATCTGTTATTTTTTTTAGCAGGTTTTTGGATGATTTTCTAGGACCCTTTAAATATATCATCATATCATCTGCAAAGAGTAATAGTTTTATTTCCTAATTGCCCATTCTAATTCCTTTATTTTTTTTTTCCTTTTCTCATTACTAAAGTCAACATTTCTAGTTGTGATAATAGTGGTGATAATGGGCTTCCTTATTTTACCCTCTGATTAAGATATGCAAATGTACAGTTTACACTAAGGAAAGGTATAACCAGCTGACCTGTGTTTTACTATTCTTTATGCCTTTCAGGGATAAGCTATGAAATTTTGATACAAATAAAGTTATTTCTTAACTGAGATGGTATCAACACTCATCATATTTGTTGTCTGTCAGGACATACTCACATAACAGACATTCTTTTAAATTGCCATCATGTGTTTCATAGTCTTGTTCCCCAAATAGGTTCTTAAGTCCTAGAGAGGCCCTCATAAACTATTTTTTCTCACACAGAATTACAAAGCTGTAGATTGAAAGCTGGAAGAATCTTAGCTAACATAAATCTAGCACCTTATTTTATATGTGAAATGTCTTTGCATCCCTCATAGTATATATAATGTAATGCAATTAACAGATATCCATTGTTTGGCTGAACTGACAACAAATGAATCCAGTTAAATGAGGACATAAAAATTTAGGTTTTAAATGCAGATAATTATTTTGAAAATATATGAAATTTGTGGTAAAGTCTCCAGCAAAGAGAGGAAGTAGTTGTCATAAAGGATATTGAAAACAAATTTGGAGAGCAAAATTTAAATTTACTCACTATGTATCAAGAACTAGGGATGCTGATAATGATGCTGATGTTGATTTCAATCAAAACTCTAATTTTAATAGTATAGGAAGCACCCTTTTGAAAAAATTCCCTTTGCCAAAGCAAAGTGCTACTTTGACTTGGAGCATTACCTAAGAGAATGACATAGTCTCCCTTCCTTCCTTTCTCTCTTTCCTTCTCTCTCTCTCTCTCTCTCTCTCTCTCTCTCTCTCTCTCTCTCTCTCTCTCTCTCTCTCTCTCTCTTTCTCTCTCTCTCTCTCTCATATATATATGTATATACATACATACATATACAATATATATGTATATACATATATACATATACATTATATATGTATATATATATATATATATATATGAGAGAAAGTCTATTTTCCTGTCTCTGAAACTAACTTTTTGTATACTATATGGCCCTGAGGCTACAAATTTAAAACCGAAACAGTCCCTGATGACAAGAGACTTACATTCTACTAGAAATTGGTGAGAAAAATCCTGTGAAAAATTGCAAAATCACAAAATTTTAGAAACTCCAATAAGAAGTAACCTCAGTGGACATTTAATACTGACAGTAAGTGAACAAAACCCCCTATATATCCCTGAGAAAGTCTTGAACTGAATAAATATCTAGCATAATTTAAACTTTTGAAAAATGGATAAATACAGAGCCCAAAGGAGGCACAAAGGTGTATAGATGATGAAAATATAGCAACTTATTCTCATTTCAACAAGCTCTTAAATCATCATTTGTTACTTGTTAAAAATGGCCATGAAGTTTGTTATATGAATTCCATTTTATCTATTAGCCATGACCTTCAAAGTGTCAGATATTTTAATGACCATTTGCATTCAGTTTCCTCCCCCCCATAAAATACCTCAGCTTTTTTATCATCAAGCTTTCATACCATAAATGTATTTTTCCAATTGTACTGAAATATATTAAAAAAGAATTATTCTAAAAGCCTTCTACATTACAGAACTAGTTAGCTAAAAACAATAGTAATCACAACATACTGACTGACCATGGACTTCAAGGGCCCTGTTGCTTTAGAACTTCCTCAAGGACAATTATATTCATTATTGAATTTTTGTTTTAAACAGAAATAAAGTCTCTTTTCTGAGTGGCAGTTCTGAAACATAATTGGGAAGCTAAAGAATAACACAATATTTTGTAAATTACTTGAATTGGTTGTGCAATGTGATCTTAGTGTAAGTGGGCAAAAGGCAGCTAACTTAAAGGGTGGAAAAACTTACATTAAGCCCCAAAGATCAGCTTGCTATTAAAGTATTCCAAAGGTCAAATTACATTTAATAACCTTTCTAATTTTATGAGGTATAAATATGATGGGAGTAGTGTCATGACATCATTTAGCCCCAGAATTGAGGGAGTTTCTTTGTCATTTAGATAATGGAGCTTCAGATGGTAATAGCAAGAGACCTATAAAACAGGGCAACAGGTTAGCTCCTTTAGGATCATAGGATTTCTTCTAGTGTGACATAAAAGGGATTATTATATTGGCTTTTGGAAGTGTCCTGACATTTCCATTAAAATCACGATTTTGACAGGTTTATACATTCAGTCCCTTTCATTTGCATGAGGTTGACATTAGAAATGCTCAGACCAAATACATCTCAATCGTCTCACATACTTGCATATTGATGTATGCCTACAGACTAATACAGCAATACCAACAAAAAATAGCCAGTATGGATTTCTTTTTATATAGGTATATTTCTCACAGAATATTTATCAATTTCTTAATATGTTATCAAGTCTCAATCAAGACTCAAAAAAAGAGAAAAAAGAGAAAACCACATCAGATTTGAGAATAGAGTACTTGGTAAGTTGGCAGCAGAACAGTCCTAATCCAAGTACTATATTCATATTAGAGTTACCAGAGCATGTTTTGCTTGACTTCCCAGGGTAAGTACACTATGCCATGGGCTTTTAGTGCAACCAGCCTTGATTTGGCACTGACATTTATATCATTTTAATGCATTGTTAAAAACTGTAATATGTACCTGTCGACACATTTTTATTTAGGCTTTCATTTTCTAGTGCTTGACATAGGCTCACAACTTTATTTAAATCTTTCTACTTGTTTTCCCTTTAAAAGCTTTTGCATAATGCCTTCTTTATCACCATTTATAATGTCAAAATGAGATAATTTTCAAGTAAGACTAGGTTTATGGCATTTTTAAAAAACTTGACTTCATTCTATCCAATGGATAGATTTAAAACATGGGGAAAACGCAGCAAAATGTAAAGATATTTTATCCACAAAAACACCCAGACCTTTAAAAATGAATGGATTGTGGACACTTCATGTCCTGTAGGCACATCTACAATCCTGATATGTTCCTCCACTATACTTAGGGATCTTTGTACTCTTCATGAAATGACTACACCATAGCATTTTTAAAAAAATGGATCTGTAATTTCATTATTACACGAGCTTTCGAGTCCCTTGTAAAATGTGAATCCTTTCTTGATCTTCTTAGACACTGAAAAGTTTACTCACTAACCCAATGTCAAGAAGCTAATATGTGTCAGAAGATAGGACTCGGGCTCAGGTTTTTTCTTTCTTTCTTTCTTTCTTTCTTTCTTTCTTTCTTTCTTTCTTTCTTTCTTTCTTTCTTTCTTTCTTTCTTTCTTTCTTTCTTTCTTTCTTTCTTTCTTTCTTTCTTTCTTTCTTTCTTTCTTTCTTTATCTTTCTTTCTTTCTTTCTTTTTTTTTTTTTGGGGGGGGAGAGTAAATTAGAATCAGTTTTATCAACCACACCAGCAAATGACTCATTATCCTCTTAATGATCCAAAAGGAAGAAGGCCACTTATTTTTGTTTTCAAAAGTTTATTTTATTAAAAAAAAAAAAAGCAGAATAAGAAAAAAAGAAAAACAGAAAAGGAATAAAAAGCAAAATAAAACAAAACAAAAGAGAACATTGCCATATGCCCAGCAAACATCAGCGAGAATTAAAAATATATAACAACAAATTACCAGTTCAAGATGAGGGTCCATCTATGTTTTCTTTTAAATTATTTTTATTTCTCTGCTGCACATATTTTTACGTTAGTCTTTTCTTCCCCATTTCATTCTCTCCCCACCCCATGAAGGTTATAGTTAAGAAGGATATATTTATATATACATGTGTAGATATTTACATACACATACATACATACATCTAACCACCCAATACACACACACACACACACACACACACACACACACTTTTCCTATCCCTGGAAATTCTGCTTTAATTCTGCTCCTTAACTTACTTTGCCATTACTTGACCTCCTCCTACCAATGGATCCCTCCCTTGTCTTTTTCCCAAACCCTTTGCTTCCTTATCTGTCAATCCCTCCCCCCTTACTTCCTTATACATTCTGGAAGGTGCTATATCCTTCATGTGTATATGTGTAGTATTACCTATTTAACCCATTCCCAATATGAATAGATTTTCAAAATGACAAGCCCCACCCTCCCTCTAATGCCTGGGTTTATTCTTCCTCTGCACATCACTTATATAACATAATTCCAATTTTTACCTTAACTCTGCCCCAATCTTTCTTTTGAGCTTCCCTATAATTGATATCAATCTTAAATATACATTTCCCATGTAAAAAATGATCTGTACATGTTCCTTGAACATTATCTTTTATATTGATTCTCATATTCTTTCAGGTTTGGTTGAGATAAAGTCCTGAAAATCTGCAAGTTCATTGAATGTTCATTTTTTCTTATTCAATATTATAGATAATTTTGCAGGACATGATATTTTTGGCTGCAAGTCAAATTCTTTTGATTACTGGTAGAGATGATTCCAGGACCTATGGTCTTTTATTGTGACTGTTGATAGGTCCTGTGCAATTCTAATTGTAGCTTAAGCATATATGCATTGTTTCCTTCTTCTATCTTGCAAAATTTTCTCTTTCTTCTGGGGGTTTGGAAATTTGGTAATCGTATTCCAAAGTATCTCATTGAGGTGATGATTTTTCTTCTTGGATTATTTGCTGCATTATTGTGTCAAGGTTTTTTTTCCTGATTACAACTTTCAGGAATCCAAATATTCTTATATTTTCTCTTTTTGATCTGTTCTCCAGATCTATCATTTTTCTTATAAGATGTTTTATATTCTTTTCTGTTAATTCTTTATAATCTCTTTTCTTATTTCATGGCCTCTCATAGCTTCACTGGCTTCCCCTTTTCCAATTTTAATTTTCAGATTAATTTTTGTCTTTGAGACTCTGTATCTCTTTTTCTAGTTAGTTAACTTTTTTCATAATCTTCTTGTTTTTCTTGTATGGTTTTTATTTAATGTTTTTTGATTTTTCCTCAATATCTCTTATTAGATTTTTAAATCATTATTTTTTTTTTTTTTGAGTTCTATAAATTCTCTCTGGGGAGGGATCCATTCAACATTACTCTTTTTTTTTTTTTTTTTTCAGTATCCTCTTCTGAAGATAAACCTGAGTCTTCCCTATTTCTCATAGAAAATTTCTATGGTTGGGTTCTTTCTTTTTAACCAATTCATTTTTTAAAAAGAGATATTAATGTAAGCTCCTCTAATCCTGGGAAGGGAATGGTTAGTGCCTCTAGCTTCACATAAGTTCTCTTCTCAGACCTGGAACCCCAAACCAAGAACTCCATCCTCCTGCAAGTGTGGAGCCAGCAGTATCTCTGCCCCACTGCTTCTGCATTCTGCATTCCCTAGCTGAATAGTTTCCTTCTCGCCCAGAGCCCCCTTTCTGCAACATAGCTGGGCCTGAGTTCTAATCAATTGAATTCCCCCAGTCTTCCTGAATTTAGATCCCTGACACTTCATGCTATCTGGGAGGTGAAAGCCTCTGTGGTTCCTGCTGAGGGTCCAGCCACCCAGTTAGCTCAGGAATCCCCACTTGGAATTTCTGTGGACCTAGGTCAAAGGTGTTTGGATTACACAAGGGTTAATTTTGGGCCTGCTGTTTTTGTCAGATCTTTTTGGGCTGTAAGTGGAGTATCCCTGCTCTGCTCCAAGTCTTTTTGATTTTTCACCACTCTATGTTAGCCCAGAGATACAAATTTGTTCTATTTGTGAGGGAAATCCCAGAGAGCTTGAAAATTACCAACCTACTCTGCCATTTTCCCAGAATCCTGGCTCAGGTTTTTCTACCTCTGTTCCTAGATCAATATTTATGTCTATTGCCCATTGGGAACTCTTTTGTTCTTCATCATTTCACAGCTTCCCTAATTTCTTTCATATCTCAGTTAAAGTTCTGCTTTTAGACTTTTTTCCATGAAGCTTCTCCCAGGCCTCCTAAGTTTAAGTGCCTTCCTTTTGTTGATATTATTTTATCCTATATAATTTGTATCCAATGAACACTTTGCATATTGTCTCCCCAATAAATTATGAGTTCCTTCAGAGCAAGAACTGTTTTTTGCCTTACTTTGTGACCTCAGGACTTAACACAGTGTTTGACCAATAGTGACCACTTTATAAATTATTTTTGCTTGACTTGGCTATTCCAAAATATCTTTTGTTATCACATATCTTAATATTATATCATAGGCAGAAAGTATTTTTACATTAATTAGTGCAATATAATAAAAAGATTAATGTTTGAAAGTAAGAGAACCTACTTTCAAATTATAATTCTACTATTTACCTGTTTGAGCAATTTTGTTAAACTTTTTATAATTCAATTTCCTTATCTATGAGAAGCCAAGGCCCTTTTCTACTCAAAGATTCTGACTTTTATGAATTAAACCTTTGCCTTAAGCAATCCATGTTTTCTCTTTGATAAATATATGTTTGAATTACAATTTGATGTCAAGTCAATAAGCATTTATTGAACACATATTATATGTAGGAACAGAGCCTGACACATAATAACTGAAAAGAGACAGTTTGAGGCCTCAAAAAGTACATATCCTACTTAGGGGTACAATGTACACAGTTTATGCACATTAATTCAGTGTTTATGGAGTTAGGAATTGGTATAACCATTATGGAAAATAATTTGGAATTATTTAAATAAGAGAATAATAGGTTCAGACTTTTTGATCCAAAGATTATATTGCTAAGCATAGTATAGCTTAAGGGGTCCACTGATTAAAAAAGGGGATACTTGTCTAATATATATAATTTATAGCTGTAAATTTTGGAGTATCAAAGAATTAGAACCTAAGAAGCTGCCCAAACACTGTGGGATGCCTATCAAATGGAAGTAAATAAATGTAGGCAAATATCATTGTGTCATAAGAAATATTGAATTTGATGAATACAGAGAAGCATGAAAAAACTTACATGACTAAATATAGAATTAAACAATACCAACAACCAGGAAACTAATATACATAATAACTACTCTCATTTATATGGAAATAAAAAGTCACAAAACAACTGAAAATAAATATTGTGTCATCATATAGAACATGCATGATCCCAAAGAAATGATATGAAAAGAAACCTTAACACTTTCTTTTCAAAGGTCAGCATTTGTTTTATCATTGGATTTATTTTTCTCTATGGATAACCCCCAACAGACACACAACTTAAAAAAAAAAAAAAAAAAAAAAAAAAAAACTTTCTTTTAAATATTCTTTAATATAAGGGAGATTCAGTAGAAGGCAGATTTGAGTGAAATACAAGAAAAAAAATATAAAAGCAGTGTCAAGATGGTGGATTAGAGACAAAAACCTAGTCAAATTCTCCTAATATTTTCTTTTAAACAATAAAATAAAGCTTCAAATGAAATTTTGGAGTGACAGAGCCAGGGAAAGATTATGGCAGTATATTTTTCTAGCCTAAAACAACTTAAAAAGGCTTGTGAGACTAGGGTGGAAGCCAGCTCAAAGCACATGGGGTAACATCACCAGCAGTGCACCTTGGAGGTGACACTGATAAAAGTAGCAGTAGTAGGAGCTGCAGGAGTTCTCAGTCCAGAGATTGTAAAAGGATTGCTCAATGAATCAGAAAAAAAAAAAATAGGGAATCCTTTACTTTCACTAGGAGTCTGATACTGATTGGCAAATCCTATTTCCCATATTCAGTTCTAGGTTATAGTTTTAGGGCAGAGAAAAGTATGATCAGTTTCTGGCTGAGACAGGACCTATCCTGGGAGAAGATCTGAGGACACATCCTGAGAGAAGTGACCACATCTCTTCCTAGTTCATACCACCTTGGAAGAATCAAAAACCTGCAAACCTTCAGAACTAACTCTGACAACTGCAGTACAATAAAATGTAAAGCTTGGTTCAGTGACACCCCAGTCCTAGATGAGCAGGGTGCAACTTTAACATAAAAGGTCAAAATCAAGCAATAGGCTGGAAAAATAAGCAAACAACAACAAAGAATTTTGCCATTAAAAAGCTATTACAATATCAGGGAAGGCTAAGGCAAATTCAAAAAGCAATAAGAATTGAATATAAATGACTTTCAAAAAATGATAGCCTTTTGGGGAGCATGGGGAGCATGGATAGAGCACCAGCCTTGCAATCAGGAAGACTTGAGTTCAAATCTGAGCTCAGATATTTGATACTTAATGTGTGACCTTGGGCAAGTTACTTAACACTGATTGCCTCACCATAAATAAATAAATGAACACATAAGTAAATAAATAAATAAATGTATGAATGAATGAACAAATAAATTAAAAAAGTAAAAAAGAGCATTTTATAAGACAGCAAGATGTTGGAGAACCTTATGGTAACTGATTTTTTTAGTATTTTTGCCAATCAGTTCATAATCATTTAATACAAAGAGAAAAAGAAATTTTCTTCTTTCAAGAGGCTCAAAGTCTAATGAGAAATACAAAATGGAAATAATCATGTATATTATACATGCATACTTATTACATACATAGACTCAAACACAAATGCATATACATTTAAAAATCATCTTATGTTGTCTGCCCCTTCATATTAAGTAATTCTAGGAACTACCTATCACCTCCATATATGCACATGTATATTCACATATACACACATATGCAAATATGCCTACATATATAAACACATTATATGTGTGCATAATTGGAGTTATATTTACATATGTGCATGTGAATATATAATAATTGGGTATACATTTTATATATAAAGTACATTTACATACATAATTTGCATGATATATAAAACTGTATATATTTTTATTTAGAATATATTATATGTAATTGAATCTATATGGTGAGAGAGAGAGAATTGGAAACTCAGAGTAAAAGAATTAGAATTTAAAGAAAATCAAGAAGGATTTCTTGAAGAAGATAGGATTTTAGGTGAGATTTCAGGGTAGCCACTAGGTGAAGATGAGTACCAGACCTAAAACTAGATTATAAAGTAGCACTCAACAAAACCATTTAGTTCTGTCTAAGAAACACAGTGGTACATCAATGGAATAGATTAGATATACATAACAAAATCGTCAAGGCATAAAGTAATCTAGTATTTGAAAAACTCCTAAACTCCAGCTTCTGGGATAAGAACTCACCATTTGATTAAAAAATTGCTGTGAAAATTAGAAAATAATGGCATAGATCTACATCTCACCTCCCATATAAAAATAAGGTTAAAATGGGTACAAGATGTGAGCATAAAGGGTGATACCATAAGTAAATTAGTAGAGCAAGGGATAATATCACATCTTTGAAGAAGGAAGACATTTATGACCAAAGAAGAACTAGAGAACATTATGAAAGACAAAAATGGACAACTTTGAATACATTAAATTAAAAAGTTGGTGGTTTTTTGTTGTTGTTGTTGTTGTTTTTTGTTTGTTTTTTGCAGAAACAAAAACAACAGAAACAAGAATAAAAATGGAGTTACAAAGCTGGGAATTTTTTTTACCAGTATTTCTGATAAAGGTCTCATTTCTAAA
The DNA here is from genome assembly GCF_048593235.1 of Sminthopsis crassicaudata. Classification (NCBI taxonomy): domain Eukaryota; kingdom Metazoa; phylum Chordata; class Mammalia; order Dasyuromorphia; family Dasyuridae; genus Sminthopsis; species Sminthopsis crassicaudata. Next base: position 417,996,653 of record NC_133618.1, on the reverse strand, counting down.
CTATATAAAGAAGTGTATACAATTTATAAGAATACAAATTATTCCACAATTGGTAAATGGTGAAAGGATATGAATAGACACTTTTCAGATGAAGAAACTAAAGACAGCTATAGTTACATGAAAAAATGCTCTAGATCACTATTAATTAGAGAAATGTAAATTAAAACAACTTTGAGATACCACCTCACACCTCTCAGACTGGCTAAGATGACAGGAAAAGATGATAAATGTGGGAGGGAGTGTGGGAAAACTGGGATACTAATGCATTTTTGATGGAGTTGTGAAATGATCCAATCATTCTGGAAAGCAATTAGTAACTATGCACAAAGGGCTATGAAATTGCATATACAATGGTATATGACCCAGCAGTCACTACTGGGTATTTATCCCAAGGAATTCATAAAACAGGTAAAAAGACCCAAATGTGCAAAAATGTTTGTAACAAGTCTTTTTGTGGTAGCAAACAGCTGGAAAATGAGTAAATGCCCATCAGTTGCGGAATGAATGAACAAGTTGTGGAACATAAAGATAATGCAACATTATTGTTCTATAATGAACAAGATGATTTTAGAAAAGCCTGGAAAGATTTATATGAACTGATTCCAAACAAAACAAGAAGAACCAAGAATACATTGTACAATTATACATTATACAATAGCAATAATGGGTGATAATCAACTATAAAAGACTTAGTTCTTCTCAGTGGTTCAGTGATCCAAGGCTATCCCAATACACTTTGGACAGAAAATGGCATCTGCATCCAGAAAAAAAGAACTATGGAGATTATAAATCAACACATGCCATTTTCACTTCTTTTTTCTTTTTTTTTCCCTCTCCCTTATTTTTTCATGTCAGATTTTTCTCTCCCAACATGATTCATAAAACAATGTATATTAAAAACTAATTAATTAATTAAAATAAAATAAGATAAATAAATTCAAGTACCTTGCTCAGAGAAAACTATATTTTGTTGCTCCTGCTCAGCTGTTTTTTTTAATTATGTCTGACTTCACTTCTCCATCTGGAGTTTTCTTGTCAAAGACACTAGAGTGGTTTAACATTTCTTTCTTTAGCTTATTTTACATGAGAAAAATAGGGTTAAATGACATGGGATTTGAACATAGAAATATGAGTCTTCCTAATTCCTACTCAATTACTCTATGTACTGTGCCACTTAGTTATTCCTTTTATACATCTTCTCTTGTTCACTACTACATATATATATTTCTCTTACTGCTTTCTTTACTTGGAAAAAAATAACATAAAACAATAAGAATAAAAACATATGCTACCTCTCCCAAAATTTCTCAATATCTCAGTTGAGACTGATGTTTTTTCAATTTATTACTGTTCAATGGATCATTCAACAAGCATTTATAAAGCATTCACCATAAACAAATAAAGTCAAAAAAATCCCTAACCTCAAGGAGCTTACATATAAATAACAATACATACAAAATATATGTGCAGTATATATGGAAATATATATTTGAAAGGAGAAGGCATTAGCAGTTACCTAGGTAGCTTAGTCCATAGACCAATGGATATGGAGTCAGTTTAAATCCAGTCTCAATCATTAGATTTGTGACCTTGGCCATGTTCTTTAACATCTATCTGTCTAACTTTTCTCTACTGTAAACTGAAACTGGAAATGATAAGAGTGCCTAACCTGAAAGGTGAGGTAAAGATCTAATGAGATATTTGTAAAGCGCTTAGCACAGTGCCTGGCATGTAATTCGCCCCTCCCCTTGCTTAAGAGCTGGGGCAAAAGGTGATCACTAAAAGTCTCTCACAGAAAGGAGGATTTGAGATGAAGGAATCCAAAGAAACTATGGGATTGAGGTGAGGGGGATAAATGCCTCAAATGTGTGGAAGAAGCTAATGCAAAGATATAGAGATAGAAGATAGAGTATCATGATATGTAAGGAACAAGTAGGCCATTAATTTGAGTTTAGGATATGTTGAAAGGAGTAAAGTTCAAGGAGATTACCAAATTAAGAAGGGGGTAGGTAACAATGGAATTTCTAACAAAACTATCATTCTATCTATCTATCTATCTATCTATCTATATGTGTATATATATATTTATATATATTAGTTCTACTTTATCAATATCCAATTTTTATTTACCTCCTTGCAAAAATGTTTCTACCACATTATATCTAGTTTACTGAAAACTTTTCCTAATCTCATAATTCAAGGGAAATCAATATTGGTCTTCCCTTACTTGACCCTCGATAAATACTTTTTGTTACTTTAAATCTGAGATATTCAAATTTTTATCCTCTTTCTTTCTCTGAAATCCATTTCCCCCTCTCCCACATTCTTTCTCTAATGGCTTAATGGGAATATTCTCCCAATAACTGTCTTTGGCCTTTTATTCTGTTTCCATACATTTTGCCCCTGTGGCAAAATGACATAATGAAAGACATATTTTAAACTGAGGTCATGAGTTTCAATAAGCATTGCTATGTTCCTCATCAGAAATAAATTAAACTTTATGGGTTTTAGTTTACTTATCAATAAAATAGAGGTTAGATTATAATCTCTAAAATCACTTGTACTATGAAATTCTAAAATTTATTTGTAGAATCTTCTGATTCATAAATATCAGGCTTACATCTCTAACGATGGGGCATCTCCATCAAGTGTATCTGAGGAAACAAATTCAATATGTTTTAAATTTGCTTCTTATATTTGCCTTTGAAACTATTTTTCTTTCAGTCTTCACTTTTTCTGGTTTTGTATGTCCATTCACTAACTTCTATAGGTACAACTTGCCAATCATTTTGGCTCTTCATCATTCCTTCTCCTCTCATCTTCAATAAATCATTGAGTCTTATTAATTAGAATCATAAGATCATAGAGATCATAGATAGCAATTAGTCAACAATGTTCCAGGCACTGTGCTAAGTCTTAATAGTACAAAGAAAGGCATTCATAAATAAAAGAAGACTTTCTTCTATGTGAAAGGCATTGTGCTAAATGCTGTTAATACAAAGAAATGCAAAAGACAATTCCTATTCTCAAGGAACTCAAAATCTAATGAGAGAGACAACATGAGATAAGTATATAAAAACAAGCTATATAAAGGACAAATTGGAAATAACCAACTGAGGGTAGGTAAAAATAAGTGGGACTGGGAAAGGTAAAAGGCAGTCCCTTGGAAGTGGAAGGCAAGTAAGAGACTATCTACCTAAACCTCTTCATTTTACATGTGATGGTAACTGAGGACAAGCAGAGTGATTTGTACAATGTCATACAGATTGTGCAAAGCAAAGGTAGAATTTATTTATTTATTTATTTATTTATTTATTTTTGAGGCTGGGGTTAAGTGACTTGCCTAGGGTCACACAGCTAGGAAGTGTTAAGTGTCTGAGACCAGATTTGAACTGGGGTCCTCCTTAATACAGGGCTGGTGCTCTATCCACTGTGCCACCCAGCTGCCTCCAAAGGTAGAATTTAACTCTTATGCCAGGGATTTTTCTACTACAGCACATCTATCAAGGCAAGATCTC